>NW_004567119.1:25601256-25709580 GCF_000260355.1 Condylura cristata | reverse complement strand
AAAAAAAAAAAAAAAGACCCTTCCTGCCTCAGCCCTCACTACCTGACAACACCTATTCAAAGTCAGGCACCTAACAGTCTTGACTCTATCCACCCTCCTTTATCTTAATAGCTTCCCTAGACGCAGTAAGCCACAACACATCCCTGCCTTTCCCCATAAAATGTCACTTCTCTGTTCTTTCCTTTGTAGTCACACTTAACCTCTCACTAGCAAAAGTTGGGTTAACAACAAAATGTAAACTGTTCTTGCTTACTTTAGTCCCCTTTCTCTCACATCTAGCACATTCGCCCCGTAACAACACCCATTTTCACTAATTCATTAAGTCTTCATCAATAAGTATTTACTCAGCCTCAACCTACATGCCAGAGCGGTCAACACACAAAGAGGAACACATCAAATCTTTGTGGAAAATCTGCACACTTCTCATATTTATTTTGATGGAGTGACTATTCTTTGAGCAACTTGACACTGCTGATTCATACTAAAAGGGGATGGAGGCAGAGAGGCTGGGTGGCAGACTTCCCTAGCCCAACAGTGTAACATACTGAAAATGATGCCTTGGGGGCCACTGTGAGTGCCTCACACAACCGTATTAATGCTCCAATGTCCCCTTCCAGTTTGCCATGGAACAAAGGACAAAGTCAAGGGAAAGTGAGAGGAATAAAGGTGTTCTTATTCTTGTTATTTATTTGCCTAGCCCATACCTCCACATGGGGTCAGGCTCACCAGTGAAAGAAGTATGGCATTGTTGTTTCTTAAGGCTCATCAAAAAAGTCTTTGACCAGAAATATATCACCTTCTGGGCCAACCTCCTAGTGAAATTCACAAGTTAGTTTTGGGAATTAAAACATCAAGAGCTCAGCCTAAAATGTTATTTGGGAAATGACATATTAAGCCATGGTTGGCCTTTAATTCCTGTCAGTTAAGCTGTGTTCAACAGCACACTGATTACAGTCTGACACCTAACTCTTCTTCCCTTTCATCACAATGTTGTCACTCTAGGTCAGGCCCGACAGGCCAGCATGCAGGTTTGTACGGATTTTCCACTAAACATCTGCAGGCCCGCCATCATCCTGCACTGCATAGTAGTGTGCACGTCACAGCTGCTTCACCTTCTTATCTCACTCTCATCCAATTAAAAGAAAAAAAAAAGACTTGCCCCTCACCATAATGTATACCTAGAATGGTGTAAATTACAAGTCTTTGCCCTTCCATCTAGAACTTCTAGAATTTCCGTCATCATCCTGCTTATTTCACATAGTCCCAGGTACTGTTCATGCACTGGCCTCTCTTGGGCCATGCGGACCTTTGATAATTCTGCCCCTCCAACCCAGATGCGAGTTTCTTTCCTTCTCCTTTCCTAATTTATAGACAAGTCCTAGGTTAAATCCTGTCTTCCATAAAATTTTCCCAGATTGTTTAAGCCGTATCTTTGCTCTCTGTATTGTTCTTTCAAATATTGTGTGATCCATTCATTTGATACCTATTCTTTGAAGAATTTTTTTGTGTGTACATATATTCCTTTAAAGAGATCATTACCATTTCAGTGACAGGAAAAGTATCTGCTATTGTTTTGAATTTTTCCTTAAAACCCAGAGCATGACTCATTTTGAAAAAGTTCAGGAAGCTTATTCATTCATGAGCATCTCTCTGTGTATAGTATAATTCAATAAGTGATTTAACAAAGCAGGGTAATGTATGCAACAGGTACACTGGCTATGTCAGTGGGAGAAATATATAGGCACCCAAAGGACTGTGAGATGGGTAAATTGACTATAAACTGTTGAAAATTTGTTACTAAGAGGGCATGATCACTTGAGGTGCTAACTTCAATAGACAGGAATAAAAGTTTATTTAAGAACTACTTACTGAAGATCTGCTATGTACAGGTTCTGTGCTCAGACCGGAAGAATAGATCCATCATTTATTGACCTCAAAGAACTCATGACCTAATGGGGCCTGTGGTTATGTATGTTCTAGAGCTTCATGGGCTGTCAATCAATGGTTTTCTAGAGTTTAGCCAAAGTATATACTCAGAGACCCACCATCACCATCCAGAAATTAGAGATTTTTTTAAAAGATTTATTTATTTCTGCATACAGAAACTGGGGTACAGGTCAGAGGTGCAGGGGCAGTGAGAGGATTCACCAGAGACAGAGTGGGGAGCAGAACAGGCAGATCGTTGAAGTACACTGCAGAGGGGAGCAGCAGGCAGGCAGGAGAGGTCTGCCACGCCATGTGGATCACCTCCAGGGCTGGGATCGAACTCATGCTAAGGTAGCATTAGCCTCTTAGTGCTGTGCTTTAACCTGCTGTGCCACCAAGGAGGGCCCAGAAATTAGATATTTTAAGTGAGTTTTAGAAACCTCTAAAGGGCTTAGACTAAAATTTATAGTGTAACAACATAAAGAACAAAAAATAACATGATTGCTATTCAGAACCTCTCTGATTTATGAGGACAAAAGAGACCATCAGTCTCCAAGGACAGATCTGAAGCTGCCAGGCATGGAAAAGCCTCAGCTCTAACCCTAACTCAGACTCCCACTGGCCACATGACCATGGGAAAGGCACCCAACCCAGTCTCTCTGAACCACATTTCTCTCTCTGTAAGGATAAACTAGACAACCTCAACAACTTGTAGTGGGCATTGATTCTATCATTTCTTCAGTTAGGAATCTCAGAGAGGCTGCTCTCTTGGCTACCACTGTTAGAAATGATGGGGAGCCAAAAGGTCCTTCTTGAAGATGAGATTTCCAGGCACTGAGGCAGAATGTCCAGCACGAACAGAAGACCGTGCTGTCTCCTATAGCTTTTCCTGTACTGAATTTGCAGACAGAGTTTTGAATAACTAGAGGCAAGAATCTGCATACATCTCTTTCTACAACTTCTTGCAGTGGCCCAGGCCGCCTCTATTTAGAGTTTGAAGACCACATAGGGCCTGTGATAGTGCAGCATCCTTTCACATGTCTCCTCTGAGCCCACAGCCACAGAGATGTGCATGGCTTGACTCATGTTTAGAGGTGAACCTGCTGGTGGCTGAGGTTTCAAACAAGGGCTGTGTTCACAACTCTGCAGGAATTCTTTGAATCAAATGGAAGTACTTGACTTCCCAAGGCTATAGGGGATATCCCCATATAACTTTTCTTGCATTTGAAAATCAGCAATGCAAAAAGTTGCAACTTCTGCTCTTGAGTTGGCAGCAGAAATGTGGGAAAAGTTTCAGATGAAAGGAAAGCCAGTGAAGATTGATCTTTTGGGTCTGCCTTTTCAGGAAAGGCAAAAATGACTCTTGCCTTAATGAAAGATGGCTGGAGGAAACTTGGAAGATTCACTGATTTGGTTTCATTCTAATTGGCTTATCTAAACTAGATCCAAATGATCTAAGACATTCTGGGTTATAAAATAGAACTGGAATTCTTACGGCAGACATGTAAAATTTCCAAATCTCCCTAATATTTGTCATCCTTTCAGCCATGTAGTGCCAGCAAAAACCAGCTAATAGAATCTCGTGATCCAAAATTAATTTGGAAAAAAAAAATAACCTGCCAGAAATTTTTAACCTAAAAAACAGGGTGGCCTTTAAGTTGGATTAGCATTTTTGGGCAAAAGTCCACATCAATCCTGCTTTTTGTGGTTGTGGATTTGCTTTTCTTATTTTTTTACAAATAAAAATTGCGTCTATTTAAGATGCACAATTTTGTGGCATGTGGATTAGGATGGTGTATACATATATATATACACACATTGTTAACTATTATTGTTAATAATTGTTATTATACATTGTTAATTATTGATTATTACCACTTCACACTAAGATCTCCCATAGTGAGGACAGTTTTGGCGGCTCTGGGTAGATCTTAATTAACTAGTAGGTACCAATACAGCAGGAAGTGGGTTAATTTCTAGTGGTCACCCTGGGGTCAATTTGAGAATAGTTGGCTTCCTTTTTAATTACACTCTTCTTTGAGGAAGGGAGACACTGAAAAGAAAGACTTTTAAAAATAAGATTTAATTTGCCTAGGAAAGGCTTAGCACTTTTGCTTCTTTAGACTGAATTACATTATATTTGCTATGCTTGATATAGCCATGAAGTTTGACTTTTAAATTATGTTATCACCAGCAATATAGTTGATCAGTATAAGCGCCAATATAAGCATCAATAGTTAATGCTTATAAGATATGAAGAAGACGTGTTTATTTTTGTATTTTGAAATAGTAACAATTTAAAGTCACTAATTAGGTTAATTCCCAATTTAGTTTCTTATAAAATATTTTAACACTAATAACACATTAGGGCATAAAATATGGCTTCTTATTTGTCAGAGCTTATCCACAAGATTAGTATAGTTTATGCCTGGGCTTCTGTTTGCCCCCTTCTTGTGGAATCATGTTTGAAGATCATTTTTTTGGACAGAAATAATTAATGCCCCACTCACTCCCTTTGAGTGGTCTGTCAATGTTGTAATAACATACTCTACCTAATAATATAAGGAGGCTTTCCTTTAAATAAAAAAAGGTTAGTGTGATTTATATTAGTAAAACTCCACAGGTAAAATGTAATGTCTCTGCTGACATGCATAATAAGCCACTTATTCTTAATTACATTAAGACTGCATTTAAATTAATCTTCAAATGATTATTTTGACTTACCTAGGTTCTGGCGACCTTTTAGTTAGATCTTAATTATCCAGATAAAATAGCTTACCTGTTTTAGTGGAATAAATAAAACTGCTTTTTTCCCCTTAATTCATAGAATATCTGTTACCCAAGAAATTCATACTTAGCCTTTAACACCCACACATGTACCTGAGCATACAGGTGAATTAGCAAAATTCAAGCAAAAGAACGTTGCCTTTCTAAACCTTATGTGCTTAACATTCCTTATCCTGGCAATACCATGTTATATAGAGCATTGCTTTCAAGGTATCATTCCAAAATCTATAGGAAAAATAAGAAAATACAAAAATTATAACTCTTAAACTGGAGTCACAGAATTTCATGGAGTATGGAACAGAGCAGATAGTTTACCAAAAGATTCTGTTGTTTATTCTCACTTTTAACTTATCGGTTAGCTAGCTGGGGTTACTTTTGAGGCATCATTATGCTAATCAGCTGATAAATTTGATAAGGTCTTCTAGATAGGAGAGTGTCAATTTCACAATTTATAAATTCAAATACTGATATCTAAAATCAATTTTCTTCTTGGAAAACTCTCTATAGCTACTGCCCAATGGTTGTTTCAGAAAAGCTATCTGCACACACTCAAGACTGTTCAGTGGTGTTTTGTTTGGATAGTGGGAGTCTCCTTCTGGGGTCAGTCTCCAGTATACTTGACACTGCTCAGTTTCTGCCAACTTCTTTCATTGTGTGAATCTCAGTTTACTAAATCAACCTGGGCAGATGCCAAGTCTATTAATATCAAATATTTTTGTGTATCTTGGATTTTTGCATTGTTTTGTTTTCACGGAAGATATTGTTCACTATTGAGTCTCTATGATTTTCCCTTTGTATTTACTAACATTCTCTCAAATTTTTAATTTTATATTAATTTTCTCTGAATCCATGGCTCTGTCATCTAGTTGAATGTCCTGTAGTAGAGTCCACTTTTTTAGTATTTTGAAACACAATTGACTTACATAATTATTTTTATTTCAAAAAATTCTTATCTCAGCTTGCTTTCAGATAGAAATAATGTTCTCATTGAGAACAAGATATTTTCTAAATACTTTGTAAACCTCATGAAATTAATATTTTCTCTAAATAACTCCTGCTTTGTTCCTTCTCACGCCACAAAAAGATTTTCAAGGTTTCATATTTATTTTTTGGATACTCATTCATGAGAAATGGAGTGAATATGAGGCTAGTTGAAGACCCCTTTAGCACCTTTCTCATAGAGAGAATTCTGCGGTTGAGAAGCTGTATACTTCTCAGGCGTGCTTCTGTCAGTAGTCTAATCATTCCCCCCAAGGGCCCTGTGATCCAACACATTCCAAACAAATGCAGATTCCTTCATGGAAGCAGAGGAACTCCATTTTTATTTTTCGAACAATGCAAATAGGGCCCTCCCTGGTGGCGCAATGGGTTAAAGTACAGCACTATGAAGTTAGCCACAGCTACTTCAGCACTTGAGTTCAATCCCAGGCCAGGGAGCTGACCCACATGGCACAGCAGATCTCTCCTGTCTCCCCTGCTGCTCCCCTCAGCAGTATATTTCATCATTCTGCCTGTTCTTCTCCACTCTGTCTCTAGTGAATCCTCTCACCCCTGCACCTCTGGCCTGTATCCCAGTTTTTGTATGCATAAATAAATAAATCTTTTTTAAAAAATACAAATAACTTTTCTAAAAGAACCACTAGAATTTCAAGAGTAGGAAAAGAGCGACAGGAGTTTTTGTCCTGAAAGAGGTAGATTTTTAGAATCATTGTCCCAGCTCCTTATTAGAGATGATTTTCTCACAGAGCTTATAAAGCTTCCCCTTCAAAATCTCCCTTACATGAGGCTTTTTTAAGGCCTCCAAAGGTCTTGGACCAAGTGTTTATATGGTCAAATATGTTTGTAATATTCACAGAAGAAATATTATCCACCCTCTCTTTTCCTCATGTCAAGTGACCCTGAGGAACGACATACATTTCTGAAACCTTGATCAGAAGTTGACTTTGACGTGAACATAATTTGCTTATAGTAGAATATATTGTGTGCCCCTCAGGCCCTCCCAAACATAGTTCAGTTATTTTTAATCAAGCTGGGGTAGGAATGTTCTCCTCCTGACTCACCACATATTCTAAGTTGTGACAGGAAAATACAGGGTCAGAGCAGGAACACAGCACCAGGCACACGAAGTGTGTGGACAGCTGAGGAGAAATAAGAGGAAAAATCTTCTCAACCTTATAGCTCAAGCAGGAAAAAAAAATTCTAAATATTCTCCCAATTTTGGCAGCAATTCTAAAATCTTACAGTATGATGGAAGAGTTGTGAATCTGAAAGAAATATTATTAACTTTTCAATATTAATAATGTTGGATCAGCCAAGAAAGGAAAAAATATTTTCTATGTATGGTATAAAAAAATACTGTAAATATTATGTGACTAGGAGATCAATGACTTTGCCGTCAAAAGTTAATTTAAACAAATGATTGTTAATTAAAAATCATCTTCATCTAAAAAGTAACTAGTAAATTAAAAATCATCTTCATGTGTTTTTAAAAATCTAATTCATGCTCATTTCTTCATCATTCTAAAAACTCAGAGGATGAGATCTTCCTCTTTAATAGCACACTTCAAATTCAAGTTAAATCCCAAACTCCCTCAGATGGACTCTCAGGTCTCCCATTCATGAACCCCTCTGCCTTTCAGCCCCACCCCCAGTCACTCCCCCACCGAGACCCCTATCACTTGTACTTTAGGCTGCTGTAATATTGAACTTCTGTGAAGCACTCTTTTGCATCATATCTGCATGGCTTCAGCATACTTACTGTTCTACTGGAAAGACTATTATTCTCACTCTGTGTCACTGCATGTGCCCAGCTCCGCTGAGACATTGCTCATCTGATTCTCCCCTGATCTCAGAGAGTTGCTGTCCCAGCCTCTTCTGCACTGACTTTGGTCATTGAGTCACATACCTTGAGTACCACATGCAGTGTGTGTTTATGTGCCACGTCTTTCCTTCTTAGTAGATGATGGGCTTTCAGAATCACTAGGTATGTTTTATTCCTCTTAATGAAGAAATCTCAGTTGATATTGAATGGCTATTGGTGACATAAGGATTGTCTTGAGCCCAGGGCAGCTGAGAAGCAGCAACTGATAAAGAGCTCTCTAACTTCCCCAGGTTTGCCTAAGAGCAGGACATAAATCTCACTTTGTTAAAGTGCTCTCTCTACCCTCTCTAGACCCAGCAAGAGAACCCTTTCATCTGTAGTTGGAAAGTTGGCCCCAAGATGGGTCTATGCAAATAAACATTTTGAAGCTATTCCGTATCTTCTATGACTTCCCTCCTAATGAAGAAATATATCTTGCATTAGTTTATTTCCTTTCTTCAACTTAACACCCATAGTATCCCAAACTGCTTTCCCTTTGTTTTGTCATTTCTCCATAAATGTATTTTCCATTGTTAAAATGGTCTACAACTCCCCGGGTATAACACACTCATTTGAGCATTATTCTTTTTTAAGAGGGTGCCCATACATGTCAAGAAATTTTAATATTAGCATCAAATAAAATGTGATGCCTTTTCTCCTTTGAATTTTTCTTTTCTCAGTTTAAGTCACAGGCTCCAATCCATGAACCTAGAGTAGGGAAAGCTCTTTTTACTCCTATAATATTAAGTAAACCACAGTGAATTATGCAAATGAGTCAGGTAAATCATCTGTGATGTGCAAATTAAGCTTAAGGACACTGTCTATGATCACAGATTGGAAGAAACCTGTGATTCAAACTTGAGTGTAAACCTAATGCACAGCCCCGTTAACCTCAGAGTACGACCTCATTTAACTAGACCAAGAAAGGATCTCGAATTATGTATGTAAATAATTGCCCTATGGTCTAACATCCCACACTATACAGCTTTGAACACTGATCTGATCACCTCATTGCATGCTGTACTGTTAGATTAACATGAGATCAAACCTCATTATTAAGCCTACCCAGAGACCAAGCTTATGCTAGCTATGAAATTGCCATCACACAGGATAGGTGGAGTTCTTTTTTATAATGTGAAGTTGGTAACTTCTTCAATCTCTTAAGGATTTAGAGGAGTCAATACTCACTTTGCTACTAGTTCTTCCTGAATATTAATAACCCCTATTTACTTTTTTAAAAATGTGTTCCACATGTACTAGAATTATTTCTGCTTAAATCACCACATAAGAGACATGAATAAATATTATATAGACATATGTCCAAATGCTTTTAGATGTAGAAGAGACTTTTTTTTTCAAAGATTGTATTTATTTATGCATACAGAACTGGGGTACAGGTCAGAAGTGCGGGGGTGGTGAGAGGGTCCACCAGAGACAGAGTGGGGGACAGAGCAGGCCGACTGACAAAGTATACTGCTGAGGGGAGCAGCGGGTGGGTCAGGAGAGATCTGCCAGGCCATGTGGGTCACCTCCAGGGCCAGGGATCAAAATTATGCTGAAGTGGCTTTAGCTTCTTAGTACTGTGCTTTAACCCACTGTGCCACCAGGGAGAGCCCGGAAGAGACTACTTTTATCTTTAAAATGAACCACTCTCATTTTAATTTCTGACAGGACAGAAGGATGCTCTGACGGTTTTCTCCTTGGCTCAGCCACTTGTTCCATATGTAATCAGGCACTGGGGGTGTCCTCCCACCTAGATTGAGTCATAGCAAATCCTTCTGGTATAGTTGATCTACAAGTTAATTTTGGAGGAAGGAATTCAAACCTCCTACTCTTACATATTTGGATCACTGATGATCAATCAATACAAGCCCATGACCTTGTATTTACCTGCTTCTCTATTCCCTTGGTCCCACTGTCTCTCAGTCCCTATATTCACCTTCTCTCTCCCACCACAGAGGCCTGTGCTCTTCCTCTGCATGAAATGTTCTTCTCTTCCATCCCTGGTGTCAAGTTACTTCTACTTGACCCCAGGTCTCAGTCTCCCCAGGCAAACTCTGGGCTTCTGATAAGGTCAACTTTCCTTGTCTCAAGTCACAGCACTCTCCTTCACGGTCCTTTCCTGTTGCAACTCCATAAGGAGGGCATGTGGTTGGGGGGCCCTCTGGAGTCACACAGCTGCACTTTACATTTGTCACATCACTCTCCAGCTGTGAGTCCTAGAACCAGTCCCTAAGTCATTTTCCCCACCACCATCCACATCTCTGAAGTGGAGATGATATCACTGCTTCATAAGGGTAAGAAGGCATTCCATGAAATATGCATGTAAGTCACTTTACATGCATGCAAATTGCAGTGTTTGGTATAGTTCAAGAACTAAGTACAATTGGACATGCAACCTCCTAAACCCAATCTAACACACAAGACTGTGAGCTCCTCAAAGGCAGGAACCATTGCCAAGTTACCCAGCATCTACCAGATTGAATGATTCTCAGGAGATACTCAAGGAATATTGAATGAATGGATGGATGAAGAGTTCCTGGTCAAGGTTTAAGCAAAATAAGATGTTAATTTACATAGAATGAGAATCCCATTATTTAGAAGAGGTCTGATACTCTCTCTCTCTCTCTCTCTCTCTCTCTCTCTCTCTCTCTCTGGGTATTTCTGAAGTATTTGATAAAAGAATGCATGTTTGAATTAGTGAACTTTGTCTCTGACATCAGCACACAGTCAGAATGACACATTTTGATTTATTGCCTTGATAATGAAATCCTGGTGGCAAAGAACAAACCAAGCGTAGCACCAACAGTGCCCCATTTTTGCAAAAAGATTTGGATAGAAGCATGGGCGGCTTGTTTATTAGCCTTAAAGGAAATGCAGAGCTGAAGGTTTATGGGAAGAGTTTACAGATTATGTGCCCAAAATAGCATTCATAAGGCCCAGCAATGAAAATGTAAATTGGTTACATAAAACAGAAAAATGGGGCCCTCCCTGGTGGCATAACACTGTGAAGCTAGCAGCAGCCACTTCCGTGTGAGCTCAATCCCCAGCCCCGGAGATGACCCACATGGTGCAGCAGACCTCTCCTGACCCACCCGCTGTTCCCCTCAGTAGTGTTCTTCATCCACATGCCTATTCTGCTCCCCACTCTGTCTCTGGTGAAACCTCTCACTACCCCTGCACCTCTGGCCTGTACCCCAGTTATGTATGCATAAATAATGAATCTTTAAAAAAAGCAGAAAAGAACTTAAATAACCACTGTCTTCTGCATTGTTTTTGTAGTTGTTTTTATCAATACCCAGCTACTGAGCTTGTATGTAAATATATCTATGTGTAGAAATAGATCAGCAGAGGTACACTTTGATTTTTTCAGACAGTAAGGATCAGTCAGCATATAATGTATAATCTATTTTTTCCAGCTAACAAACACATCATTACATATTCTTTGGAAGTGTCATTGTCTAATGCTACAGCAGGCGTTGTGTAATTGATTTGACCAAATTAAGGGTCACTTTGGATAGTGTTATTGTGAACATTCTTTGTAACTAAATGTTCGTCCATAACTATTCATTATTGAAGACAATCCCTAACATGTTAACATATATTTATTGCTAACTTGTCTTCCGAAAAAGCTACACTGATTTATTTTCCCACCATTGGTATGTGTGGGTTTCTATTTTCCGACATTTGCCATAATTCTTGGTTTCATCTTTTGTTCACTTTGTCCACATATTTGTCCACATATATTGTGGTATCACAATGGTTTTCACTTTCTTCATTACTCATGAGATTGAATTATTTCTCATATGCTACCAACTGTTTGTGTTTCCTCTGACAAAATGAAATTTAAAATATGTAAAAATCTACATTTGTTTCCACAAAGCTCAGTAAGATAATTATAAAACGGGAAAACTTGGCTAGACAGCAGACTATGAAAAGGAAAATCAAAAATGCAATGGGGATGTGATCACTGTCTTCAAATATTTGAACAGTTTGCATATAGAAAAGGAATCATGCTTAGTTTATATTTTTCCAAAAGGAAAAAATAGGTCAAGCATATGGAAAGTTACAGGTTGGCCGACTTGAGCTCATCTGAAGAAAATCATTTGTAACTGTCTCAGTTATCCAAAGATGGAGTGGGTTGCCTCCTAGAGTGAGATCCCTGGCACAGAAAGTCAAAGTGCATAAGTAGTCAACTGTTAACGAAATTACTGAAGGAAGGGCTTCCTATGTTAGGTACAGGGTGGCTGTGAATGGCTCTTCCAACCACCATTCTTTGCTTCTATAAATGTGGGAACACTGTAGTTTCTTTACTGAATGAATTACTACCAATTTATTTAATATCAACTACCATGCAAATAGGAATGGATATGTCTTTCATAGTACCATTTTTATATCATCTAATCATGAGATTATGGCAGTTTTTTTTTTACTCTTACCTGCACAAAAACTTAATTTATTTAGTTTTTTATTTATTCAACATAGAATATATATGATTGCATTACAAAAATTTATGGGAGATATTATTCTTTAAATTAAATCATCTCTTAAATCATATATCTATGCCTATATTTTAGAAATTAAAAGAACTGTCTAGTTATAAGACCTGCTAGAATTGGAAGCCACTTGTGACATTTAATTTAAATAATTTATGTCCTTAAAGATAATAAAACTATTTTACATTGAATTAACCTATAGATTTTTATGAAATTAGATGTATATCCCAGCAGTCAAATGAAACTTCTGGTTATTGCAGATTGGCACTATTTGAAATCTAAAGGTGATGGATCATGAAACATGTCCATCTTTCACAGTCTCTCTCCTCTCTGGTTCATCTGATAAAATAAGACCTGCATTTCTTCCCCACTTTCAAATTTTGAAGAAAGTTCTGCCAGCTGAGGGGGATATTATCATTCCACAACACTATAGCCCTCCATGGCTACATTAGCTGTAGAAATCAGCTTTCAAATTTGGTTTATAATAGCATATATTGCATTGCAAAGCATGGGAACTCTGAATCAATTAGTCAGATCTAAAGCTTTAATTCGTCATAATGCAGAATGAGCTAGACACGCTGTGGTATGCATTAGGGCCTGACTCTTTCCAATATTCCACTATGGGTTTGGGGTTTTTTTTTAATAAGCCCAGCTTGTTAAGTGATACCAGCTTATGTTGTGTTATATGATCCTGCTGATATTGCAGATAAAATATAGCTGCTATTTATTTTGGTAATTGAATATGGTAGAAGGACTTTGAGAAATCGGGCTGTTCTCATGCTATTTCAGGGTAACATGGGCCCACCCTGACTCAGAGAAATCAAGTTAAACTAGGCCTGGCGTTTTCCATTCTGTTTAGTAGCAACGTGATTATTCTGAGCTATGTTTAACCCCAAGAAAGCTGAATGCACTGCTAGGTCAGGGAGGGAGCCATAGATTGACTGTTATGGAAGAGCAATACCACTTCTAACTTGATGCTGTCTGTATTTTTGGCAAGTCATTTATGGTTTTCCTACTCCCATTTCCAATTTAGGGAACTAATAGCTGCTTTCAGGAATGTTTTCTTTCTAAAATTGTAAGGGGGACAAGAGTGTATTTGACTTTCTTCTTTTTGGCTTCCAGTAGAAGTACACCCAGACACCATTAGGAAACTCCAGGTGATAGAAAGAACAGGTCACCCAGAAGACCTTCTCAATCTGGTTCTGGAAGATTAAAGCTGATGAACTTTTAGTTAAAAGTTAAGGCGTAAAACCTGGCTAAAATCAAGGCAAATCAGGCTAGTGAAGTTTCCCTAAAGTCCTTTACCTTCTCACTTACTGCCTTTGCACCTACGAGTCTCGTTGCCAGGACCCTCAGTCCAAGCCCTTTGTGGGTGGCTTGGATGTCACCTACGTAGAGAAGGGTGTTCTGGTCTATGTAGAGAAAGGAGAAGAGTGTACCATACTTATCTGGAGAATTTTCCAGATACACATGCCTCTTGCCCCTGTACTTCCTGCTCGCACCCATTAGGAATCCTTGTTCTTCAAATAGTAAAATCCAGTGACTGGATTGAAGTTTTTCCACAGTTAATGCAAAGAAAGAAGTAAAACAAGTAACTTTAAGTTGCTCAAAGGAACTCTTTGCTTTTCTTTTTCTCCATCTACCTTTTTTTTCCCCCATTCTGGTATTTTTGAAGGAATGTTATATGCCAGGACCTTTACTGCATACTAGACATGGAGAAGTAAATCAGACCTCATTCCTAAGCAATGAAAGGAAACAAAAACATATAAATAATTCATTTAGTGGGACTGGAGGAGCCTAATTGATGCTACAGTGAAACATGTTAAGAGCCAAAGGTCCAAACAGGAGGGCAAATGTGTGGAGATGTTAATATCCCTTGTTTGGTGCACTGAACATGTCTTTTCAGAGTCCCTCCAAGCACATGGGATTTGGTTTCCTGCAAAGCTGCATGGAGGAAGTGCAGTGTAGCTGCATGCAGTGCTGGAACTTCAGAAAAATTAACTCCCAGAGTTTAAAGTTTGATTACCCTAGGCAAAAGACCAGAAGGAACTCAGTCCACAGTTCTTCTCTCTGTTATCCTCCCCATGGATTCACTGAAGAAGGGTTCTCCCTACAAACCTACCAGAAATTTCTTCCCCAGGAAATGAGTAAATTCTCTGTTGAGTAATTTACTGTGTCTCTTGCAACTCATTGTCGGTTCATTGATGAAGTCACCCACTACATCACAAAGTTCCTTATTCTTTCTTTTGTGTCAGGGTGCCTTTTTTCCTCAGTTCCACTGTCTTAGGCTCGCACCTCTCAAGTGCAATCAATATGTGTATTGATATTTTAAACTTTGCCTCGGGCTGTTCTTCCTGAAAGATCTGTATTTGCAAATATTCAATTAATCTTCTTAGTCTTCAGTGATAAAAAGTATTAAAAGAAGTAAACTGGATTAACTCCTCTTTGAAATCTTGTTTGTTTACTCTATATATTAAAACCAATGTTATTTAAATACCAACAAACTATTTTCTTGTGATTATACAACTACAAATGAGCATTTATCCATTTAATGGTAAGTGGAATTAGTCTGTTCATTCAGGCTGTGCTCACAGGCCAGTCTTAGTTCTGCAAATTATATAGAAACTGTTGCCAGCTGTCTTTTCTTCAAAGGTTATGTAAAACAAAGAACTGAAGTGTTATTTGCAAGCTTTCAAGAAGCTAATCCATCCATTGGTGTTGAAGTGGCCAGTTAGGAGCATTTTTCTTTTAAATCTAACCTTCTGCTTCCTGAGCTCATCTCCTGAATTTCATATGCCTTCTGCTCTGCGTCCTCCCTTGTGCATGATAGAGACCAATTCATTCCCCCCACTTTGGTTCTTATCTTTCTGATGGAATTATAATAGGGTCATCCACAGGGAAAGGGGAGTTTCCAGCTTCCCTGGAAGTCAGGAGTCATGGCAGATCACGGCATGATGGGAGTTGTAATCCTCAGTGCCTGGGATCTCTTTGGCATGGAAGTGAGGGTGGAGTCCATACATCACTGGATAGAGTCCATTCAAGACATAAGTACCCCCAACAATTTCCCCCTTTTTGTCACCATTTCTATGGTGATGAAGGTCACACGTGTGCATGGTGGGGTACTGTATCATATGACAGTCTCTTCTGAGATTCCCACTTTCAAATAAAATAACTACCAGCAGTTGCCTTTCTTCTCATCTTCTTATCAATTGGTGCGCAATCCATCTGAATTTCAAAATTACTTCCTTATTAGGATAGGCATCATAATTCTATAACTTTTTCTTTCATTTTTTATGTATGAATATTTGAATTTTACCTGAGTATCCTTCCTGACACCTGTCTAAAATTTTCCAATAGCCACAAATCGATTATTTGGAAAAACAAATTTTCTCAACCGTCAACATATACCAGTAGTTCATAGAAAACAAATGTTTGATGAAAATAAACTATTCAGATAAAACCACTACCACTCCCATTCTGCCAGAAAATTAAGTCCATGGGTAACACTGGCCTATTTGATTCCCTCCCTAGAACTTGGAACACTTTCAGCACCATGAACATTTGTCCAAGAAGTGAATGAATAACTAAATGGGCAGAGCCCTACTTAGAATTCATGCAAACCTAGAAGCAGGTCTCAATCCTATCCTACCATAAAGAAGTAGTGTAGATACAACCTCTCCAAGAGGATTTCTTGGAATACACTGCATCCCTAAGCCACCCACCCTCCTTTAAACTTCCGTAATTATTGATCTCATATCTCTAACAAGGCTCACTTTCTACCTAGAGGTACACTTGAAGGAATACATACATCTTTGAGTTCTAGTTCAGCTTTGTCTTTCTCACTTTCTGGGCACAACCTTTGTGCTATTGAGTAACTACTTGTGTGTGTGGAGATGATGGGTCATAAAACTGATTCAAAGCATTCCCCTTGGAACTACCATCATTATCACAATCCAAGTAATATGCATAGATAACAGGAAATTAATCCTGTCTCAACAACCCAACACATTTTCCTCATATGCCCAGCAATCACTTACTAAGTCATATAATCCATCCTAGAGGTTTTAAAGGGGGGGAGAAAAAGCCAAGGCAAAAATTACATCAATATTACATTTCCCCAGAGTATATGCCTTGGGCATTCATCTGCTGATTTATCTTCAACCATGTACATACTTAAGACAAATTGTATTATTATTATCACTTATTAAAGGAAAACACAGGATTTCCCCGCTGTACGTTTCTTCTGGTTGACCCCAAATTTGCTTTCAGTCCATTGCTCTAACACTCACTCTGATTTCCCTCTAAACTTCTGGATCATAATTCACCCAGATCATTAGCAATTTTCTTTCCTTATTGCTTGATTTCTGCCTGCCTCTGGGTGGCTTTATTTTAATTAGGGGAAAAAAAATAGAATGGAAAAGTTTCAATTGTAAACACAGAGGTTCTGTTGGCAAATATGAGTTTGGCAGGAGAATGGCCCGTGGTCAGTTTAGCTGCAATTTATTGGCTCAAAAACAAGAACAATTTTGAAGGAAATTAGGATAGTTTTTTTTAAAGTGACAATTTTCTCCATCAGGTAGATTACACTATTTCCTGTTATTTTATGATACTGATATTTCACTTATACATTTTCCCCAGCTCCTATAAAATTTTCCATGTGGAGTGTACTTTTCTAATTCCTTTAAAAGCCTTTGGATTCAGTTTCTCCTTTTCTTTCTTTCTTTCCACCCCTACCCCCTCCCCACCCTACCCCCAACTGCCCCTTTTCTTTTTTCTTCAAGTGTCAGTCTCCAGGAACCTTTATCAGATCTCAGGAAACATAAGTTTACATCTTAGCTAAGGAGCTTACCCACTCTGGGAAAGCTTCCCTGGAGGGCAGGGAGGGAGGGTGAAACCAGGCACAACTACTAAAGTTCCTTTCGCCTGAAACCTTAGCTCATGCCTTGAACAGCTTACAACGAAAATCCTTGAAAATTAAGACTCACCACAGGGCTTCTAGCCCATAGACATTTTTCCACACAGGAGATGAAAGGGCAGGTAGAGCCGTGGCTTCTTTCAAAGGGGAGAAACAGCCATTGGCTGTGGTCTGTCGGAAAAGAAAAAATAAAGCAAATGTTCTTTCAAAGCTTAAATAGTACCAAGCAGATCTTTTTCTCCCTCTTTCTCCCAGTGGATCCATAAAGTCTTCCCAGGCAAACACCTTTCAGAGGAAAAGAAAGAGCCAGAACAAAGGCTAAAGCATCATAGGGGTAAAGTTACAGACTGATTACAACTCATGTGATGAGATTTTATTACTGATGGAAAAAAATGGGAAACATTTCTTTCTTTGGGGACATTATTTCCTGTTTCTTTCACTCCAACAGCTCAACAGGTCGGTCGGTTCCCTCATTCATTCATCTTTGATTATTACCCCCACAAGGTGGTCTCAGTGTCCCCAGGGCCCTCCTCCCAACTCCTAGGGACTTGGGTCAGTACTTTGATGATGACTACCAGCATTTTACCAGGAAAATTGTTTTAATAAAATTTAAGGATGGTAACACGCACATTTGCCAACATTATTTTGGATGAACGTTGGGGCTGGAGATTGAATTTGGACAGGTGGAGCACTCCCTGTGTCCCATGAAGGGGAAGATGGGCAGGCTGCTGTGGGCCACTGGGATGTCTGCTGAGAGACCATTGTCCAAGCAGCCAGACTTGCCAGTGCTCTGTGAGCTGGTGGGGCAGGGAAAGTAAGTGGTGCCCAAGAACCACTTGGTCCTTGGCATTAAGAACCAATAACACTGCTCTTTCCTTCCTCTGTGTTCTGAGGGTCCTCCCAGCATTAGGATTCAATCATTCTGCTGTGTGCAGGCAAAGTCAGTATGAAAGTGATTCTTGTCATTAAGATCATAGGTAGACAACTATCTGGATAATTCATACCAAAGAAAAATTATTGTGGAAACAGATGCTTCTCTGTATTTCCATTCAAGGTGCCTCTTGATGGCTTGACATCACATTCAAAATATCTGCCAGCATATTAAATGTTTGGTTCATATTTGCCCAGTGAATGAGTGAATAAGAATCGAGCAGATTAAGGCTTTTCCTTTCGCTTTCCGCAATGGAAATACTATCCCTTTAGCAAGTGGATTGAAACATTTTCTACTACCATTTTACCTACCTTCCTCAAATATCTTACACAGGTGCAGAACTTGCTAGTTATTCAGAGATTCATAGTCAACTTTTATGTCATTGCCTTCTTGCAAAATAAAAGCTACTTCTTGAAACGATGGTGTTAGTCAAGGAATCCCCCATCTTTGGTAGCAAAAACTATCAAAATAGAGTTTTTTTTCCCCCTGGGGATTAAGATTATTCCCTACAAGAAAACATAAGTTGCAAATTATCCATAAAACAATTTATGAAGAGAAAGCAATGAGCATTGTGCTTAAGACAATATATTTTGGAACTTAGTCCTGGTAACTTATTAAAATTACAATTTGAATGGTGGTTATACTGAGTCTGAATCTTCTTATCTTTTCATTCCCCCATTTTGACATCAAATATTTTTGTGGCTTTTTATTACAAAAATAACGCACATAAGCAAAATCAGCAAATTCACTAGGAACACCGCCCAGTTCATTTTGTGCAGCTCCTTCTAAGATGGTTAATCACATTTGTTCTCCCTAATGCTTTCAGGAATTTTTATCCACATACATCCTTTATTACTCTAATTTGTCAAACTTTTACTTCAAAATGTTGCATAAATACGGAAAAAACCTTTGTTCCTCTCTCTATATTCCTATTATCAAAGAAGTATGTTAACAATGAAATAAGATAAATCTAACCATCAAGGAAAGGATGAAGTAGGCATCCTGTAAAAGGAATTGAAAAGTTTCCATTCGACTGACTTTTGGACTCTGTGGAGTTACCTGCAAGTTTGGCATAACCAAGCAATTCTTAAGGAAACAGTTAATCATCTTAGATTGTGTTAGAAAAAAACACTCAGAACCTTTTTCAAAATTATGGTAAAATACACATAATATAAAATATACATATTGACCACTTTAAAATTGTATTTCAATAGTGCTAAATATACTAACATTATTGTGCATGGACTTAGAGTTTGGCTTACACTACTCCCTTCTCAGCACTGGACAGTTAACACTACTTTCTGTTACTACAAAGCTGACATCTCTAAAAGCCTCATATATACAGGGAATCATGCATTCTCCCTTTTGACACGTTTATGTCACGTAGTATAATATCCTCAAAGTTTATTCATGTTATAGCATGTGAGAGGATCATCTTCCCTTTTGAGGCTAAATAATACTCCATTGTGTGTGTATGTCCCATTTTTATTTATGCATACATCCATGTGTAATTGTTTGAATTTTTGCCATATTTTTGCTAAGATGTTTAGTAATCTGTCACGATGTAGACATATTGTACTATCTTCTTCTCTTGAAATGAATATTTCTTTATCAGAGAGGGAAACAATTTTTGCACTGCATTTGTCACAAATGGTCTTGCCTGACTTTTCAGAATTTAAATGTTGGATCATTTTATCTGTCTCTCTAAAAAAGAAAAAGTCATGGGCCCTCCCTGGTGGTACAGTGGGTTAAAATAGCACTACGGGCCCTCCCTGGTGGCACAGCGGGTTAAAGCCTTGCACTAAGAAGCTTAAGCCACTTTCGCATGAGTTCAATCCCCACCTGCCCCGGAGGTGACCACATGGTGCGGCAGACCTCTCCTGACCCGCCCACTGCTCCCCTCAGCAGTGTACTTTGTCGATCTGCCTGTTCTGCTCCCCACTCTGTCTCTGGTGACTCCTCTTGTTATAGGGCACCTCAATTCAGAGAGAGGCACCCCTGAAGCCCCAAAACCTGCCTGCTCTAAGTGGGTTCTGCCATCCGCCGCAACAAGACAAAACATATAAAGCTTTAATGAAAAGTGACTTTAATACAAAGAATATACAATATGGAATACAAAGAATGTAACTTCTAAATCAAACACCTGAAGTTACCCATCCCCTCGTGGGCAAAAGTCAACCCAAAAGGGATTGGCCTGAAAGCCTGCCACAAGACTAAAGCACCTTCTGGCTGGGACCCATGGAAAAGGGTCAGAAATGGCCAGACAAATCTGAGAGGAAAAGAGCAAAATCAAAATCAATATAAACACTGCCATGGTCACCTCCCTACAGGTATCTCACCCACATCTGCCTTAGCCAGTCCAGGGTCAGGAAACAAGCCCGGTTTCTTCATCTCATGTTTGCTGCTCCATGTGGCTTCCTTAGGTCTCTTTCTCCATCTGCCTTCTGCCTCTCTTCTCTCTCCTTTTTCTCTGCTCAGTTCTACCCTCCTTCTGGGTGGGGCAGGGAACCTGGAACTTCCCTTCTCCTAGGGACCACCCAGTTACACTCTCACTGCCTCTGCACCTCTGGCCTGTACCCCAGTTCTGTATGAATAAATAAATAAATCTTTAAAAAAAAAAAAATAGCACTACGACACCAGCCACAGCGGCTTTAGCACAAGTTCAATATTCGGCCAGGGGGATGACCCACCTAGTGCAGCAGACCTCTTCTGTCTCACCCACTGCTCCCCTCAGCAGTGTACTTGTGTCGATCTGCCTGTTCTGCTCCCCACTTTGTCTCTGGTGAATCCTCTCACCGTCCTTGTACCTCTGGCCTACACCCCTGCACTATATGCATCAATAAATAAATCTTTTTTTAAAGAGTCATTAAATTGTAAGGGTTTATTTGTTTATTTGGAAGCCAAACTCTAAGTCCATGCTTCTGAAAATTTAGATCCTAAGGTACAGAGCTATTTTTGAATAGTGATGCTAAAGGAAAACATATTGGTAATAAGTATATTAACTCAGCCTGGCGCACACAGACATTGACCTTGTGAAGGACACATTTGTAACAAGTAAATGCTTAACAAAAGGGAGCATTTTTTTCTTTTCTAGGTATGATCTGTTCCCCCAGTTAAAAGTGATGAGTAGCCTAGAGGTAGGAAAAAATACTAATTTGGATGAATACTTATGGGTTGCCAGGTAAAATACAGAGCAACTGATTATATTTGAATGTTAACTAGCCGAGGACAGATATTTTGGCCGAGGTGATCTTCAGGAAACTTTAAGTGAAAACATTCTTTATTGGTTAGCTGAAATTGAAATTTAACGAGGTATTTTCTACTGAGCTGTGTTAAATCTCATGCATGGAAGAGTGGTACCACCCACAGGTATGTGCAAGAGGGCCGGCCAGGACTGTGTGAGAGTGGGCACTCTGATGTTCTCAAATGTCAAAGTGCACTAGACTTTTTAAAGAAAGATTTACTTACTTATGCATACAAGAACTGGGTACAGCCCAGAAGTATGGGGGTGAGAGGACTCACTAAAAACAAACTGGGTAACAAAACAGGCAGATTGACTGAAATACATTGCTGAGGAGAGCAGCAGGCGAGACAGGAGAGGTCGCTGCAGCATGTGGGTCAGCTCCCTGGCTGGGGCTCAAACTACAGTGGCTGCGGATAGCTTCATAGTGCTGCGCTTTAATCCACTGCACATACCAGGGAGGGCCAGATCGTAACTTCAATCAACAAACTCACCAGCATGACTATTAATCAGTAAAATGCTAAAATTAAGTAGAGAAATCCATATAACCAAACTGTTCACAGTACACTAAAGTCATCCTCATGACATTATTCAAGTGGAAACAGCAACTCCAACATGAAAAGACATCATCATGTCATTTAAATTTTTGTCATAATGGCTTTGAAAAATTGTCAAATTGGAACTTGACCAAAATGTCTTCCCTCACTTAACTAACTTTTAAAATTGTGTTATTATTTCTTGTGGTAATGTTGGTTTACAACAATATATATAATTCACAGGTATGGCATCACACCCCCTTTGAATGTTGTTGCCATACACATCCCACCACCAAAACACCCATCGTCCTCCACCAGAGTCCATTAGGCCCCAACTGTTGGACACTTAGGTTGTTTCCATGACTTGGTTAGGGTGAATAGGGCTGCAATGAACATAGGTGTTCATTGAACATAATCCTTTTGAATTAATATTTTCTACTCTTTTCTACCTACATAATGAAGTCCTGTCTCATGCCTATGAGAATGGCTCATATCAAAAAGATTATAGACACAATTGTTAGCTTAAGTGTGGAAACGAGGGTATCTTCGTACACTATTGGTGGGAATGTAGACTTGCCTGGTAGGCACGTTTGGGGGGCTTGAATGGATAAATGGAGTAGATGAGACTGCTATGGGAACCTGGAAATTAAGCTGGTGATTCAACGAGCTGATGATCTGTTATGCTAATTCAGAGCATCAATGAGGAACACCTAAGACTAGTCACCCTAAGCAGTCAGTGATGCCTGAAGTAAAAATGGAGACTGGGATCCTCACTCTCTATGAGGCAGACTCCCCCTATCTCACTTGCTGCTTCTCTTAGCAGAGTACTTCAGTAAATCTTCCTGTTGTGTCTCACCCGGTCTCTGGTGAAATTAGAGTATTCAGAAGTTGGAGTACTGTTTATGGCCCCCAAATGTACTGCTCAACCAGAACAATCTGATATCTTCAACCAGAACAATCTGATGTCTTTCCTTGCAAACAAAGTTTCTAAAAAGATCACCGTATTGCTTTTAAGGGGAGCAAGTTTGATCACCCTGGTAAGGGTGTACATCCCTAGGAATGACCAGGAACAACAGGGGGCTGAAGTCTGATGTAGAAGAGGGGACCCCAGAAGCTTATCAGTGTAACTCCCTACTGATAACATTGAACCCCTGACTGGGGAACCAGGGCTGGACCTCAGCAACAACACTGAGTCAAGCCTGTGAGAAGTGCCTGGAGGGCAGGCTCACAGCCCCTGATACTACAGATGACAGCGCAGCATTTTCTAGGTCCATCCTTCCCCTTTTCCTTTTTTCCTCCTTCCCCTTACAGCTGATGCTGGATCACCATTCTAGCAATGAAAAGGCCAGGGTCTTGCTCCTCAGCAGCCTCCTGCATCGTGCAGCTGCTCCATGACTCCCATTTCCTTGTCAGTGTGGTGTTGCCTGACACAATAGCGCATAAGCCCTAGCTCTTCATACTTCCTTAGGAGGGAGGGAAATTTCATTTCTCAAGAAGGGAAAAATGAAAAATGTTTTATCCTTTCTATCTCTCATTTTTTTTTTCCCGGGGAAGGAAGAAGTAGGCTATCAGATGGCAAGATTGGAACATGGGCAACCCAGCCCCTCCCAGCAGATTAAAGCTTGCCCTCCATCTGCTCCTCCACATGAGAACTAACTTTGACAGATTCACCCCCAATGGACACAACCTACAGAAAGAAACTCTGCTGTCCACAGCTTGGTAAGTGAGTTCAACTTATGGGGAAGCAATTAGGAAACTTGACTACAACCTCTTCTTTAAGCCAATCTACTATTTCCAAACCAAAAGCCAATATCCATTTATCTTATCCCACTGTCCATCTGGCTGGCTTATAATTTAGAAGAAGACAAGGGAATAATTAGTTACCACATCTCGGTCTAATGTTCAAGGCCCCTCAGAGCCCTGGGCTTAATTACATTGCTTCCATCTCAGTGTCACCAGGAAAAGAGCAGGTGTTTGTAATTTTACAGCCACTGTGTGGATTCTGCTGCTTACAAGATGTGTGACTTGGGCTGGAGAAGAATTCCCTCAATTCTCTAACTTAAAAACAGAACCAAAAACAGCTACCATGTTCCACTCTTGTGAGAATGCAATGAGTTCATTATTGAATGCACCCAGCATAGGGTGCTTAGGTCTTCATAGAGAGGCCTTGATTTGAATCCTGGGTTCTGGTTTCCCCATAGAGATAAAACTAAACAGTCTATAGCGATGTCATCTGCATAAAACACACATTGTTTAACTAAGCTGAAAGTGTAACAGGTACCATGTAAACAGGTAGGTTTCATGGACTCCGCCCGCACTCCAGATACTGGAACTATTAATCCCATCAATACTAAGGAGAAGCACGCTGGAACATGAAGGAGGAGCTGAGCAGCCAGGTTGGGATAAAACCCGGACATGTGGGCTCTGGGGATCTCTTGGCTTGGTGGTTCGCAGCTGATCGTTTTGGCTCTCGATCGGTTTTCAGCGTACTGGTGAAGTCCAAGTCAGCAGAACTGGTAGGACATTCTAGTTAACTTGTATTTCTCTCCCTCTTTCCCTAGGTTATTCCTTTATCTTTCGCCTTATAAATAAATCCATTACTTAACCTTTTTGAGTGTGTCCATACTATGGGTGAAGACCCACAGACAGGCAACCCAATTCACATCGGGGTGCCCTGTAACAAAAGCACAATTTTTAAAACACTCTGGATCATTCAGATTCACCAAACATATTCAATGATATATGCGATGCTCCTTTTTACTGCAAAGCCAGAAGAAATAACCCCAACCATGCATGCAGGTGGTAGCTGGGCAGAGAGCTTCCCTCCAGGCCGCCAGCTAGCAATAGTGTCTTTGGAAAACTACACCAGGAAAGCCTCTGAGAATTTCCTTTTTTTTTTTTTTCCTGTTCTTAGAAGCAAATCTAAGGAAGACAGATAGCTGAGATAAAGAGCTCACATTGGCTAACTGGGACTATTGTGTTTGAACAAACACCTTTGAAAGGTAGCACAGTCTTCAAATTTTTTCCTCTCCTAGAAACTGAAACTAAGGGTATGTAGGATTTCCTTATCCTGGCCTCTTGTGCAACTTCCTCTTCACTCTCAACTTCATTTTGCTCTACTTGTCATCACTTCATATTCCAGGGGCTTATAAGCTCTCCTTTGTTTTCTACTATTTTCAGCCTCCTCCTTATCACCACACTGATAGTGGGTCCTTCCTTGGTGATGGTCTTAGCCTCAGCTCTGAAGTCCCTAGACTGACTGGAGCCACTCTGCTGAACAACCCTGCTTTACCCCCTGGGGCTGGGGCTGTCCTTTTCTTGCCTGAGGTATTTACAGTTCCTTCTCTGAGGTGGAAATGGTGAAAACAAAGGAATTATGCCCTCTATTGTAGCTCTGTTGTGGCTCTGTGAGCATTTTATCCTGACAAAAGTCTCTGTCCAGTTAAAAGTACCCCAACAAGGGGTTTCCCTGCAGTTTTCTGTCATGAGAACAATAGGTTTCAAATCGAAGTGGTGGTGCAGCTGGAAGTAGACACATGCGCGTGTGGGCATCAACTCTGCCGATGCTACATTTCAACAGGAAGTAGTCATAATTCATATTAATCTGCATGCAAGTTTCATTTTATCCACTTGTGGTACCGTGGTCTTCCTGGCCTGCTTGCTGAACGCCTGAAGTTAGGATTAAGACTTAATGTGAACATGCAAATGAGTTAATCAACACCTTGATTAACTCAATGGTTCCCCATCTGGTCTGTTCCCACCTTACACATCTACAGCATGTGAACACCCAACACAGCAGTGTTCTCAGGAGGCTTCATTCTTAAAAGGTTGAGGTTGGGGAGCAGAATTTTGGAACCATAGGCATTAATTCCTTTAAAAATAATTAACTTTGGGGCCCTCCCTGGTGGCGCAGCAGGTTAAAACACAGCACAAAGACACTTAAGCCACTTCTGCATGAGTTCGATCCCCACCTGCCTCAGAGGAGATCCACATGGCAAAGCAGACCTCACCTGACCCGCCCACTGCTTCCCTCAGCAGTGTACTTCATTGATCTGCCTGTTCTGTACCCCACTCTATCTCTGGTGAATCCTCTCACCCTCCGCATCTCTGGCCTATACCCCAGTTCTGTACGAATAAATAAATCTTTAAAAATAATAATAATAATAATAATAATAATTAACTTTGATAGAGAGCAGAGACTGAGGGAAGAGAACTATAGAATGAGGAGGTCATGAACCCTGAATAGGGATTTAGTGACCATCTGAATCCTTCCCAAGGCTGGTTCTGTCAGTATCCAAAAGCACAATGCCTGCAGGATAACTCAGGTGCCCCACCATCTAACACTCAGATAGCACTTCCAGGGTGTTGTGAAAATCACAGCCTCCCTTTATCTACTCTTAACTGAGTTTGACCAAACCCTTAGTGTGAAGGACCCTTGCCTTTCAGATATATACCAAGCCCAGCTTCCTCTGCAATTAAAGACCCCTTATACTGTTACAGGGCAGAGAGCGGGGCATTCCTGAACCCCCAAACCTGCCCGCTCTAAATGGGTCCTACCACCCACTGCATCAAGACAAAACATATTAAGGTCTTTAATGAAAAGGAACTTTTAATACAATGAGTGTGCAATACAGAAAAGACAAAGAATAGAGTTTCTAAATCAAACACCCAGTCACCCATCCTCTCGTGGGTAAAAGTCCACCCAAAAGGGATTGGTCCAAAGCAAGGTCTGAAACCTGCCACAAGTCTAAATCACCTTCTGGCGGGGACCCATAGAAAAGGGTCAGAAATGGCCAGACAAGTCTGGGAGGAAAAAGAGCAACATCAAATCAAAATCAAGATAAATACTGCCATAGTCAGCCTCCCCACAGGTCTCACCCACATCTGTTTCACCCAGTCCAGGGCCAAGAAACAAGTCACTTCTTCACATGTCTCACTATTCCAAGTGTCTCCCTCAGTTCTCCTTCGGGCTCTCCATCCTGCTTTCCTCCTTTTCAGTCTCCTCTCCAGATTCTTCTCCTCCCTGCTCAACTCCACCCTCCTTTTGGGTAGGGCAGGAAACCTCCCCTTTTCCTGGGCACCCCCATGTTACAGTCCCACACAGAACACAAAGTGGATAGGTAAGAAATATTCTGTATCCTACACCAAAGGAGAGAACTAGGCACATTTGATTCTTATGCCTTCTTCACAAACTATACCTGGGCTATTTTTAAGAAGAGGAAACAGAAAATATTTAAAGAAATTGATCACTCAGGTTTTGACCTGAAAGGTCGTCAGTCCTTCTACAGCATTTCCTCCTATTCCTTCATATCCTGAAAAAAAAAAAAAAATGCTTAAGACCCACAGATTAATCCCCAGCTATGGAGAACGGGGCAGTACCTGGGTTGGAACTCTTTCAATGATGACAGAATTAGAAACATTTCTAAAGCTTCGAGTTGGGTACTTCTGCTCTAATATTACATAATCATGTGTAGTAGGCATCACCCAGGAGTGAACTATTGAAAGTGTTCACAAAAGAGACCAGTTTGCTCATTCTGGGAGACGCAGGATGGAACATCATACCTCTCATCTCCAGGCATGCATTGTGGTCAAACCTTGAGGCCAGATAACATCCCCACTCTGCCTGCCAAACTTCCAAAGGGAAAGCTGGATTCCTGGTATAGTCTTGGACAGTGACTCTTGAAATGTGATTCCTTAAGCAGCAGCAGTGGCAGAAATTCGGAGCCTGGTGGAAACACAAATTCTACAGCCAATCCCCAACTCATTGAATCTAAAACTGAGGGTGGAGTCCAGTAATCTGTGTTTTAACAAAGAAAAACTCCACAGAGGATTCCAGGGCACATTAAAGCTTGATAGTCACTGAGCATCCCCCTGTGCCTTTAAAATTCCATCATCCATTGGTCCAATAAATCAGCTAAACCACAAATATTTAGTGATCACCAGCTGAACTGGGCTTAGTAGAACTATAGAAGAACCTTCTCCACCCTCAAGGAGTTACCTACAGAGACGAAACAAACAAAGAACAATCTGCAATAGCACACAATCTCATGCAGCATTGTTTGGGTCAGAATGATAGAGAGAACTGTGGTGTTGTCACATATGGTTAGCAGAAATCTGCTAATTATAATTCAGGTGAGCAGACAAAATGCATAGTCAAACACTACTTCAAACAGCACAAAACAGTATAGCAGCCAATGACTGGCCTAAAGCTAATTCCTGAGAACGGGATGGTTCTTGGAAAAAAAGCATAAAGGACCTGAATTTAAAATCACAAACAATTCCAGATTCTACACATAATTGTGTTTGGCTGCAAACCAAAAACTTGCATGCTCTGCGTGGGAAGTGCTTTTGGTCATGCATCAAACCATACTCATGCTTGTAGACAGTGGTCGTCATATTTAAGGATTCCAATCTCATAGTCTGAGCAGATGACTAAACAGACGGGTCAGTGTCATAGATAAAATTCAGCATTTTGTGTTGACCCGGTCATCAGGGATTAAGATGTCACACTTGGTCAACAAAGAATTGACTGTCAATTCGCCAATTCACTGAATGCCTTCTGTATATAGAACACTTATTGGCTATCGTACCCACATTTGAGAAGTACAAAAATGTCACAGAGATGCCAGAAACAACAAATAACCAATTAAAAAGCACAAAAATCAGAACCATGTCAATACAGACTGAACAGTCTTAACTAAGCAACCTTATCCAAGGAGTAGCTGGAACTGGATCCTGTTAGTGAAGGAAAATGGAACTAAAGTATGGAAAATCAACAGAAGGTAAAGACGGGAAAACAGAGTGAATAATGGTGGGAGGCCAGAGGGGGAAAGGACTTAAACAAAACCAAGAACACAGAACACGGATTTTCCTGAGAATAAAAACAGACCAAGCAATAAAGAGGGATGGAAAGGCCTAGGGGTTTTAAGACTAGTCTAGAAAGGCAGCTATGTTATTCTAAAGCATATAAGCAGAACTCAAGACAAAATTCTGGAAAGGACAATGCCACAAGAGCAGTGATGCCTGCAGATCACTTCCTGTTCCTCACAGCACTGAGAGCTGGAAGATTCCATCTTGTTCATGGTTGTGGAGTTTGAGACAAAGGTGAAGAGTAGCATAGTGGGATAGTAGCCAGCAGCAGGGCTTAGTCAGGGTGTCTCAACCCCAGTTGCACTCGAATCACCAAATATCGAACCCAGGCCTATGACAAGACATTTGGCACCTTTTGATCATTCTTCCAACATTTCTACTGTAGCACCAGAGCTCAAAGTCATTGACCTAAAGTTTTGGTTCTAAAGAAAAGAAAGAAAGGAATACCCTGGCAGTAAAGGTCAATTGTCTCTGATATCAGCACTAACAAGGAGGTCATTTCATTGTATTGATGATTGAGGGGTTCGCACTCCCTTCTTCCTCTCCCCACCATTTCCCACTTCTCATGGTCCTCTGCCTCACTCAAAGTTGCAAACATTTGGTGAAAGTATTTGACAAAATGATGAGTCACAAATAGACCTTGTTAAATTTGACTTCTGTAGTCTTCTCTGGAGGACCTTTGTAAGGGAGAAAGGTTGCCCCGAAACCCATTATTGATCTTGCGTGTGTGTATCTGCCATTGAATCTTAAGCACATGGGTGAGGACTCGGTCAGGCTGCCCAATTGGGTTGCCGTGTAACACCTCCACGTTTCTTCAACTATGCCAGAGTAAGGAGAGGCCAACCTCTATTTTGGAGAAAAGGTGCAAACTTAGAACTGCATAAAAAGCAAAAATCTAGCCCATAATCTTAACCCTTTGCAATAATCATCAGTATCATCCGGCGTGTCCATTGCCCCACTCTGGCCTTAACTGTCACCCCCTTTGTTCCTGAACTACTGCAGCTGCCATATGAACCACCCAGCTTCACCTAGTCTATCTGCCTAATCTCTGACTAGCTAAGCAGCTCCTGTCTCTTTTGTCTCCTTTACAGTTTATTTTCCTACCCTAAGATCCTGATTTCTCAGTTCAAATGTTCCCTTATCAGAAAACCTCCCATAACTACTCTATCTGAAAGAGCAACCCCAACTCCAGCACTACTCGGGACCTTTGGGTCCTTACCTGTTCAATTTTGCTTTTGAACACTTAGTGTTACCTGGTGTGTGTATGTGCCCATTTCTTGGCTCATGGTTTGATTTCTCTCACCTAAGTGGAAGGTCCATGAGAATGAGTACTGAATCACCACTATGTACACAGCATATAACACAGTGCCAGGAAAGTGATGGGCCCTTAATGTGTATTTGTTGAAGGAGTGAATAAGTAGATCAACTGACATGTGTATATAGTGTCTTCTTTGAACATGTGTTGATGCTTCAGTTCTGACTGATCACAAACAGAACTCCTTGATGGGGCTGAATGCACAACATCTTCAGCATCAAGTACCTCTCCCTGCAGCCGGGAGGTTGCTATGAGGGGCATTGCAGGTAGAGTTGACCTTTGTGTATGCCGTCATCCTAATCATTCACTGTTCTGTGCAAATCTGCTGAAACCATAGTCTCAGCGGCTCTCCAACCACAATGATCATACATAAAGATGCCTCACCACAAATCAGGATGATTTTCATCTGCCTTATGCTGATAATCTTATCCCCAGTTCCTCCTCTTTTTCCAAGTCTCCTGACCAGGCTAGAACTTTCCTTTTTCCACTTGCATAATCCCAGCCTATGATTGCTTTACTTTATAATTAACATTCTGCAATTTCCCACCAATAAGAGCTCCCTGGTTGATGACAACCATGATGATGATAGGTTGACTCACAGTATTTCTCTAGCCATTTATGTGCAGTTTGTCAGTGACCAAGGTTTATTGACTGTCATGGGCAGTACAGGATGCCCATGAGGGAAATGATAAAGGTTTGTGCAATTGCTATGTCCACAGAAAATACTGGATAAAATGTGCTGAATGACTCCTTATGGAATTCTTGTTCTATTGTCACAATCTTATTCATACCTTCTTTGGTTAATTTCTATGCTGTATCCAAGGCATATTTTATAAAGATGTTCATTTCAATCTAGCGAAAATAGCTGATGTTCAAACTAGGAATAAGAGAAAAACCAGATAACAAAAGCATTGAAATTTTTCACCAGAAAGCATAAAATAACTGGGAAACTGGTTGACTCTCACCAACATGTTTGGGACTGCAACAACACAAGAAATCTGTCCCCACTCTATAAACGCAGTATTTCAGATTCAACTTCTTTAACAATGTTGAATTGTGTTCTTCCATATACACACGCACGCACACACCCACACACAAGAGATGTTCGGTTAAGAGAAGATGTTGAGATGGCTTAAGTAAGATTGAAAATGCCCCATATTTTGTTTGTTTGGTTTTATTTGTTTGTTTATGCATATAGAACTGGGGCACAGGCCAGAGGTGCAGGGTTGGTGAGAGGATTCACCAGAGACAGAATGGGGAGCAGAACAGGCAGATTGACGAAGTACACTGCTGAGGGGAGCAGCAGGTGAGACAGGAGAGGTCTGCTGTGCCATGTGGGTTACCTTCAGGGCGGGGATGGAACTTGCACTGAAATGGCCAAGGCCAGCTTTGCAGTGCTGTGTTTTAACCCACTGCACCACCAGGTAGGGCCGTCCCACATTTTGTAAAGGGCAGCGCTATAGCCCAAAGCAGGCATTCATCCTTCCAGAATCTTTGCAGACAGAGCTGGTTGTATCATGTGGCACAGGACAATGAGAGGAAAGTGGAAGGAGGTAGCCTGACTGTCCTAACAGGCTGAATGCAGCCCACGCCTCTTTCCCCCGTTCTCAGCCTTGACAATAGATAACACACCTGTGGGGTAGAGCAGTTAGCTTGTACCCAGGAGAAGGCAAACAACATGATCATTATAGTGGAGCATGGGGGTTAGAAGTCTGTGCTCTCAGTGGCCTCCTGAGTGCTCTCCCCCAAGCCTCAATCCACAATCTTGTTGAAGCTGCTGCTCAGTCTGGTTTCTGTTACATGGGTGTTCTGTCATGCCAGCTGAAAGGAGGGACTTCCCAAGTTCCTGCTGGTGGGTGAGTTGATATGGATATTCCAGGAACATCCTAAATAATTCTTCTTTTCTTTTCTGGTTGTTTTAGCCTCTACTACTCCATCAACCTGGTTCATATCACTATAATTAATTGTAAAACATTTGTTTCTTAAAAATAACATTTTGAAGTTTTCATCGACTAGCACACCTTAATATGACTGTAGCATTATTTTCATCTTAGGCTCTAAGTACTATTTGTTAGTTATCTATTTAAAGTCTATGGTGTCTTGGGTCTTCCCTGGTGGTTCAATGGGTTAAAGCACAGCACTATGAAACTATTGCAGCCACTGCAGCACAAGTTCAATCCCTGATCAAGGAGCTGCCCTACACAGCATGGCAGACCTCTCCTGACCTGCCCACTGCTCCTCTCAGCAGTGTATTTCGATCTATCTACCTGTTCAGCTTCCCACTCTGTCTCGGATGAATCCTCTCAACCCCTCACCTCTGGCCTGTATCCCAGTTCTAAATAAGTCTTTTAAAAAAATATTAAAGTCAATGATGTGCGCCCTGGAGGAAGGAAACCTCAATCACAGTGTTAACACATAGGTTTCACATCATAGAACTGGGTTTGAATCTTGTCTCAACCCTTGACAAGCTTTGTAATCTTCAATACACTAGTTCCTTCCTCTCTTTCTGTACCATAAATCCTGTGCTCCTTCATTCAAAACGGCAGCTGCCACGTCCTACAGCAGACACTCATGTCCTGGCCTTTCTCCCCAACTGTATGGTGAACATTTTGCAATTAGAGGCAAGTCACTTCCATGAGTCCCTTCTCCACAGCACAGACCCCACCCCCTCGACCTAGGGGATTTTCAATGCATATGTGTTGAAGTCATAAATAAACAACAAATCCCACAGCTGACTAATCAACTTCTCAAAAATGACATTTCCCAACAAAGGGAGTTTAGAAAACATGAAATTTGAAGATATGAGAAGTAGCTGAAAGGTGACCACCCTGAGCCGTCAAAAGGAGTAATCCCCCGGAATACACCCACCAAACCAGCAATGGACACAGCATCTCCCACAGGAGGGCTCTGGGCCTACTCAGTCTTTCTCTTGTTGCTTTTTAGCACAACACATGGAAATTTAAGAGGCTACTCAATGGAATTCAAAGTCAGTTGGAAAGAACATGACACCCCAGACCTCAAGTCCATTACGTTCGTTAGGCTTGGCTTCTTTCCTGCTCAGGAATGGAGGGTGTGCAGGAGGTAGAATCTCATTCTCTGGACAGAGACACAAACATTAGTGTCTCAGGGCCACTTGCACTGAGGTCTCCAAGAGCAAGCGGTGCAGAAAGGATGGTGGAGTTGCTGCTGCTTCTCCAGCAGGCTCCTCTGTGCCACTTTCTTCAAAAGCAAAGGCAAACTAGAAAACTCCTCCAGTACCTGGGGAGGCAAGCAAGAGCCAGTGAGTGACAGAGAAGATTACTGCTGAGAGCTTTTCACCGGGCACTGTGCAAATCATTTCCAGCACCATCTTGCAGTATCCTCGTGCAATGCGAGCTACCACAGTCTAATCCACAGATGCAGGAACAGAGGCCTAGAAAGGAAATTGTCCAGCAAGAGTGGGAAAGATAAAGGACCCAGGTGGCATGATGAACAACCCCAAAGAACCTAGTGTCTAGTTGGAAAAATACTCCCATGCACACACATACATGAACTCACATGGAGGCACATATGGCCTCACAGACATGTCCTATATTCAGTGCACATGTTCACACATTCATATCTATACAGACATCATTCACATATATGTTAACATGCATGTGTATAATACACATACCCACTCATATACTTAGTTGTACACACATATATTCATATACATGTATATACATTGCACCCACCTCTGTATGAACACACATACCACATGTGTGTATACACTCAAGTGGCATCCAGTCTAAGACAGCTCTCCTCTTCCCTTTTCTGTTTCTTATAATTTCTTATTTGAATTAGTCAAGTAAGCTCTCTTAGAAAAATCACAGTATGTTTAAAGTTTCTGCAAAGAGCAGAGACATAGAAAGATTTTTCAGTCATGAATTGATGTTTTGTATGGGATTTTTAAGTTATCAATTAATATATCTCATTTTCCTGACCTCCTGAAATGATGTTTTGATCCAAGGAAATTACTAGTCTCGGTTTGGTTTTGCTAAAAGTCGAAAGAATACAGACAGAGAACCATCCACCTATTTCAGACTTGGAAAAAAAAAAAAACCTTTCATTTTATGGGACTGTTTTCCTATAGAACAAATAGAACATATTTCTTTTATTACACACGATGTCACAGACAGCAAGGAGACTATCCTTCGAGAGCTTCTATTTGAAGTGGTTCAGTGAAATGATGAGTTGCATTCTCAGTGCTCTTTTCCAGGTTCTGAGCTATTTTCCACTTTTTTCCTTTCCCACAACTAACACAAGGAAAATGGACTGTGGGTCAGGTAATGTAAGCAACAGACAGGGAAATGATTGCCAAAAATGTAACCACCCCATCCACTCCAAAGGAAAATATTCATTAAAGTGACACATGTTAATAGAATTGAACTCCAAACACTTGTTTGGACATCCAGATGTCGGAAAGTGCCATATCCTGATTAGCTGAAATAGTCTAAGTTCTTTCAGATCTTCCTTCCTTATTTTGATTGCAAGTCAAGTTTCAGGAAAATTCTTTCCCACTACTGTCTACTGATCACATCACTAAGGCATGTAAAAATCTGTCTTGTTTCCTATAAGAAGAAATGGAAGGCACAACCACAAATATTTGTGTAAATGTCACCATGTACTATTGGAAGCTTTGTTCAGTCCGGTGGAGAGTTCTTGCAGTGAGTCCTCCTCGCTGGATGGTCTGCAGCCGCTTCCGACACGACACGGAGGCCACGCCAGACACACCCACGCCCTCACTCACTTGCCCTCAGGTTTTTTAAAAGCAACAATGATTTTCCACTTCTTTGATCCTCCTTCTGAAGTTCAGAGGGGAGGTGTGTGCTCACCAGGAGCGATTTTAAGCCAGGGGCAGAGAAAGAATGAGGGGCTGTTGTTGGCCATCACCAGCAGTAAAGGGAATCCACAGAAAGAAAAACACAGTGGGATCAAGGCCAGCCCAGCACCCCAGCCTATCAGTTACTGGAGAGGAAGAAAAGTGAGAAGCAATACTCAGCTTTAACTCTTTCCTGGCATACCCTGAGCCAGATGCCCGGAGTTTCATTTTTATGGAATTAGATCATACATAGGACCAAGCTCGCTGTTCACTCACTTGTCACCAAATAGCAAGAATGTGGTGTCTTAACATGGAAAGAATGTCATGCCCTAAACATTTATTTCTGACCATGTCTTTCCCAGCCTTGAGATCAAAACTTCGGCTAATAGATAAGCATAGGTCGTGGAACCTTTTTGCTACTCACTCTTTACGTCCCCTGCTGGAGTGCCCCTGCTTGCCCAGCCTGGCACAGTCAGGCAGAGTTTAGCCTGGCAGGGGCTGCAGTGATCTTTAACCTCAGTTATGTTTGTCCAAGAAGTCTGCCTCGCATTTTCTCACAGCCATTCATCCCTCTGGTAGGAACACGATTCCTCACGACATCTTCCCTGGGCTTGCTGGTGTTTCGAGGAAAACCATTCTGTATTTATGAACTGAGTTAAGATTGCGTTTCTCCAACTCTGTTACCCAGCCATATTTCCATATGCAGTGTGTGCATATCAGGAGAAGTGGGAGGGATCCATTGGTGTTTCCAAGCACTCGGGCTAGCCTGCATTATCTTTGGACAACAACGTCATTAAATGCCAGAAGTGGCCCAACTGCCATACTGGTGCTTGAGGAATGATTCACCACAACAAAAATCAACAGTTTCTTGCCCAGTAGTTAAATGTATTGGTCCCCAAAGAGTCTATCCTGTCGATAAAATGGTACTTTCTTACAGAGGAAGTTCCCGACTGATCATTTCTCCATAGGCTGTCTTTTAATATCATGACTGCCTTCCCAAACCCATGACTGGCCCTTGTCATGTGGTGACCCAGCAAGAAACCAGAGGATTTGTTTGATGTCACATTTTCTCAAAATTCAAAAGAGAAAAAGAGAGAAATCCTTAATGATGAAATGGAAAATTGGCCAAAATGAGCCACCTGACTTAATTTGTTATGGCACACATAAAAAGTTTTATTTTGGCCAAAGACAATTTCATTAACAACTTTTCCCAAAAGATGTTTGCACAAACATATATGTATATATTGTATGTATATATTGTATGCATAGGTGTAAATTTGATGTTTCATTCTCTTAGTACAAATATCAGTGTTTCCCCAATTGGAAGAAATTGGTTGTAGATACACACCAGTGTTTTCTTTTTCTCTAATTATTCCCAAGAAGGAAAAAAAACCCACAATAGTCAACTTCCTGTCCAGACTCATTTCAGGGGTACAGTTCCATGACTTTATGTGTCATAGACATGACTGCATCAGTCTCAGCCAGCCAGTGCTGTCTTAACAGATAAGTCAGTATGAGCACTAGTCTCCCAGGTTACTAGCAGGAGGCTGTGCGAGGTTCCAACCCCCCTGGAAGCTCAGACTCATTCCTTATGTTGACTTGAACTGACTCACACTGACTAGGACTTACTCCCTCCTACTGAGAAACCATCCTTCAAAGAAGACACTGAGATCTCTCTCTAAGGATTTGGAAACCTTAAAGCGCCATCATTGTTTTTTCTCCAATGTTCATTGGGCTCTTTCTTTCCTTTTTTAGCTGACATCATAAAGTTCTTATTATAAAAAAAAAAAAATTGAGGTAATGTTGGTTTACAGCAGTGTGTATGTTACACACCCCAAGCAGGCCAATCTCCATCACATCGACTACCTACTGGCATACTTTGACCAGCAAGCCCCCCAACACTACCCCTTCAGACACATTTGTAGGGTTTTTTGGGTTTGCCTTTCTGTTTCTTTCTTTCTCTCTGCTCCACTTCTGAGTGAAATCGTTCCATATTTGTCCTTCTTCCGACTTGTTTCACTTAGCATAACTCATCCCCGACTCAGTTCTGTCCATGTTGTTGAATATGGTAAGAGACCATCATTTCCTATAGCTGAATCATATTCCAGTGTGTTTCTTAGACCACATCTAGCTGACCCACTCAGGTCATAGGTATTACAAATGTCTCAACAATCCCCTTCTCTTATCTGCTCTGTTCTAACCAGACCTCACCAAGCAGCATTCTAATTGGGAGTTTTTCCCCTTGGGGGGAAAAAATCCCCAGAAACTACAAATAGAATAACATACTATTGACTAACTAGTACTATTATAATAGAATCAAAGATATTAAAATATATTCCATCAGATATAACTTTACCTTTTTGGCCAAGATTACAGTTCAGCCACTGTGTGATGAAAGTGCTCACTTGTTTCTGTTTTGCTCATACCACACTTTTAGCTTTTTTGATAGTGTGTGGCTTAATACCTAACAAAAATACAAATAAAACACTGCCTTTCTTTTGACTCCCGCATAGCTCCAGTAATTCTCCTAATTTACTCATGAAAACATCCAGTTCACTTTTTTGGTCAAAATATTTCCCCAAGAGAAGATGCCCAAGATGAACTAGATAACTTTTAATGGGAAATTTTTTTTATGAGAACCAAATCTGTTGACACATTTGGTTATTCTAATCCTTGTCAATCATGACTCATATATGAATAATGTTTTTTTCAGGATCATTATGTTAACACAGGGTCCTGACAGGGGGACGGTGAGAACTACAGTTGTTGATCTCTATCTGCCAACTCAGGATCCCCTTAAGCATCAGAAGAAAGAAAGCAAGCAAGAGGAATGAGAGGAAATGAGAAAGGGAAGGAAGGTGGAGAAACAGTTCTTTCATATGTATGAATAAGCAAAATTAAAATACTGAAATCATTGAAGGCTTACCTAATTCATGTCCTGTTGGAAGAAGTTCCCATCAGACCCCCAAATCATCCACATTAGCTGTATTACTGAGTGCACTCCCCCCTTTCTGACCTGGCTAGCATTAGCTTAAATACAGAAAACTTCACCCCAAATATATTTGTTCATAGTTTGAATAAAATCATTCACATTTCATTAAGCTCAGTAGTTTTCAGTAGCTTTCCTAGTACCTTGAGTTTTCTTCCCACGAATGATGTCTCTTGGTCTTTAAAATAACCAGTAAAAGCCATTGATTTAATTGTTAAAGTAACAGCCAAAAACACTCAGGTCTTGTTATTTTGGCCCTTAGCAACATCCATCCTAGTTTGTTGAAGGGTGGGAAAGGCTAAGGAAAAAGCGAAGAAAAGCAGAAACCTGCTGGGCATTATTCTAATCAGGCCTTTCCATTTGGCACCAGGCACAGACCAGAGGCTGTTCTGCAGGGCACTGGTCCCCGGGGTGCTGGGGAGGAGAATAGCAGCAGAGCAGGTGGCGGGACACCATTCAGGGGGACTTTCATTTGCTTTGTGCCAGAACTGGTGGGCAGCTAAAGATCCCCTAAACTTGCTCTGGGACTGCTCAAGTAGTATAAAGCCAAGGAGTCTTCAGTGCCTCCAGACCAGGCTGCTCGGAGCAACCTGAGAAAGAGCTCAGAAAACAATGGCCTTTGTCTAAGGAGAGTATCACTACTGAGGCAGCAGGCAGCGAGAAATGCCTACCCTTCCTTCAAGCAGTAACACAATCTCCCTCTTGAAGGGATGTGAAAAGGGCCTCGCTGCATGGAAGCTCAGAGGGAGATTTGCACTGCACTTTTCTCTTTTCTTTTTTGGTCCAAAGACTACTCAGGCTGCAAAGAGGAACCACTAAGGATTATGGAAAGAGGCAAGATGGTGGGGTGCAGAGGAAAGAGCGTGTGGCACCAGATGCGGGAGCCCTGACCCAGCTGGGAAGACACAGTATAACTTCAGCAGCTCTAGGTTGTTGCCACTGAAATATGACTCAGGTTGTGAAAAGTTGATTTAGGTGAAACCATTGAAAGATGAGGCCAGAGCTGGCACTGAAGAAAAACGACTTTGCTCTCTTTTTAGGAGACCAATGATTTATCCATTAGGCCACTGGGGCTTCTTTTTCTGCCTTTTTAAACTGGATCAAAACCTTGGCTTAAGCAAAACTATCAGCATCCCCAGAAGCTGGCAAGAATTAGAATATATTGTTTAAAACAAGTGATGTTTGCCTTCTTTAACCTTGTGATCCTCCATCTAATCATTTCACCTATGACCCTTCAACTTGACCTTGTATTTTGTGACTCTTAGAGCTGACCATTGCATCCTTCTTTTTCTGTCTCTAATTGAACCTTCAACTTTTATCCCTACTCTGGATATTATTTGGGTTTCTGCCTAAATCTGTTCTACCCAAATCTGTGTTCTCCGGTGAGAGGATTCACCAGAGACAGATTGGGGAGCAGAACAGGCAGATCGACAAAGTATACTGCTGAGGGAGCAGCAGGTGGGTCAGGAGAGGTCTGCTACGCCATGTGGGTCACCTCCAGGGCAGGGATCGAACTCATACTGAATCGGCTTTAGCTTCTTAGTACTTTATCCCACTGCATCACAAGGGAGGGCCCTGTTCTTTTAAATTTTTAAGTTAACAGATTAATTTGTCTCCAACTCACCTGGCATTATCAGATTCTGAGACTTATGAGATTCATCAGATACCTGGTATCATCAATATTGGTGCCCAGCTATGTAGGACAACACACTTGGCTGAACTGATGTGAGCCATATTCTGTGAGGTGTCTCCCTTTCATCTGTGACAAAAGTCATTGCTGAGGGGGAGAAAAAAACAGTGCAATCAGAAAAATAAATTCTGATCTCTGGAATTGGGAATCAAAATAGCTACCAGAAATTGAAGCTGTCAAACTGACTGAATTGTTCATTGTTTACCAAAATGATAGTCTGAGAAGAAAAAATTAAACATACAGTATAAAAATATTGAACAGAAACACTAAGCCAATAAAACATAATTTATAATATAGAAAGCTAACACATAAATAAAATGTAGGTAAAAGGAAATGGGTGGCAGAATTGCTAGCATTTGATACTGGATTTATTGGCAATGCAGGGAGTAGAAAGACATAAACCGACTCAAAAACTTCCGGAAAATCTTGCATACAAATCTACTCTGAAAGGTGCCTGGTATTAAACCTGAGCAGCCTCTCATGAATAACCAGATTGGGATGCCATTATGGCAGAGACAGAAGTAGTCACTTTCCCTCCAGCTGAGAAATCAGGCAGGTCACTGAGTGAGAACCTCAGTGGCCCAAAAAACTAAGTGTAGAAAAAGGGTGAAAAGTTGTGTATTCAGGTCTTCCCTCTTGGGTCTGTCTGCCCCTCTGTTGCATCCCAGGACTTAACACAGACATAGCACAGGGACGAGACTCAGCAAGAGTTCATTGAATACATTTGCACACTACTCATGAGGGTGATCATTCCTTTATCTTTTTCATCTTTGTCAGTTACTCATTATTCATTCATGCAAATACTATGAATCAATGACTTCACTAGATCAGGGGAATAAAAAAATGTGGTCTACACAAACTTGATTCCTTTTTATGGAGAGCTACTCCAGTTGAAAACAGACATTAACCAGATAATTACATAGAAATGCTATATACAAATTTAAATGAAGGTACCTATGAAGAAGGAGAAGGTAAAACAATGAGAAGAGAAACCCCAACTTGGTCTTGGCTAAAAGATGAGAAAACAAATTCCAGAAGCTTTCGTGCAGCACTGACTGTTGAACTTGTATCTGAAAAAAAATTAGCAAACAAATGGGCAAAGATGGAAAAAAACATTTTGCCCCCTGGTCATAGCAACTAACGCATAGAACAAAGCATAACAGATGGGAGAGAATTTTGAAAAGAGGTGGTGGGTACTGGGGCACAGAAAGGGAGAAGGGAATGCAGGGAGCAAAGTCCATGAAGCCATAGTCTGGGTAACAGTGAGAATTCCCATCCCCATCCATAGCAGTGAGATACTGTAGTGCAGGACACTGCTCTGAGCTGAGCTGAACATGCCTAGAAGGCGCCATCTCTGTCCCTCACCTCCATCATATAAAGCTGTACTTTGTGAAAATACAACTACGTGATTGAAAAAGCAGTTCATATATGTCTTCTTCCAGGGACCCAGTGAGTTGCTCACAGGTGTTCAAAGAAAAGGAGGATGGCTGAATTGGAAAATCAGAAGGGCCAGAAAGCCATCCCAGAAGAGGTAAATCTTGACCTTGACAATAAAGAGGGTGGAGGGCGGGGAAGGACAAGCCACATGAAGTTCCCAAGTACGAAGGCCAGAGAAGAAAATTGGCAAGGATGCTTGGGGAGTCAGCCTAGAACACCTGATAGTGTCAGATGAAAACAATATTTTCAGATGAATCCTCACATAAAAACACATAATGCCATGTGACTGATTTCAGCTGTGCTTTTCCCTATATTCCGTCCAGAGAGAGGATGACACGCATCAGTTTATTTGCTTGTGTATCCATCCCACAGAGATTAGCTTAGCAAATGCACAGTGTGCTTGTAAATATTTACATCTGCAAACAGAAGGGGCTACATCTGTTCACAGATATTAACTCAATATGCAAGAGAATGAACCAACAAAGACTGAACTGTACTTAGTTATTTGTTCTGTATCCCTCCAGATCAACTGAAGGCATATCCCTGCACTTAGTTGTATCTGTCTTTCAAACCAGTTTCAAGTACTTTCTCATCATACAATAATGTTAATTTAACTGTTTCCAGAATATTCATCAAGTCACTGCCAAAAGGACCTTTGTGAGCTGTGATTTTGTTATCTCCATTTCACAGCAGAGGAAACTGAAGCACGGAGGAGTGGTAACTTAACAGGGCAAAGGTGGTTAATAAAATAAGTCGCGATTTGAACCCAGAACATCAGGCTTCCCAGTCCCACTCATGTTTTCCAGCATACTGCCTCTTTAATGTACAAAAACCAGAAAAAAAGACAAACCTAGATTGAAACACAGAGTGAATGCTTTCTTTGTGTAGGCCACACACCATCGCTGTCTTTATTGCTCCACTGTTGCAATATGTCAACAAATGAGCTGGCTGGGTTTGACCCAAAGCAGTCCTGACCCAGCCTTAAGATAAGCCACCATTGCAAATCACCAAAAGAATCACCTTTTGTGTATTTTTGTAACATGAAAAGGATTTTTGCTTTTTCTTCTTTTTAGTTCCCATTTATTCATGTATTTATTCCACATGCTCTGTGCCAGGCACTTTTGTAGATTAAAGAGATACCAGTGAGCCAGGTAGTTTCTCACTTCCTAGGGCTACATTCCAGTAGAAGAGACAGAGGACAGTGAACAAATAGTAGACATGCTGGGTAGCTGATAAGCTCTCAGGTGGAGATAAGTACAATGAAGAAGAATATACCCCTGGGTAAGGGACCAGAGACTGACCATGGCTGGTCCGGTGGAGAGCAGGCCAGGGAAGACCCTGCTGGGGAGATTAGTGTGACAGCCCTGGCAGTCTGGACCCTAGTAAGATTGCCTAACACTGTGTAGTTTGAAAAGGACTGAGCCCTCACCTACTTCCCCATACCAAAGCTAAGAAGCAAAGGGCCCAGCAAATACCGAGAAGGTGGATAATGGGATCACAATGCCAGGAAATACAGTAACAAAGGAATTTCCAAAAAGAGTGATACCAATTTCTACCAATTTCTGCCACTGGATAAAGAAAAGTAGAGCCTAAAGGAAAGGCTTTTATTGTTTAGTTTTCTAAGTAAAAAGACATCATACAACATGCTTTTATATGCATCGAAATAATCTGACAGAAGGAAAAATCATCGAAAACATAGGTTAAATACTTGTGTGTTTGATATTCATATCCATGGGTATCAGGGGTGCTAGTAAAATATTTTAGGTGTTATATGTAGAGTTGAGCAACACCAAGATATATAGGTACAGTTTAAGTGTTGTTTTCAGAGAACTCAGCCCAATGATTGTGACACCAAAGACCCAACTGATACACACCAGACTTTCACAAAAGCTGCCTGTGATCACTAGCTATTCTGATTGATTAATGTCATTCTAGTTATTATTTCATTGTAATTATCATTTCTGTTTAGAATTCATTATCATGCTCATGTTCACACATAGTGCTGAATCTTTTATTTTTTTTTATAGAAAATCTCAGCAATGAAATGAAAACCATGGGATTTAGAACAGTAGGTAAGGTTAGCAAGTTTCTGATCAATGGGTGATTGTAGTTAAAACATTCCTCACTTCCTCTACACATTTTGGGCCATTATTCAAGTTGCATGATGTAGGCATTTTTAGAAAAGTCAGACCCCTCCCAGTAGAATGATATCTCATTCCCAAACCATTGTGGGTTTTCTTAACTAATCTGTGAGTGACGTAGGCTCAGAGCAAATAAGCCTTTGTCCATGTAAGGGCTGACTGAGGGACCTGAATGTGCCTGGCCAGTGTGGAGATTTTTGTAGGGCTTATGACATTAGACCTTCTGGAAGGGCAACCACCAGCCACTGCATACCTGAGATACATGAATACCTTTGAGAGAAAGGATCTTGCTTGAAGGAAATTCCAGAATCATTTTCAAATTCCCAGGTCTGGAGACAAAATCAAAAATTCAGGAGACAGCATCCTTAAGTGCCTATAAAAAAACACAGAAAAAAATAATACCAGACTTCCCTAAGACATTTTCCATTCAGCATTTTCTCATGTTATTTTATATTCTAGAGCACATATAGATAGTGTTTAGTAAGACGCAGATTTTACTCTAAGAGAGCTGTTAGCTGTGTTTGATTGCTCACTTTGATAATCTAGTAAACTTTTATTATTGAGAACTTTATTTTAGTCAACAAGTATAAGGAGGAAAAAACAACTGGATATATTAGAGCACTGAGCTCCTCAAAGGCAGTACCCTTGCCATTCCTGTACCCCACCATTTGGGCAGGTGCTTGAGGAATGGAGGAATGAGGAAGGGAGCAAATGTACCCCAGAGGCCAGCTTTGGCTACATCCAATTTGATTTCTCACACACTGTTTGTGTTGAATGTAATGTCTATCTAGCTTCCCTTGCTTTTCTTTCCTAAAGAGTTAAGTCTGATTTCTCAAGCCAGATTTAGCTAACAAAGTCTCTAATGGTTCCTAAAATGTTGATACCTCAATACCAGAGATATTTATTGGGGATATTACTTTGTACAATGTAGCTTTTAGTTTTGACTGATTTACTTATTTAAAATTTTTTTTTATTTATTTATACATGCATGCAGAACTGGGGTACAGGCCAGAAGTGCAGGGGTGATGAGAGGATTCACCAGAAATAGAGTGGGGAGCAGAACAAGTGGATCAACGAAGTACACTGCTGATGGGAGCAGTGGGTGGGTCAGGAAAGGTCCGCCGCACCATGTGGGTCACCTCCAGGTCTGGGAATCAAACTCTCACTGAAGCAGCTGCAGCCAGCTTCACAGTGCTGCGTCCAACCTGCTGCACCATCAGGGAGGGCCCTGATTTAATTTTTACCAATAACAGACCGATTACTGCTCAGTGCCTCTCTCTCATCAGAATGCCGGTCCCCAGTGTGAGCGGGGCCAGTGTCCTGAAGACTGGAGATTCCAAGGTGTCAGATGTGGGTGAGTTCCTGGCTAGAGGCTGAGGCCTGAACTAGCAGGGGGTTATTTCAACAATAATTCTCTCCTCCATCATCATTCTCCTTGATGCTGCTAGCAATCATCCAGCTCAGGTCAGTATCGTAATCTTACTTTTATTTAACCTTGAAAATTTCTCTCCTATGCCTAGTCAATGAATTGACTATAGTTATAGCATTATTACCTAATGTTCAGAAGGCAATATCCTGGGCTGCTTTATTTTATTCCAGATACTTCCTGTAAAGATGATAATAACTGCTCATTCTCATAGAAAGATAGCCTGTCTCTGTTCCCGACTGTAGTGGGGCCTTCAGAAAGTCAGCACTTCTCTGAACATCAGTTTCCTTGAATATATAACAAGATCACTGGACCTGATAATCTTGAAATTCTTTTTAACTTTCAATGACTATGATTATTTAATACTAAAGAAATGTTCATTACTCAGCTAGAAAGAATCTCTGGCACCTACAAGTATATTTTGAAGGAAGTGAATTTTAGTAGTGAAATATGACCTTTGAAGTACCCTGAACAATCAGGGACATACTTTCCGATGCAAATATCCATTTGGTACAAGTGACATAAATTAAGCGATCTTGGAGAGTTGCAAGTAAATATAAAGGAAATTACATTTTCTGAGCTCTGCACCCAATTTTCCCAAGCCAGATACAAATAAGTACTTCAGTATGGTCAGAAACTTACTGTTTTTGTTTTTTTTTGTTTTTTTTTTTTTAATCTGATCTTCCTGCACTAGGAAAAGCAAGGCAGCAAGTGATGGAATGTGGGATTCAGAGCACAAACGGACATCCCAATCCAGTTATGACAATGGGGCTTATGATGTTAGTCACCTCCCTGACTACACAATTATATGGCCAAATCTAGAGACTGAAAAATTCCCAAGCAGTTCTCTCAGAACCTGTTTTTGGGACATCTATAACATTAGCCTTGCTGTGAACTTCAGAAAATATCCAAATGTTTCAGCAATCTGACATAACATCCATTTCATAATATTAGATGTCAGTAATCCAAAAAGCTATAACTCTAATTTTGGCCTAAATTACCACAAACTCACAATGTCTTGTGCTCACATAATGCCACAAAATGGCTCCAAAGCTTTCAAATCCCACCTGTGAGGGACAACAGAGAATACTCTCTACAAGTGCCAGCTCTGGAGTCCCAACTTGAGTTTGGGTCATGTTCTGCCCTTCACTACCTTGATGACCTTGGGCAAGTTGCTCTAGTGTCCTCATGTGTAAAATGGAGTCATCACATCAAGTTTCCAAGGCTGTAAAAAGAATTCAGTGAAGTTATACATGAAACAAACCACTTGGCAAGGACTCAGGTAAGGTGTCTAGCTCTTCATAATTATTTATCTTATCCACATTTACAGCAAAAGTCGAGAGAAAATTGGAGCCAACAAATTAGGTTGCTCAATCTCTGGATAATTAGACAGAGAGGCAGCAACCAGACAGTCACAACACTAAAGTCAATGGCACCATCAGCAATTGTAGCCCCTCCCCACGGCTTCTTCTGAGCTGGTGTCACAATATGGCATCATACTGAAACATGGTGATGGAGAAGCTACCCATCTCACCTATCCTCTTGCCTTTTTTTTTTTTTTTTTTGAGGTAAATGGATTTTCATAGGATCTTCCCCTTCAGATGTTGTTACTATACCACACCCACCACCAAAGCGTCCACAGTCCATGCTCGTAATCCATTGTGCTCCCTCCCCACTTTGTTGGCACCCCTCCCCCTTCCCTTCTGGTAATCTATATTCAGCTTTTTGGGGTTTGTTGTTAGTTTGGGTTCCTTGTATTCTACATAGAAGTGACACCATCCGGTATTTGTCATGTTCCTTTTGACTTATTTCGCTTAACATAATCCCTCCAGTTCCATCCATGTTGTGGCAAATAGCAAGACTTTACCTTTTTTGATAGCTGAGTGCAAAACCACAATGAGATTCTACCACACCCGTGAGAATGGCCCACATGGAAAAGACCAGAAACAACAGGTGTTGGTGAAGACGTGGAGAGAAAAGACCCACTGCCCCCTGCCCCGAGACTGTTGATGGAAATGGAGATTGGTCCCGTCACTATAGATAACCAGATGGAGGTTTCCCATCTTCCTACCTTATTATCAAAACAGGATTCCTTACCGGTAGATAACAACATCAGCCAGAAGCTGGGTTCTTACTCAGCCTGACCCCCCAAGGTATCACATGGATGTGGATGTTCACCACAAAATGGCTAAGCCCCTTCATGGCTTTAGAGAAGTTCCAAAAGATGCCAAAAGGAAGCACAATTCCTTCCTCTTGGGACCTTCTTGCGTGACAATGTGTTCTTCAGGAATTAAAATAGAAGCTTTGTTTATTGTAAACCTAAAACTGGCCAACAGGAAGTAGTGCCTTTGTACTATGACTTTTTGTGACTTTTCTGAACCATAAACTGTTCTTCATTATTCATTACTACAAAACAGAAGCACTTGTGTTGTTAGGGTTGAAGAATTAAGTCACTATCACTCAAAATGTATTACCGATGCCAATTGACCTAATGGAAAAGCCCATGGCCTTTCATCTGTTCTTTCAATTTCTTCTTTCCCATAATCCTAATCTCCCCTCTTGCTCCACACCTTGTTAATATATATTTCAGAACAGAAAGGATGGACAACTATGGTATCAAATCGTAAGTTCATTTAAAGACATTTAAGCAAGTTCTCATATCTGTAGGTAAACCCATAGGGCAATATTCAATAGATAAAGAAATAGAGAGAGAGACTTCCAAGGGTACAGTAGCAGTCAGGCAGTTGAAGAGCCAGGACAGAATACAGGAGCACTCCCTGCTAATTCTATTTAATTATTTCTCCACACTATCCCCTTCAGAACAAAGATAACACCCAACCTTTCTTGGAAAGCACCATATTTTTCAAGCTATGTTTCTTTTGGAGTTGTTCTGGAGACAGCAACATCATTAAAACTTGAGGCAAGGAACAGACATAATGTCAATCTGGTTGCGATTAGTGTTTTGGAAACTCCAAATGAAACGCTTCTAGTTAGCAACTAGAGGTGTTGCTCAAACAATAGTTCCCTGGCCAACCTGAAACCTGGACCTGCCCAGATGACTTTGCTCTCAAGCATGGGAACTTGGGGGCATGTGGATAAGACTTAACTAAGAATGATACTGACCTTAGCACAATCATGGAAGACCTCAGCTTATCGACCTGAGTAAGACCACAAATGTATGACCCAAAATCTCTCTTTCTAAGCTGATGACTTGCCAGACTGTCACTCCCTATGACCTGACCAACCTCAAGACCTAAGCAACTTTATTCCAATACTCTATGCTTTGCCAGTCTGTGGTAATCTATTGAATAATTAATGAATCTCCCAACCACTCTTGTGCTCTGTTTCACAAACTGAGAATATACTTAAGGCATGAAAATATGGGCAAGAATTCAGATATGAATTGCTGAAATAACTGCAATGAGGTCTCACTGCACACATACAATTTATGTTGACATGGAAGAATATCTCCCCATCAGTCTGAGTAAACTATTACATAACAGTTAAGCTATAATAAAATCCTGATTCCAAATCAAATAAGTCTCCCAGACTTCTCAAATGAGTCACCAACAGCTTTATAAACATACAAAATACTTGACAAGGAAGTCTCTGATAATTTTTAAGTAATTATGTCTGCAAATTGTTCCTTGCTGACATCACCATTCGAAATGGTTTGGTTTCCCATAAGTTTGCATTGCCTCTGTTCACATCTGTTCATTAATCATAATGCTTTGAATAGTTGTATCATTATTAGGTAATTCACAGCATTTACATGATTCCACAGCACTCTCCTCGTTGGGATTTTTAATCAGTGGAATCAGTCAGATCAAAGTCAGTCTCTTTCTCCTTGCCAGGGGCAAATTCACAATATTGACATACCTGATCCTCCAGTCATATTTTACAAAGAAAGATGACAGCTCTAAACATCTCAAAATAAAATAAATGTGAGCCATAAAGAAGGAGGTAAGGTTGGTGGAAGAAGGGGGCACTTAATTAACATTTTATGTTAAAAGACATTTCAAAGCTCTGGCATCATCTCTCTTTGTGTTGGATGTGAAATTTAAACTTCTGCTATGACATGTGATTCACGAGCCAGTCCTGAGCCAAAAGGAATGTCAGATACTGGGTTCCACATACTGTGTTGTCTTGTCAGTGTGCAGGAGAGAAGAGCTAGCAAATATGGCACTGAGGATCTAGATAAATAAGGAGCCATGTTAGCTGGGTATGTGGGTTCACCATGGGAAGAGAGCAACATGGCAGAACATTTCAGAAAAGACTTAGGTAGGTAGTTGGGAACAAGAGGACCTCTTGGCTCAACTAGCCATTATAATGGATGTGACCCAGAATAAACTAAATCCTTGATCTCTCTGTAACTGTACTCATTCAGTGATAAACACTGGCTGCCTGGAAGCCTGAGAAAGTACAATATTTAGAGGAGTTCAAATGTGTCTAAATAGAATTTGGACTTCTCCCTAAATGACCTGTGTGGTTGGCATGCCAGAAGCTGGCCACTGGAATGAAGATGGTTGAACAAGGAAAGGAATAAGCACAGTTTAAAACAGAATTGCGATCTGTACCAGGCCTGAAGCCTTCAGTTTAATATTTCAAATAAATACCTGGGGAAGATGTTCTCTGTGGAAGATGAAATTTTTAAAGGTATGTCTTAGCTTAATGCAAAAGGAGTTTTCTGTCACTGCTATCCAGCCTACTGGTTGGACCAGCAAAGTAGTATTTCCTAAAGTAGTGTTCCAATAGACCTTGTACAAAGTGTCACTCATTCATTTCTTTTTTTACAGTACAGTGTGGATGGAGCAACTATAGAGCACACCTGACAAGGCATAGCTGGATTAGATAGAGTCACTGAGGTATGTTCACAGGAAAGTACAAGAGACACATACAGAATAAAAATTGAAGCATGTTATAACCAATGACAAGCTGATATCATGGTCCAGCATTGGATCACTCCTTCTCATTTTGGTTCTGATTTCAGGAGGACCAATGACACACAGAATGGTATATATTCACCCACTGGGCATTTGTTTGGTTGCTTTCTGTGCTTGCAGAAACACAGACCTTCAGAGCTGTTGACCATGTTACTGGGGGCCAGGGTGAAGAGATATCTACTCCTTTAATTTAGAGGAAAATGGTGAGTTAGAGTAATAGAAAGAGAATAGAATAAGCAGTGCTGCCCAAAACAAGCTGACCAGTAGAATGGAAGATAAAGGGGGAAAAAATGATATCAGTAGACTCTTAAAAATGCTTTTCATGGCAAAGAGCTTGTTCTCTTTCTGCATCTGATCCAAGAAATAAAAAACATATATCTTCTCATCACCCTCATTACGAGGCCCTTTTGACTTCAGAAAAGTGCATTGACAGGCCCTCAGGTGCAGTGGGTTGAAGCGCAGCACTGCAGTGCTGGCCTGGCGCTTTGGTGAGAGTTGGATCCCAGTCCTGGAGGTGACCCACATGGCGTGGCAGACCACTCCTGACCAGCCCACTGCTCCCCTCAGCAGTGTACTTTAACAATCTGCCTGTTCTGCTCCCCACTCTGGCTCCGGTGAATCACCACCCCAGCACCTCTGGCCTGTACCCCAGCTCTGTATATATAATAAATAAATCTTTAAAAAAACAAAGGGGGGAAGAATCCCAATGTCTTTCAAAAACAAAATGCATTGACAGCAAAATTCTCTCTCTCGCTCCCTCTCCCTGTCTTTCTCTCTCTCACACACGCATATGACACTGTTTCAATAAACTAACCATAAAAATGACTTAATAAGTAGTAGTCATGGACCCTCCCTGGTAGTCCAATAGGTTAAGATGCAGCACTGCAAGCTAGACACAGCCACTTCAGTGCAAGTTCTATTCCTAGCCCTGGAGGTGACCCACATGGCGTGGCAGGCCTCTCCTGCCTCGCCCACTGCTCCCCTCAGCAGTGTAATTCATCAGTCTTCCTATTCTGCTCCCCACTCCGTCTCTGGTGAAGACTCTCACTGCCCCTGCACCTTTGGCTTGTACCCCAGTTCTGTATGAATAAACAAATAAATCTTTAAAAAAAAATTAATAGTCATTTAACCAATGCCAGAATGCTTGAAAATAATTTTCAGATCCAAATAACAAAATAAATATTTACTGAAAAAAAGCTAATGCTAAAAAAAAAAAAGAAAAGCTCCTGCCTATTTTATATAAGGTCCCTGCAGTGTGGAAACCACAAGACAAGATCATGAACCATTGTTAATTATTTTGAGGAACTGTAAAGAGCATGAAAAGTGACAAAAGCTTGTGGAGAGAAGAATGTGGTTCTGGACCAAGCCCACCATGGGTTTACTGAATTAGGCAAGAAGAATTAAGTTATTTCCTGTTCTGTTAGCTGAGAACCTTGACCGTCTGGGAAGGACATTGACAAGGTGAGTCATGATGTTCTTATGTCGTTTTGGAGAAGATGAAATCTCCTGTTGGTTGATGACTTTGCAACTGTTCCAAGGTCTGTAATCTAAGTGGGGTGGCTCTGAACAGCACCCACCTTGGAAGGAAGAATCTCACTGCAAGCCATCGATATCCAGCCCACCTTCACATATTTGTTACTGAATTAAATGAGGGTACAGACTGTGTCCTGATTACAGCTATAGATAAAAGAAAACAGAAGGAAACCTATTTAAGTGAGAGAATTCTGTCCCCAAAAAGAATTTGTCAGGGGGGAACAATGGTCAGTTTGCACAGTGAAATGCAATCAATCTAAATTGTGAATTTTATAGCTGATCAAAAATAAAATCTAATTTCAAAAGTAAAAAAATAGAGAAATATTGTTTATGAAGAGAAAACTTGACAATAACCAGGTTGCTTCATCATCTACTCCACTAGGGAAAGTTAATGCCAAGTCAAAAGTCTGACTGTGAAGGGGAGACTAAGGTCAAGGATAGAAATGGAAAGAACGCAGGTTTCAGTACAACCCAAGGAAGAACTTTCTGATACCTTGAGCTATTCAAAAAATATGATAGATTTCTGGAGAAGTGTCAGAGGTATTGGAGGGACCTTTCCCTTTACAACTGGATAGATCTGTTCTGGTCAACACAGGAGTCACTAAGTACTTGTGATAGCTGAGAGCTTGAAGATGTGCTTCAACTGTAAAACACAGATTTTGTAGAAGATTTGGTATAAAAGAATGAATGTGAAATATCACATTAATAACTTTCATAGAGGTTACATGCTGAAGTACTAATATTTTGGACTTGTTGAGTTAAATAAAGCAGAGCAGTAAAGCTAATCTCACCTGCTTCTTTTCACTTTCTTCCTGGGGCCATTAGAATGTTTAAAATGACATCTGCGGTTCAATCTTTGGCTCTCATTCTATTACCAGTGGAGAGGCCTGGCATCTGGACAGAAGCTGATGATCCTGGACTTTGCTGAGGGGGCTGTGTTAGAGGTAAGGATAGAACCTGTTCCCTACCTCTCCTTCATATTCTGCCTGCCATACTGAGATTAGGGACCTGGAGGGGAATCAAAAAATCAATACATTCTTTGTTGCTAGCTTGCAAATGCCTTTCTAGCAGCAATCACGTGTGGGCCTGAGCCCTGCTTAGGTTAAGACCATTTGTGGAAGAAGCTAAATGGCGATGACTCATCACACAAGTGTCTTTGGATTCTTGGCATTTTCTAACAGGACCAGCATGCAGCCTAGTCTCATGGTATCTGTCATCAAAGAATCTTACACAATCAAATCATTTTCCTTTTAATAGACACCTATAAGCGATCATTTTGCAGACTTTTCTAATTATTATTTCTTACAGTATCTTAGAGATAATGATGTTTAAGAGCATCACACATAAATGAAAAAAAATACTTCAGAGGTGAGCAAAACAAGCCACCTTTGGGTATTTACTCAGTGCTTAAAGAAAATAAAGAGTAGTAGACTATAGCCATAGATGGCTTTAGATAATGCATGTTCTTCATGTTCCAAGATTGAACAATTTATCTCCTAATCTGGATTATTCCAGTCACTCCAAAATCAGTATGCAAATATCCCTTCTAGGAAGTATTTGCTTGGTACAAGCCACACAGAGATTGCAAAAAGACTCACTATTTTGGAAAGCTAGTTGACTGTCAGGAGGCATGGAATTTTCAGATAAACCCAGGAAGCAATGGAGGAAGTAATACTATTTGGATCACTGTAAAGTATAACCTTCACCTTCCTCCTTCTAGATTTAATAAACCCTTGAAGGAATTATTAATCTGGCAGAGACTCACCACCATGAATTGGAAGATGTGAAAATAGGAAGAGCTTGCCCTGAAGCCTACATCTCCTCAATCTCGTCTGAACTTCTTAAATTCTACCTGCAAGAATTGTGTTCTCGAGGAAACCACAGAAAGTGAGGTTTTGCCACTTGGCAGGGATTATCTGAATTGAGAGTAAGCTATCATACCACCTTTTTCAGATTCCAGACTTTTCTGTGTGCTGATTTGGGGGAAAACATCTCAGAGGAGGCCCTGCGTAGGCCATAGTATACTGCATGTGGTAGAGGGTCCCTGTGACAGCACAGCAGGAGAGAGGAAAGCCTAATGGTTAAGACGGAGCTTGTACCCAGGAAAGGCTGTGTCGAGGAAGTTCTTGATGATAAAGAGATTTTGCAGCTCTGCACACTCATGAACTAAGAAAACCAGAGAAAAGAGCCCCCTAAGGACTAAGTAATTCTGATGCAGAATGATGTGACAGTTCTCTGTCTAACTCCTACCAACAGGTAACCCATTGCCTCTTATTCCCCCTTGAAATTTGCATCTTTTTCACCATGAATCTGTGTTGCTGTGGTGTCCACTGTGCAGTTCTTGAGAACTCTGTATGCATTTCTGACCCCACTTCTGTCAAAAGGTGGCTGAAAGAGCCTGGTCAGCCTTTGACCCAGAAAAAATAAATAAGTAAAGACCTGGGAACTCATAGCATCAAACCAGAGTCTTTATCCTCACAGTGGAGGGTTGGGGTGGGTAGGTGAGGGGGAGAAAGTTTCCCCAAAGAAGCCTAGTAAAACAAAATTATGACATTTCTGTTGAAGATAACAGGGAAAGTTTCAGAAAGGTGAAAACACCCCCACATAACTGCCTTATTGAATCAAGATCTGCAGAATTTCCTGAGAGGAAGAGGAAGAAAAAGTCTCAGAGACAGATTTCTCATAGAAGGAAGTCTGAGAAAGAATGAGACAGAAGGGCAGAAGCCAGGGACAGCAAGAGCTAGATGAACGAAATGTCAGGGACAGCAAGGCTCAGCTTTGCACAACTCCTACGTCCAATATCCGACCAAATTTAGAAGTAAACAACAGCTGGAGAGGATGAAAAGACAAGAAAGAAGAGACACATCATTCAGGTGCTGTGAATATGAGGGGGAGTCAGATTCTCAGTTCGGGGCACCCCATGTCAATGAGAGGACGGAATGACAGTGACAAGCCCTGGGGGCAGCCCCACGTCCCACAGCATATGTCTGCACATGTTCCAAAGCTGTGAGGGTCTTGACTATTTTGTGCAAAGCACATTTCTAGGCCTTCTGGAGAGAAAGCGCTACAAGAGAAAGCAGGAAGAAGGAAAGATTCAAGACAGACAGGCAAGTGGGCAGCTGAGGGGAACCAGATCACAAACCTCCTGACATGGGAGCGTTTCTCTTCACCAGCCTTTATTACCTGCTTCTTTGCAACCACAGTTGTTGTTTTCAAGCAACTATAACAACATCTTACAATAACAACACAATGATGAAGAACTCTGGAAGCAATCAGAGACCAAAAAAATCCATGTCTAGAAGCTCTTTACATGAAACTTCTGAGTCCTATCCTACCAATGTCTGCTGAGAATTGTTATCTTTCAGGACTCTGAAGGACCCAGAAGAGAATGAGTTGAATAAGAATAGAAATCTGCTTGAAAAGGAGAACCCAGTTGTTAAGGTCATTCAGGAATAGCACCATGGAGTACAGTTACCTGAATTATCTAACTGAGCTGAGTGAAATGTTGTGTTCACCCTTGCCAGGAAGTGGGGAGCAAACTAACCTTATAGCCAGTGGCTGATAAAGATTATTTACAAAAAGAAAACAATTCCATATTTAATAACACATAAAGGAAACAACCCCAATAATGTGCATCAAGATGATGGATGATCAATGCCATTACCATTTTTTGTATGTATGTGTTTGTTTGTTTGTTTATAGCAGAGTTATGGAGCCCAATCTCACAGGGCTGAGGTCAGTCTGGAAGGGAGGATTCCCACCCCCAAAGTCTGATCTACATAAATAGCATGTGCTAAAATTACCATCTGGTATAACAATCTACATCACAAGATTCCACATTTCCTGTTACCCAGGGTAAGTAAATTTCAAGCATGAGGGAAAATTTTAGCAAGTTTCTCCAAGTACCTTTACTGAGAGACTAATGTGGCTGACACCGAGGGGAGGGGAAGGGAAACTATGAATACAGGTTACTCTCTTTCAGCTCCCCCTGGCCCCCTCAGAAGAAGGGCACCACCCTGCAGCTCTGACTCCTATCAGCCAGAAGATCAACCCTGCCTCTTTGGTCTCCAGCAAAGACTTTCCAAGCAGGCTGTGCAAGGATTTGAAACAACTCAAGAGGAATGGTATGCATTTGAAAATCTCTTTTCTCTTTCCTTGCTGTCTTCCTGCTGCTTCTTTTTCCCTCTCCCAAATTGAAGACATCAACATGTGGCCAGAAACAGAACCTTACCTTGGCATTGTGCATTTCCATAGGCATCCACATCTGAAATCACTCTCAGACAAAACTACTTTGGACTTTTTGGGAAGACTTTCTAACCAGAAAGGTGTCATCATCACCATGGCTACAACTGCCAGGCTGTCCACATGAGGCAGGTAAGGCTCATCCTACATTTTTTTAAAGTATCCATGATTATTCCAAGTATTTTTCAATCAAATCATACTGATTTGGCATTTGTTCATGTGACTATACAATTTGGGGGGCACAACTGACATCTATCGCCTCCTGCATAAGACTTCCATGGGCATTAGCTCTAAATCCATCTTTTTTTCAAGGGCAACCCAAGCCGCCAAATCATAGAAGCACTCGGGGAGTCTGTCAGAACCCAGGACAAGTCAACTTCTCCACTCTTGGTTTGAGTTTTCTGTCTATTCCTCTCTTATTTATAAGAAAGGGTGATACACAAATTAAAAGAGCTAACCAATAGAAGAAACATAACTAGGGGAAAAAGCAAATAGTTTACAGGAAACTTTACTTATGAACAATGGCTATCCTTACTATTAAAAAACACAAGTCCCCCCCCCAAAAAAAATCCCTTTGCATCATACTTTGTTGGACAGATCAACAAGGATTTTTGTTTGTTCATTTTAGTGAATATCAGATAATAAATATTTATGAGCCAAGAAGAAAAATAGAGAATATAATGCAGGTTCTTATGGAAAAAATGTGAAGGCAAAATTTCACCAAATATTTATCGACAAAGCTTAAAATATAAAAATAATAATGGAGTGCAACTTGGTTATTTGGATCTGCTAAAGAGAAGAAAGAAACTCCTCTTGGGGAGAGAAGGAAGGATAACATTTGTCAGCGTTGGAATTCAGTGTTAGTGTCACCTGTCAGCAAACTGTGTAAATGTTCGCCTAGGATATCACTCTCAGGTCACTGGCTTTACAAAAATTGGCACCGGACTGGACTGGTCCATGCATGCATCAGAGTTCACCATCCCCTGAATTAAAGTCTCAGGAGTTTCAAATAACTAGTGTTCTCATAGCTACTAGCTCATTTGTACCTCATAATGGGAGGAGTCTAGAAAAGTTCATTCTTCCCATATTATCGATGAAGTTTCTAAAATGTCTAAGGACAAAGAGGTTTCCTGAGGGAATACAGTAGTGAATGCTAGAGCAATAATTTGCACTTGGACTTCTGAACTCCTCAATTTAGGATACATACTAACCTCTGCTTTCTGTGATTAGCCATAAAAACAGTCAAATGAAATCCTAGAAATATCTGAAAATAGAAGTGATATTATCCAAAAGATTTTTGGAATCCCATTTTTTCAGTGTCTATCAGAATATCTTCAATGGTGGGACATCTTCATAGATTAATTATGGAAACAATCCCAAATTCTTTGATGCTATGATCCAAAACAAGCTCAGTTTGAGTCACAAACAAGGTTTGGCTATAATGTAATTAGACTTTTTTCCTGGACTGACCTCAAAATTCAACTCTGAATACAATGTACAAACAAAACACCACCCCCAACTCTCCAAAAAGAAAAATCTTTAAAGAAAGGGGACCCTCTCTAGACAAGTGAATAGTCTCCCAGTTGACTAATTTTCATAAACTTTCAAAATGAAGAAGGATATGGCAGATATTTTGTTTCCAATTTGTCCCATATACAGAAGAAGGAAGCAAACAAATCCAGAAAAGCTACTTTGAAGAATAGCATTGATTTAGTTATACAACCTAATATCTATTTTTTTAAGATTTATTTATTTATTAATACAGAACTGAGGTACAGGCCAGAGGTGCAGGGGCAGTGAGAGGATTCACCAGAGACAGAGTGGGGAGCAGAACAGGCAGATTGATGAAGTATACTGCTGAGGGAAGTTCACTGCTGAGGGGAGCAGCGGGCTGGTCAGGAGAGGTCTGCTTGCTGCACCATGTGGGTCACCTCCGGGGTGAGCAGGGATTGAACTCATGCTGAAGTGGCTTTAGCTTCTTAGTGCTGTGCTTTAACCCACCATGCCACCAGGGAGAGCCTAATATCTATTTTTTAAACTCCTCTGCAGGAGTAATAAACATTGAATGAATTCAGTATGGTCTATAAATAACTCTTAGTAGTATTAAATTAAGAAAGGAAAGATATTTACCCTAAAATGATTGAAAAGTTTGGTCTCTTTAGGACAAGCTACTGAGGACCTCTCAAATTCCATGAAATTATGACACTATGTAAAACTAGCTGTAGTCAAAATGAAGCTTTGTAAGTAGTTTCACCATTTATTATTTCCTATGTGCTTTACATGGTACTCATATCAACCTCAAAATCCTGCATGATAGTCAACATTTCTGTTCTATGGATATACAAATCTGCCTAGAGAAATTTAGCTAAGATAATATTTATAGGTAGAGGCAGATATTAAGCCCCAAGCTTAATCTGTTAAGTTAGGATTCAATAACAGCAGCAAAATCATTAGGCGTGATATCTATTTGAACTTACATCACCATAGGCTAAGCAGTATATACATATGGCCTGATGACATTAAGGTCTGACTTTCAGGAAAGGAAAGATGGACATAAAGTGGGGAGAATAAGAAAAAACTAAATCCATATTGACAAGCTAGAAGATAGCTAGAAGATACTAACAGTATCTTCTCGTGTAAACTGCCTCTAAGCTTCCAACCTCCGTGAGTTCTAGGATCTGCAGAAAAGCTGGTCCATTTGCCACAATGCTATATCTGACCCTATCCAGGCTCTCAACTTCTACTTTAATGAAATCATGACTGTGTTGACTCTTTCAAATTATGCATAAATTTTAATTCTAAATATCTTAAGTAAATACGAGTTCCCAATTTTATAGTGATAGTGATGCATTCCCATTGCAAAAGAATAAAGTATTTAACTTCTTAGTGCTTCCATTTCCTTCCAGCTTTCTAAAATAAAACATTGTACAATCTATGGTAATTACTCAAAAATATAGCACAATTCTACCATCAACCTTAAAACAGTCTGCATAGATTTTGACAAATGTAACAAACCATAACTCTCTGATAAACTGGGTTACCTCTAGGTTCTAATTTGATGCAGGCAGATTTGATTTCTGAATCTATGCAGAGGGAGAAAATAAGAAAATAGAAGTATTTCCTTTCTAAAGCAGAACTATTTACAATTCCTTTGCAAAAAGACTGATTCAGGAAGCAGAACAAATAGGACATTTAAACATTGAAAAGCACAGTTTCCATATTAATGTTACTACTTCACCCATCGGAAAAATCCCACCTCAACTGACAGATGGCACACCTGTGATTAAAGACATGAGACATTTCACAATAAGACGATGTCATCTCACGTGCTCTCAAGGTACTGTATTTACAGAGATTACAATATCCACAGTAGAGTCAACATCACTAGAAATTTGAGTTAAAAATTTTCCTTCTAGGGCCCTCCCTGGTGGTGCAGCGGGTTAAAGCACAGCACTAAGATGTTTAAACCACTTCCGCATGAGTTTGATCCCCGCCTGCCCCGAGGAGATCCACATGGCACGGCAGACCTCTCCTGACCCGCCCGCTGCTCCCCTCAGCAGTGTTCTTCGTCGATCTGCCTGTTCTGCTCCCCACTCTGTCTCTGGTGAATCCTCTCACCCTCCGCATCTCTGGCCTGTACCCCATTTCTATATGAATAAATAAATAATCTTTAAAAAAAAAAATTCGGGGCCCTCCCTGGTGGCGCAGTGGGTTAAAGCACAGCACTAAGAAGCTAAAGCCACTTCCTCATGAGTTCGATCTCTGCCTGCCCGGGAGGTGACCACATGGTGCGGCAGACCTCTCCTGACCTGCCTGCTGCTCCCCTCAGCAGTGTACTTCCTCGATCTGCCTGTTCTGCTCCCTGCTCTGTCTCTAGTGAATCCTTTCACTGCCCCTGCACCTCTGGCCCGTACCCCAGTTCTCTATGCACAAATAAATAAAATTTTAATAAATAAAATTAAAAAAAAAAAGTCCTTCCAGTCTTAGGAGACTGATTCCTCTCCGGGCTTGCCAGTGGAAGCTGGGGACATGAAAACCTTGGTCCCACCACGGAGGCTTTGATATCTGGGAATTTCTTTAGTTTCCCTGTGGTGAATGTCCCACCTTAGCTACTATTTAACATAAATGAGAAATGACATTGAAAATGCAGTGACTGTCAAGGTCAAAACCAAAAGAGGGATGTGCTAAGCCAGACCTGAAGTTACTGTCAGAGGCAGGGGCCATCTGTGAATTGGAGTTCAGCCCAGCGGCCTGTGCACTGGCTTTGGAATGCGTCATCTCATGTAGGGAGCCTCCGTGTTGAGCTCCAGCAAATGTTAACATAAGCCCATGATTTGGAGGGTTCCACCAACTTGTCATTCTGGGAGAGCAGCCCACATATTACCTTTTTTTTTGTTGAGATACAAAATGGACAATTTGCATAGATGCATGGAGAATTAGTTTTATATGCTGAGTGTTGAGAAATACCAGTGGGGTGAAGATGAGGTACAGCAAGCAGCAGGCACGTTCTGCATGTATGCAGACACACATTACCTCCCATCCCATCTGTAATTCCATCCCCCCTTCTGAAGAGGATGCTTACAGTTGTCAAGGGTCACAACACAAAATCCTTTATTCCCACGGCAAATAACGTTTGAACATGATGCTCTGTGTAATTAAGGTTTTTTGGGAATTTTTTTTCCCCTTCACATATGGCAATATTTATCTTCAAAGTTTTCCTCTTTGGCTCACGGGCCTCTTTGTAAAGCAGCTGGTCCTGTGTGGCCTCATTGTTAGATGATTGTTGTGTGGTTCAGTAGCATTGTTTATTTGTACAGTGGGTCAGTGGAATTTATAAACTGCATAATATTGTTCTAGACTGTTTTCTTGTTATTAAGAAGTCTCATTTGCTCCAGCATTCATGACTGGGATTAGAATGAGATGGAGCATTCAAAACATCTTCATCTCTACTTCCTCTGTTAATTAATGACTTTAAAAAAGAAACTCTTGCCATTCAGTGAAAAGAGGGAAGCAAAATGTGGAACAAGAATGGGAGAGATGAATCCAGTTGAAATCAATCTTTGTTTTGCCTACAAGAACTTGTTAACAAATGCTCAAATATAACGAAGACAAGCTGTAAGTTATTTCTAATTAGTCCTAGCTGTTCTCAGGAAAATCGAATCAAATCATGGAGACTTTCAGGAAAGATCTCTGGCTATTCTTGGTCTGTCCCTGATAAACCCTCAGTAAATGGTCCCAGGGACTTGTCACTCCTGCTTGAATGATGAAATTGTCTCCAGGGCTGCCAGGCCTATAAAAAGTTCTAAGAGCAATATGACCTTCCAATTTGATGCCTTTATTAAAAATAAGCAGCATGTGACTTTTTTTGTCTGTTTCCAACAAGAATATTTCAAAATAGAGCATGAATGGAATTCACTAAGGATTTGGAGGTTTAAAAAAAAATGTGATGGCTCCAGGGCTTGAAATCTTACAATGCTAAGACAACCTGGCGCTGAAAAGAAAGATTTGAGACAAGTGGGATGGCACAGGGGGAGGACAGTGAGCTCTTGGTCAAGTGGCTGACCAAATGGCAGTGTTTTGAGAATGAATCATGGTCCGGTCTGGTGCTTCACTTCTGCAGTCCCACCAGCAGACCTTATCGATAATTCCAGACATAGTCAGAGACTCATGCACTGTATTCACAGGAGTTTAATGTGCAAACGGAAAGGTCAGTTACTAATTTAGCAAATGCTCACCCCTCCCAGCTGAGATACCTCTTTCCAAGTGCTGAGTGGTTGGGAAATTGGCTTGGCTGGCATGGAATGAAACATATGAATGGGAAGTGTCTGGACAATCCTGTCATCTAAGCAAAGATGTAGTTCATTAACATTCCCATCTTCCCATGTGCAGATATCTTTGTCCCCCAAATTCAGTCTTTTTAATTGTCTGACTATGGTTTGCCCTGAATCATTAACTCTGCGGTCTGCTTTCTATGCCGCATGGTCGTATTTAAGTGTTAAGATTTTTGCTAAGCAGTGATCAGATGCACCCCAAAAGATAAAATGTCCAAGTCTTTTGTATGCCAATCATTTTTTTCTATCGCTAAGAGTAATCTGTGTGTATCCCATCTCTAAATTTTTTGAAGAAACCTGCTGTCACTCCAGAGAATCAAATTGAGGCTTCAGGATTTAACTATTCACTGAAGACATATTCATTTATCTGCACCGCATTGAATATCCATAGGGACCTGGATTGGGTACAGGTGAAGGCATAAGGGGAAGAAGAAATGAGTTGTGCTGTCAGGAAACCTCGAATCCAGTTGGGCAGACCTCTCTCTCCGTCCATCTGTCTGTCTATCTCTCTTTTTTTTTTTCTCGCTCTCTCTCTCTCACACACACATGCAAAAGCACAATGTTGTGCAGCACGTGGCTCAGTACCTATAAGTTGTGGCGCTCAAAGGAGGGAGAAAATATGATTGCCCAGAGAAATTACAATGGAAAAGGGTATCACAGAGAAACGCTATCAAATCTTAGGGTCAGGCAGGAATTCTCTGTGTCTAGATCACTCTTTACTGGTGGAGCATGTCCCCCTCTGTGACTACTCTACCCAAAGTACCAGTAGCTTTCACCCCCCTACATACATACAGGTGTGACCACCACAAAGTCTTCAGACATTGTCAAATAGCCTCAAAGGAGGAGGGACAACTCACCCCTGGTGAGAATCACTGAGTTAAGATGGTCAGCCCCTTAGTATTCAACTGGTTCTTAAAGATGGGTGATCGGTGCCTGCGAGAAGAGATTAGGACACATTTGGAGCTAGTAACACAGGGATATAAATAGATGATACCAGGAAGGCAGGGATAGCAGCGAGAATCTAAAAGAAGAGGTGACCTGGAACTGGACATAACAAAATACATAACTGTAGTTATGAAATAAATGTTTTTTGTACTTGAAGAGTTTGAAAACTACTAAAATGCTCCTCCCTTTAGTCTGAATTAGTGATTTTCAAATATATGATTCTTCTTTAAAAAGGCTTCAAGTAAAGAGTGGGAATTGACTACACACAACTCAGGAGCCATCTACATAACCTATAGGAACAAGCACAACAATTGTGGGCAGGACCCTAGGACAAGAGATGTTTGGGAGCAAAGAGCCCTCTCCTATGTACAAACTTTCTTGAGAACTTGAAATCTCAAGTGAATGCCTGAAATGTATCATGATTATAGAGCACAGTTGAAAATGAGCAAGGTCATCACAACCCGTGGTTAGAATCCCGTCCGAGGCACGTTTCTATCAGACTGCAGGCACATGCGCAGACGTCTCAGTCATCATTAACACTCACTAGGTTCCCCAAAACACATAGTCACAGCCAGCTTAAAGGAAGAAATTGTTAACTGTGCACAGTGTGTGACTCTGCTGGGGACCCCAGAGGTTGGACCCAGGAGTGACCCATTGACATGATGATGGACCTGTCCATACCCTGTGGAGATTTCAGCAGGCTCACTGACTCCAGCAGCCTCCCAGATTCATTTTGTAATAATTTTAGCAGGAAGCCAGAAGCCCCAATGAGTCATGCAGAAATACATCCTTAAAAAAAAAAGACGATGACAAAAAACCTAGTTAATTTTTTCGACTGTTCAGATTTCCAGAGCTTTTAAAAACTTACCAAGAGAGCAGGTACTACAGGCAAACCAGGCTGGGTGTTGGTGAAAGAGACTTAATAACCTGATCTACGGTGTGTCCAGGACCAGAAAGGAGCAGGCGAGAGGAAATCAATTCAGCCAGGAAACTGGGATGTACCTGAAAATGTTACCGGCTCTTGAATTCATTTCAATGATTTTGCTTTTACTCTTGCCTGGACTGTAGTGCGTGGGGAGCAGTGGTGCAGAAACAAGGCTGATTCAGAAAGTCTGGTTGCCAGACATTCTGTCAGAAACAGAAAGGCGAAAAGAATTCTGTTGAGAGGCAAGCTGGCCATGGCTGGCCTACTATCCTTGCCTGCAGAGGAAATAATCCGAATCTCTTGAGTCCAAAACTCAGAGTAGAAGGCTGCCTTGATTTTGTTATTTAAGTGCTCACTTTCCTTTGATTTCCAAAGTTCCAGTTAGACTTCAATTGGAAATTTCCACAAGTGTGGGAATTGTTCTCACACATTCTCTCTTTCACCTCTCACATAAAGCCAGTTCTACTCAATAATTGTCTCGAGCTATTGACAAACGTTAAAGGTCACTCTCATTTGGACACCCCCTTTCATTCATCTCTTCCTTTTATTCCTCTCTTTCCCCGCTCACCACCATTAGCTTCCTTTAAGAAGAACCCTCCCCATCTGACCTACACTGGAACAGCTTCGGGAACTATTCTTAAGTTGATACATAAGGAATTTGCTCACCACTCCCTTCAGGATTAAGGGGCAGTGCCCTTTGGAACACAGGCTTTCCAAGCGTGCCAGGGTATTTTTAAGAATGGGAAAACCCAGGGTATAAACAAGAAAGGTTCAACATGAGAGTTGTTTTTAGTCTTGAGAGTCCAAAATATATAAAGTGACAGATAATTAAAAATAGTTTTTGTCCTAGTGGCCATGTCCCTCTTGGTTCCTCTACAAACTCAACTTACCTTGCACTTGCATCTGGGCATGCGCAGACACATGTGCACACTCACCCACACACACCCCTCGATCCTCTTCACAGAAGCCTGTGGGTACCCTCTCTAGTTTTGATCATAGCCCTAACCATAATGAAGAGAAGAAATACTGCCTCGTTTCCAACAGATCAAAGAATTTCCTTGCCAAGGTATTCCCCCAAACTGTTGTTCCTTAAAACATGGGGGTATTTGTGAGTTTTTCTAGCAGTGCTGAAATGTTATGTCTTCAAACCACTCTTGAACTCTTAAGGGTGTAATGGGAAAATCCATGGATGTACCCTGCCTGCGTTTACCATCAACAACCAGTCTATGAAAAAAAATGGACAGAGAGTTCATTGAAGAGAATAGGAAAAGCTCTCTGCCTTGATGGGCATATGAAGTGCGATGGAAAAGAAACTAATGACACTTGAAAGTTTAGCTCATTTCTGCTGATCTAGAGGACACTTCTGAGGTTCCATGGGACACATGCTGATTCACGTGCTTATTCCCACGCGGTGAGTCCATCTAGGTATGGACCGTGCTTTAATGACGCTTTAGTTGTCCGCTAATCTTGGACGCTGGCATCCCCCACAGGACTAATGGGCTGAGGTTAATGTGAGCTGTCTGCCCTGTTGGGGTGGAGGGAGAGGATAGCAGCTGTGGTACTGGCACCAGGGGGATCAACTGCGCTCATTGATTTTACCCAAATTGTTTCAGTCTGTTTATGTTTCAGGGGAAAAAAGTACCATTATGCAAATGATTTTTAAAGTCGTTAGCAACTGATATGATATCTGGAATATGTTTCAAAATACTCCAGTTAGGGAAATGAGTGGAAATATATACCGAACAGTTATAATTGAATAAAGAGTGCATGAAAGCTTATTAGAATATTCTTGCTATTTCTGTGTATGTTTAAAATTTACCATAATGAACTTTTTTTTTTAATTTTTTAGGTAACAGTTTACTTACTTTCAATATCAACTCTGAGCTTTCAAAGTTTATTCTCCTGACTTAATTGACATAGTTAAATCACATATACAGCCTCATTCTGGTGCACTAGGAAGCAGTGTAAACAATGAGAGACCAAGATCATGGTTTCTTTATTAATAACACATTTCAGACAAAGTCCCTTAGTCACCAACTTAGCAATGCCACATTTAAATTGGAGATAATAATACCTACCGTGTCCTAGGTTTGGTGTGAAAATGAACGAAGTTAATATCAAAAAGAGTCACGACACAACAGGTGTTCATAAATACAGTGTTAGCTGCATTTTTCAATAATGCAGTGATGGTATGAAAATGCTAAGTTTATTTCAAACTCCCAAGAAACATAACAAATGTTTAATTCGGCATGTATTCAACCTACATATAATAAACATCTTCTGTGTGATTTGAATTGCTTTGGGCATAATGCAGAACAGGATGTGATCATGACTTCAGTGGATTCCATAGGCAGATATATAAATTTATAACCAGTTGGAGAAAAACCAAAAGAGGGATATGAATGAGGAATCCCTGGAACCCTGGAAAGGACATTGTGCACTCAGACCACAAGGTCATTGGGTCATTATTTGGGCTGTCATTTGGGGCATCATACTGACCACTGAACCCCGCTGCGTAGCCGCCAGGGAATCCATCCAAACTCCAGGCATGTGCCTCCCCTGGCCATAACCTAGGTAACCAACAGACAGCCGCGGAAGCGGAGCATACACAGTGGAAGGAAACCAGAACAAATAACTCTGGCATTTCCCTCATTTCAGGACAGGACATCTGAGTTGTTAATAAACACAGAACAGAACTGTTAGAAGAACTAGCAGATTGGGGGGCCTAAGTGGGGTTGCTGGGAAAAGGGTCAACTCTGGGGAGAGAAGACTGAAGAGGAGTCCTCAGTCCTCAAGTACTGGAGTGGCAATGAGGGGTCACTTGCCAAGCCCCAAGGTATCAGGATAAGCAGTTTTTCACAGACTCTGCCTTTGGCCAGGGGACAAAGAAGATTTTAAAATGTAAAGAAAGAAATAGCTAAGTGGTGGTGGTATGCAGAGAGAGGCAATATGTCAGCCATTTCTCCCTTCTGTCCTCTATTGGCACACTAAATGCCATTCTAGAATGTTACCGTAACTTAATGAATCTCTTTTAGGAAGCATTTGGTAGTGAGTCAGCTCAAAACTATGCATAAAGCTGGAAACCCTGCTTTGATTCTATGAACCTCAACTGGCTTTTGTTAGTCTGGAAACCGTTTCCGGGCCACGGGAGGACCTGGGTGAATTGCATCCAAGGTCACCTTTGCAGGTTCTCCCAGAAGGTATTTACTCCTGTCTTGCCCAGGAATTTCCAAGCGAACAAGGGAGAGAGGGTTTGAAAACTGGCTGATAGTGATCCACTCTAAGGGAGAGAGGACAGAGCTACTTTCAGTGAATGAAGTGTTTTCAGAAGACCTTTTTCAGATGACAGGCAACAGACAAAGTAGAAGCAGACATATGACTGAATGCATGGGCCTAGGGTATTATCCTTATACATTCTAGGTCCAGTCTGCTCTGGTGTCTTTGCCACGGCTCTGTCCAAGTCACCATTTTGGCCACCTGCCTAAGTAATTTGTACACACATTCCCCTTCACCTCACAGCTCTTCAGAAAGTTGCTACCATCCGGGACCACACTGGACAACCGTTCTAGCCAAATCATGACCTGACCTTAGAAGAGAGGGCCCTTCCGATTATATTTAGTTACTTCCAAATTCTGTAGAATAGGCAATGCTTACTTGCCTGCAATTGCTGATGTCTTTTTTTTAAAAAAGATTTATTTATTTATTCATACAGAACTGAGGTCAGAGGCTCAGGGGTGGCGAGAGGCTTCACCAGAGACAGAGTGGGGAGCAGAACAGGCAGATGGATGAAGTACACTGCTGAGGGGAGCAGCGGGCAGGTCAGGAGAGGTCTGCCACACCATGTGGTCACCTCCAGGGCAGGCGGGGATCGAACTCATGTGGAAGTGGTTTTAGCTTCTCAGTGCTGTGCTTTAACCCTCTGGGCCACTAGGGAGGGCCTGCTGATGTCTTTTAACTTTTGCTTCTTGAATAAAAATTATTTGTCCATATAGAAACAGTAGCAATATGCTTGTTACATGAACATTATAAAAGAAATAGTGATACAGAAACATGAAAACTATTATCTCACCACTCAGATATAGTAACACTAAGATTTGGGGAAATTTTCTCCTGGGTCACATATTGTGTTAGAAGCTAGATTTGCAGAAAGTTGCCTACTTTTATATTCTTAGCTCCTGCACTTGAGAACCCTGTGATTTTGGCCAGTCTGTTTAACCTCCCATCATCCCACATTCCTCATATGAAGAATAGACACTAGAGTAGAATCTATTTCATGTGGTGGAAGCAAATCCTAATCTCTAGAGAGGATGCCTTGTAGTCTCCAGGAAAAAAACTGTGTTGTAGTAAAAAAAAAAAAAAAAAAAAGATAAAATAACATTTCTGTTGTAGCTGAGGAGCAGAAGGATGGGAGAATTCTAGCTGTCAAGCCAAGGAAGTGAACCTTTGTGATAGATTATAAATTGTGGACCTCTGTGCCTCTTGGCAGCTGAGATAAAAATAGATAATAGATGTACTGTATTCTCTTATAATTTCATTAAAGAAAGGCTACCTATTATGTCACATAGCTTTTCTTCTGGTCAAGTTGACTAGAAGCAAAATTATTATATGGTCTTTATATGTGGGGCCATAAATACCATAAGAGGGGTTATATTTTTCAATTTTTACCAAAAACATAAATATTCCTTTGGCACCCACCTCTCATCTTTTTTGATGTTCTCTAAGTGCACACTCATTTGCTTTCAAAATTGAATAATATTGGCAAAAAACAATGTGAAATCACCCTACATCAGATTGTCCTTAACTTTTATATCCTCTACTTGTTAGATCATAAATCTGTGTGGTTTAATGTCATATTTTGCTTTATGGCTACATATATTCCTACTGACGCTGTTTCTTGCCAGAGACAAAGCATGAGTTCATTCCTTTTAGGAAGAATGTGAATTTAAAAATAGAGCCAACAAAGGAGGCTGATTATGATGTTAGAAAAAAATTACTTTGCAAAACTCAACAAAATGTGTAAAACAAGATCAAACATCCTTGAGAAGAAGTGAAAGTTCTTCATGGGCTATTAACCTACCAATAATCAGCATAAAAAAATAACCTCTGTGTTTTATCTCTGTTGTTCTATATGAAGCCCTCCCAAATCCTATGATACAAACTTGCTTTCTGCTAGAATCACTGCATTTTTGCATCCTTGAAAATAAGAATGTTGCATTATTAAATGAATCTCATGTGTAGATTTTTTAATAAAATCAATATATTTGGGGAAATTTAATGATAGAAATCAGTATATTTCTATCATTAAAAAATCCCAGGTATGAAACAGATTTAAAAAAGGTCAGTCATTAGAACCAGGACTCTAGAACTTTGGAAAGCATTCGGAGGCAGACCTTTTGGAAAAGCTAGTTCATGTCACAAACGATCACAGAAATCAAGGAGCATTTTCTTTGTGTGTGAGAATTGTTGACTAAGAAGGAGTAGGATTTGTAGGCAGGGAATGATGTCACAACTTTTCCAAGAGGGATTTGGGTTTGTTTTGTCGACTGTGTGCTTACCAGTGACCCCAGTGGGGGTTGTCTGGTCATGGAGGTGGAGGTGGGCATTCTTGTGTGTCACCCACAGTGCACTTTCATGGAGTGAGGGAGGCTGTCTGCCAGGATGTGGCTGAGCTAGAGGTGGTTGGGTCTAATCTCCCCTGTTCTACAGAAATGGCACTGACTTTTGCATGTTCACACTCAGGTGAGTCATATCAAGTCTTGCCCATCCTTCTCATAGCACCTAACACATGGCCACTTCTCAGCTGGCTTGGATGAAGGTGTAGACATAAGAAGACATAGAAATGTCTTCTCAAAGGAGAACACAACAACAAGTTAAGGAAAAAATTCTATTCTAAAGCTCCATGACTGTCTCCAGTCAGTTCACTTTGTGGGTTTTCTTTCTAGTCTATTGAGGACCTGACCAGCAGCCCATGGAATGTGTCAGCTCTAATTGCCTGTGTGGATTGGCACACATCATACCTCAAAATTGGAACGTTGACACATATAACATAGTCCTGAGGAGGGATAAATATGTGCTGGAAAAATGTCTCTTTCGAACATTCCTTAAAAGCAATTGTGTTCTGCTGTGGTAGGGGACAGACGAGCTTTACGGAAACAGCAAATGAATTCCCAAAATGCCAAAGTTCCAAAATGTGTCAAGACACAACTACCTCCTGCAGACATTAAAAAAGCAGACTTCCTCCTCCCTCCAAGGACATCAGACAATAGCCAATTGCTCTCTGGGGTACTCTGGCACAGTGGGAGCCAGGGCAGTATGCCAAAAAAAGTGGGTAATTGGAGAGCTGTGAAGACAGACAGAGGCTCAATGGACCCAGACTGGCTTGGGGTGAACCTCCTAATAGATGAGCGATTTTCACAAGTGTGGCCTGATGGGAAGGTAATAGCTGTCAAGTCAGCCCTGTTGGAACAGGTTTGAAAGAACATGAACAATCTTGGGGGTAAGTGGGGAAGGGGTTACAGCCTAAGGTATGGGGGAGATTTGCCACTAAGCAAGATGTCATGAGGTAAGGATATAATGCAACTGAGGAGAAGAAAGGACACTGAATTCTACTGAGCACCCATTAGGTGTCAGGCATGATGAGTTGACATATTTACCAATTTTACCTCAAACACTAAAGGTCAGGCACCCACATTCTCATGGAGGGTGTGTTTTTCTTGGATGTAAACCAACCTGTGAACCAGTTGAACAGTAAATATTGGGCCACACAGACCAATCTGTTCTCTTCTTGGGATAATCCTTTTGTGCCTGGCACATGGGTGCTATGGGAGATAAGGAGATGGTCAATCACATACTACAACACAGTAGGAAAATAACCACTTTGCATATGACAAACACAGGTAATGTTCCTTTTGGCTCACATGCATTCCTCATTAAAGGCACATTGCACACATAGAAGTTGCTGAAATTTTAAAAAAAAAAAAAGGTAGTTATTTTGGCTACCTAAGACTAAATCAACTAATTTTTGGACAAAATAGCAAAATTAGTTTGTTCTTTTTATCCTGAGAGAGGGAGTTGATTGGAGATGTGTAGTAAAACCAGAACTCTTGTATCCATTGGGGAGAGACAATCAAAAACTGTCACCAGGGAAGGATTTTCTACCAGAGAGACTTTCAAGAAAATTCCCATAGAAAAACTCAAGCCCACAGGAAATGTCTAGTTGAGATGATGGATAACAGACCACCCCACTTGCCAAACTTCCATTACAATCTCCTGCAGCCACCATCATGTGAAGGAACAGTTCTCCTTTTCATCCTGGAGACATCCTTCTTGGGAAATGATAAACTGTGGTCTTCTAAACATTTCATGGTTGCTGTTTGACATTTTCCCAAGAGACCCAAGCCTCCTCATACCAGGCAATGGAATGGATAAAGATGCTTCTTTTTTTAGAGAGGGGCAATATTGCTTTTGGAGTTCTGACTACATGTACAAACATCTCCTAGCAAAAAATGAAGTTGAGACACTCAAGGTCCCTGGAGATGTGAATGTGGTCTGTTACCACACAACATTATTAATACTCATCTTTGAAAGATAGTCTTTCAAATATTAGTAAGATCTGGAAACAATCTCTCATTGAAAAGTGTTATGAACTTTTTCTCATATATTTATTTCTACTTGGTTAGACAGTAATTGAGAAATATTAGCATTGGACTATATCCAATTTACCTGGAAAAGATTTTTTTTTATTGTAAAATTGTCTTTGTTTTTACACCAATGATCTGATTCTGTAGATCTGGGATGGACCTATGAGTTTGTAATTTAAAATTCTTCAGATAATTCTGGCCTGTGTTCACTAAAGGTGTATGGATCCTTCTATTTGTATGGGAGGTGTGAATTCAGATCTTCCCACATTTCAAAATGTCTGACAAAGGAGACAAGGTAACAGAATTTCATCCAGTTGGCCCACCTCCTTTCACTATTATTGTAGAAATAGCTAGAATTGTAAAGCTCACTTTGTAGAGTTTATTATTCCATGAAAGATAGGTTGGAGTCCTAACTTCCAGTTCCCAGAATATGACCTTATTTGGAGATAAGACCTTTACAGAAGTAGTTCAGTTAAAATGAGATCATTAGGTGGGCCTTAATCCACGATGATTTGTGTCCTTGTAATAAGGGGAAACTTGGACACAGAGATAGACAGGCATACAAGGAAGATAATGGGAGAAGACACAGAAAGAAGTCAACCATCTACACACCAAGGACAGGGGCTGGAACAGCTCCACATTCTCAGCCATCAGGAGGAACCAATAATCCAACCCTTGACTTTGAACTTCTCTCCTTGAACACAAGAGATAATAATTGTTTATTGTTAAGCCTGTTTATGGTGCTTCATTGTAGCAGCCTTAGTAAACTAACACATAAATACAGTCAATATTTGGTGGTCCAGGCTCCATTTAGCTTTCTAATAAGCTTAATGTCTCTCCAGTGTATGTTTCCTGTCCTCTCTCTGAGTCTCTTTCTCCCTTCCACTTCCATTAGAACAGAAGTTTGCCCTGTTCTCATCCTTCCAGATCCCTGATAAAGAATAAATAGACCAAAGTCAATCCTGTCACCTTAGGATTGTTCCCTGGGCTACACCACTAAAGAGACCTAACATGTCCCTGTATATTTCTCTGGGGAAACCCTACAAAAATAATCCCTCAGAGCTGACCATAATAGCCTGGTCAAGTGGGCGATATTCAGAGGTGGCCAGGGCTCTCTGGGGTTCCTCTAGGATCCCCACACCTGCTTCTAGCTGTGTTTTTTGCCTCTGCAGGAATCAGATGGAACCAGTGGTTTCTTGGAACCAGGAGAAGCGCAAGTAGAATGAAGATGGACACATTTGTTGAAATTGAATCTATCCCCAAAGGTACAACTGCCATGTGGTTTCAAGTTCCCCTCAGTATTCTTACTGTTTTATTTTGTTGCCAATGAAGAAATGAGTGCTATGCCCCCATTTGAAGACAAACCAACTGCATGACTTCACATCACTTCAGAGCAGTATTGGGTTACACAACTTCTTCCTTTGTTTGCCCCCAACATCCTAAGATTCAGGATCTTCTATATGATTGGCATATCGAAGAAAGAAATTCCACTTTGGCAGCAAAGCCTGTGAGATTATGTGGGGTCTTTTTCTTCACCACTAATTTTTGCTTTGCTGTTTAATTATGCCTATTCTCCTAGGTTGAAAGATTTTCCTAGTTCTGATTTCAGCACCATCTCCCTCAGTACATTTTGTTCCTTGTACTTACTAGGTCTCTGCCCAATTACAGGAACACACTCATTTCTTCTCCAAATAGCCAATACTTGGTGAAATAAAGAAACCAACTACAAAGCATTTCAAAGAAATAAAGAAAAGCAGGGAGCCATCAGAGAAAGATATAAAGCAATACTTTCATTTAACAAAGTTCATGGTAAAATCTTCCCTTGACAATTTTTGGTAAAGTTAACCTTATCTGTTAATCAGCTAGCTAATATTCCTAGTAATGATTTTTCCAGGCTCATAGGATTGAATTATGATGGTTCAAAGGAGACGTAAAAATAACATTTCCTCTACTGCCTTCGACATGGGATGTAAGTAAAGCCAGGTCTTGCATTTCTTTGTTCAGCACATAAGATGTGGCCACAGGGGTAAGAGGAGGGTTACAGACAAGATGAACAATGAAGAGCTGAGATCTAGTTTTTATTAGAATTGCAAGGTAACAATCTTTGATAGAAACAAAAACTTGTCATAGTTTGAAGCCCAGAGGCAGGTTTGTAGTGAAGGTCTGGAAGCTCACAGTGTCTGGCTTTTTACTTTTATGGGCCCTTTCAAAAACTTAATCTAATTTTGCATTTGCAATTTTGATTCTTAAAAACAAACAAACAAAAAAAAAAAAAAAAAACCTCCTCCGTAGAAGGTTCAGAAACACAAAAACTTCCAAGATCTGTAGCAAAGGGAGCTCTATCTGGTTCACTTCCAGACAGAAAATCACTATCTTCTCTAGACCAGTGACTCAAATGAACACGGTGAATGTTTGGGCTCATTTCCTCTTGTAGACACCCTAAAGAATTTTTGTCATGAAAGCATTATAAGGATTCTATGAAATCTGATACCAACTAGCTCAGACAGAGGTTGTACTGTCCCACTTAGTAGTTCTTCGGTGTATGTGTTTTAATGCACACAAACACTGCTTCCCAACAATGCACACCTGAAACTAATATGTCACAGTGCAATGTTACTTCAATAAAAACAAAATAATAAAGAAACAATAGGTCATCCATGCTAGGCCCTACCATGACTTAATACATAACCTAACTGCAGTTTTAGCACTTCCAAAAGTGGAAATTTAAACTAATCAAGCCAGGCTTGATTAGTGCTAGAGAGGTCAATTACACAATTAAGTTATCCCAATCTTCCTCTAAAAGAAGGCAGATTTGCCTGGAGTAATTGTAAATCTTTTTATGAGGCAAACACATAACAGATTACAACAAATAAATTGAACATATAAAAAAGTGCACCATCCTTATAGGGTTTAGCTTTTGTTTCTAAAGAAGAGCTACTTTCTAATTCTGCATTGGAGCTATAAATTGAATGAAATTCAGTTTCCAGAGCTTGGAAGTTGTCTCTCCATCCTAACAAGTCAAAAATTGAACAGTCTGAAAAGTCAACAATTCTTGAATCCACAAAGGAGAGAGAGACACAGGGCAAACTGCTGTCCCCACAGTTGAAGAGATAGGCATGGACACAGACAAGGGTGAGGGGAAACTACTGAGTAAGCATAAATTTTGAGTTGTTTTAGATTTCATGGTTTTTGAAGGGTAATTGATGAATTGCTGGAAGGCCCATGTGGACAACTCTGAGAGTTAAAAACTCCAAGGGACTTAAGCATAGAGAGGGCCCACAATTCTGATGTTTACCTCCACATGTTTGACCAGATTCCCACAGTAAATTCTAGAAAAAAAAAAAATCTCCTAATGTTTCCAGCAAGAAGAGGTGAAAGGGACCATTTTGAAATACAGCGAGCACTCTGTTCTTACCAAGCTTGCCCTCAGAGGCAACTGGTTGACCAGAGCCTACCCTGCTGGGGAATTAGTGGAGCCTGACTGTCCTGGGGGATGGAAAATACTCAGTTGCTGCCCTCTAGCCAGCCTGAGTCATGAAGGGGAGAAAATACTAAGAAACTCTTGTGAGGGCCACCATCCTGAGGCACAGACACACTAAAGACAGACTACAGATGCTCCCCCAACCACATTACTTAGGCTGATTTACAGAGCTTTCTTTTACCTGCTACATCAAGAAATGTAACACATAGTACAAATGAAAACTACAAATGTAATTTTTAGTTCTCTAGTGTTTGTATTAAAAAAGGAAGAGGGAAAAGGTGAAGTTAATTTAAATAAAGTACATAATTTAATCCCAAATTAATAATATATTAATTAATAAATTCCAAATGAATATTATTTAAATGTGTAAGCCATATAAGATAAAAATGAAATATTTTACATTTTTCTTGTATTGTCTTCTGAATCTGGTGTGTGGTACATCTCTGCTCAGATTCACCATATTTTAATTGTTTGTGCAATGGACAAGGAAATTCTAGACTCTCCACTTACAAAATGACTGACCTTGGACACATAATCAAAGTTTCTTATCTGTCCCCTCTCTGTGCAATAGATCTAGAAAAAGCTCTGTCATTTCAGGTGAGGTATAAGGCTAAGTAGTCGACCTGGTAGGTTGACTAAACCAAAGTCCTCTGTATCATCATATTAAGAAATGGGTCACCCAACTCGCCACTTTGTCTTTCTACCTTTGAGATTTTGGTCGGTAGACGGAAAAACAAAATGACTGTGAACCTGTGCACTCTGTTTGAAAGCAATTTCTGGTCAGCCACGGAACCCAAAAGGTTAATGGAGTCAAAGAATCTTGTGTGTAACTGACCACTTGATTCAGCATGAAATAAAGATCTGGAGGGTTTACACAGACAGTATCAATGTGGAGAAGTGTGGGCGTGGATTACAGTGTGAATGACAAGAATGCAAGAAGCCAGAGACAGCACAGGTAGCAAACAGAACTTCTGTGTACTACTCTTCAACACCAAGGCCAAACACCAGGCAAAGACCTCCCATCTCCATTCACTTAGCAACAAGAACAAAAATGCACGTAGTAAAGCAGGTAGTCTCATTTCATGACAAAGAAACAAAGGTTCACAGTGATTGCAAATTTGCCAAAGCTGATATAGCTATTAGGTGTCTCTTTCATTCTCTAGTGACACCCTCCTATTCTTACTCAGTACAGTAAGGTTATGTGTGCTGCGGTGAAAGACGAGGAATTGGCCTCTGCAGAGAAATAGGAACTAAATATTTTAGAGTGAAACATTCCCTCTTTCAATGGGTTGAGTGGAAGAGATCAAGCACAGATTATAGAAGAGGGAACCATATTTTTATTCCACCTAAATACTTGCATAAATATTTGGTTTTGATGATGCTTAGATAAAACACCAGTCACGAACTAGTTTCTTCATTGGGTAAAGCAAAACAACTGGATTAAACCACAGCTCCTTTTTTTATTAGTCTGTTTATTAAAATACTGGCAACTCACTTGCAAAGTCTGGTCTTGTCCAGAACAGCCAAGGAAACCTGAGGGAAGAGGAGGGTTTTGGTACAGTGGTGTGGGTGAGACAGAGAGCAGTGCTCCCAAAGACCAACCCCAAAGAGCACGTGGCTCTGTTATATTGGCTGCCCCAGACACTCTCCAAATTATGGGACCCCAGAGGATACTGTCTAGACCAGTTCTTTTGGCCCTGGGGCTGGCAGAATATGGAACCAGAGAGCCAAAGCATAGTCCAAACATCTCTCTGCATTTTTTCTGGGTAGACAGTCAAGCTGGATGGAAACTAAATCTCCAACAATTACCCAATGGCAAGAAACAAGAAAGCAAAAGGCTGCAGGCACAGCACTTTCTTTAGCCCAAGAGAGATATGCCCAGGCTGTCAAGCTAGAAAGCATGACCTTTCTGAAGGGACAGTCCTCAGGAAAAAGCATCATCTGTGAGATGGTGTGTGTTAATCTCAGTGATGACACCAACTATTGTAAGAAAAACACATCAACATGTAATTGAAATAATTTATTGAGCACTAGAGCACCACAAAAACAGACACACATTGTGTTAAAATACAGCGTCATCAGCCATCAAAATACAAAACGACTATTCTTATATTCCAATTTTTTAACCATGCCACCTGTAAAATGGTACTGCTGCTTAACACAGAAAAACTGCTGCCCCACCCCTGCTAACCCCAGCCCCTCCCCCACCCTCAGCAATATTTACTTATGGGAAATACACATTAGAGAACCCCCAAACTAAAAAAAAAAGTTTTCAAGAGATTTTAAAATAGAGCATTTAAAATATTATCAGTGCATTCATGAGAAAAGACAAAATAATACAAAACAAAATGTCATTCTGAGAGAAAAATACCTGCAGAAATAAAAGTGATTTACATAGAATGAATGGAAAAGTGGAAGAGGAAATCAGAAGCAACACACTCAAATCTGGGATCGGATTACATCCAAAAAAAAAAAAAAACAACAACAAAAACAGGTTGAGCATCCAGCCCATCTCTTTCTTTTCCAGTTTTTAAACTCATAACTCCAATTCATTATGTTTATTAATGATCAGGAAATTCCACAAAATTGAAGTATTCTCTACCCAACAGCTTCACTTTGGATACACACCTCACTGTGCTGTTCTGTAGGTGAAGCTGTGAAGAATCCCATGTGAACGATTTATTTTTACCTTAAAGTTAAATAAGAAGCAGCTGACAAACTGACATATCCCACAGACCCTGGTGTAAGATGACCTTCTCTGCAATCATGTGGCAAATCATTGATTAAAGCAAGGTAAATTCTAGCCTCAGATTATAGATAACTCTCATTCAGGGAAGGAGTTTTTGATCAAGGGAGGTATTGACTTGGGCCTTTTCAACCTTCAAAGAACATCTGTAAAAACCTTCGTTTCAATAAAGTAATCTAAATCACCTATGCTGACCTGGACTGTAGCCTCCCTTTAAAAATTCAACCAAATGTAAATCTTTCCCTCTGGACACTAAAAGAACTTCCTTATGAACTGTCTGTTCTTAATTAACAACAGATTCTGTGAAAACACTGATTAAACTAAGTTAGAGAAAACTTGCTTAACTCAGTCCCCCAAATTTGGGGTTTCAGTCAGATCTTTAAACACTGGCTAAAACTAAAACATGTCATCTCTATTACCTACTTAGCTCTAGTTTTCCCAAAATAGAAACTTTAACCTCTGAACTGATTAGCAACGCTCCTTGGAAGATGAAGGAAGACTACTGAACTAAAATCTATTCCTTAACAACAAAGGACAAGAGGACTCCAGTAGCTTATGTCATAACAATGAGCAAAACACATTGGAGAAAATACTATAAAACATGATTTGCAGTGCAAGTTAAAATCTAGGGGCTTTACTCAAAAGTCCTGGCCAGCTACAGGAAACACCCAATTCAGACTGATCATTAAAAAGAGCCCAAGTGGAAGCCCAAGCCCAAGCCTGGTTGACATTCTTACAGAATATTAAAATTATGGTAAAAATTTACACATTACATGTTAAGTAGTTAGTGTTTTGATTTAATAGTTTGCAAAAGAGATCTGCAGACGTGTTTCCATTTACACTGGCTTCTAGGCTCTTCTATTGCATTAATATAGGTATGTTACAATTATCAAAACAAAACAAAAAAACCATCTAGCCCAGCGCTATAGCAATACTTGAACGTCTGAGGTTGAACCGGGACGTTTCAAAAACCGTCTCAACATTTCACTAGTTTACTAAACTGACAAAGAACCATTTACAATGAAAAGAAAAAAAAAGCCTTACAGGCTTTTTCTGACTGAAAGTTTCCTTTATTAACAGGCTTTTCAGTTCTGAATCTTACTAGAAGCTTCCTTAGGCACTTGGTATGGGGTCTTTATCGTAAGGCAAACTTGCTTGGTCATCTAGAACTCACAAGGGATTTTGTCCCCCTTTTTTTGCTGGCTCATTTGAGTTCAAGCTCTGTAAGCCATCCGTGAGCTCCTGGCAAAGTATTTGGTCTCCATTTTATACACCTGTTTTATTTTCCAAGGGCCATGAAATGTTCGTTCTAGAGGGACACACAATAAATAATTCACTGTTAACTCAAAGAGGAGGAATGGGAAGGAGGCTACTGCATAGCGTTACAGAAAAATCAAGTGAGGCATGGTACAGACAGTATGTACAGCAACTCCACTTCACGGGATTTTCCTGTTTTTTTGTTTGTTTGTTTGTTTGTTTTCTTTCACATAATTAACACTAACAAATTCTTCCAGTGTTTATTTTTTTCTTAAAAAAAAAAAAAAAGGTTTGGCTTCTCGTCTCTCTCACTGACTGAGTGACTGAGTAGGTGAAATGCTGAATAAAATCTTCAACTTCTTTTTGTTTGTTTCAGACGCCAGTTCTCACAAACAGAACACAAACTTCCCAAGGGTTTGACGTAGTACCGCTTTTTCAGATGTTGTTGGACGCTATCAAAGCAAGGTTCTTTCGTGTTTTCGTGTCACAGACTTTGTCCTCGTCATCGTTGTCATGAATGGCCAATCTTTGGAGAGTCTTAACTGCATTTGCAAGACTTCACAATCATATTAGAAAGCTGTTCGATCTTGGGTGTTTTGCCGATGTAGTAAAGAATGGTGAGAGGTTCTAAATCCTGAGACACACAGCATGGAGAAGCAGAAGCTTCTGGATTGATGGTGTTGTATAAACTGAGGACCTGGGAGGTCAAAGATAATATCACAAAAGAAAAGAAAAGAAAAAAGGTTACTATTTTTTTTATATATATGTATATTAAGAACCACCCTCTACTGTTATCAGTCATAATGCCAACTAGGCAATATAGATTTTTTTTGCTTTCCTTGTCCTTTTTTAAATTCTGAATTACCGTCAACTTGGTAAGGACTTCCTCAGCCATCCTTGAACTAATTTCCCACAGAATCCCTTTCTCCTCCATCTTAAGCAAATGCTTCCACATAAGACCGATTAGGCAAAACTACTCATTCACCAGCTTTTCTCAGCCATCCCCAATGGTTTTCCCTCATTCGGTGCCTCCTGCACATGCTCCCCAGACCCTGGGGACTTCGGTCCTCTTAGTGTTTGGTGTCATTTCTACACTAGCATTGCACACTGCTGGAAGAGTGGAGGGTTCAAAAGCAGCCCAGAGAGAAACTTGTCCGCAGAACTTAGCCCCCTCTGTAGCAAAGGGGAGTCTTTTACCAACAGCAGGCCATCGGCTCCCCACCAGTGATGAAGAGACATTTCCAAGGATGCCATTCACAGGCTAGTCAAACAGCTAGTGACCTTTTCCTCGAGATTCACTGCCACTTTTTCAGCCCAAGACAGAAGATTGGTTCAACTCAGCCACACTGACTACTTCATTAAGCTCCTTCTGGCTTCTTGGGGAACTGTCCAAACCACATATGTGTGACCATGACAGTTATTCTTCCTCTGTCCTTGAAAAACAAGAGTGCCCTCAGCCTTCACACATGCCCTCTGTGTAGCAGGGAGGAGAATTATGTTTCTACTTGGCATCTGGGCTGTGCCCACATCACAGCTACTGGGGCCACAGCACAGAGGAAGCAGCCTGGCCAGAGAGCTCAGACAAAGGGACAGGCACAAACAAGTTTCCTTTACGTGGCCAAGCATGTGATGCACCCCCAGGGCCAAAATCTCCAGGACAGCTAAAAAAGCAAGGGAAGAAGGGGTGGTCTACATGGCCACGCAATGCCTAGCACTTGTGGGCATTTATTAATATCTCCATCTACTTCGTGTCCCATTCACGCATGATTTTGCATAGGAATTAAAGAGGGATTTTATAACACAGACGATCTAAAATAATTGATAGCCTCCTGGGTTTGAATTCAAGTGAAAGTGTGAGGCAAGCGTTTTGGCAACAGGTTCATTTTCCTAGGCTGCAGGAAAGACCGTGCTTCTAAAACCTCTTTAATAAGCCGATTTACAGCGGCAGAATCCTAGCGTGAAGCCACATTTCAAGAATCAGACTCAATAGACAGGGCAAACGGAGGCCTGGGCGGGAAGTGTGGAGGCTGCCTTGCCAGCCTCAGTGTGCCCCTCACTCCTCATCCAGGCAACTCACCTGCAAGGCCTAGACCTTGATTTCTTTAAGCAAAGTGAGAAGTAGAGACAAGCTAACTTCAGAAGCCCTTCCCATCTCTGAAATCTGATGATGGTGAGGCACAGGGAGGAAGCATGGGGACAGATCTCATTATTTCATAGAAAAAGTGTTAGCTGATCTAGCGGGGAACCTGCAGCATCCTTCTGAATTGGACTTCCAGCATCACAGAAGTAGTGTAATAAAATCTGCAGCCTCATCTACTTTGGGTTCTGTTCAAAAAGACTTAAAGGTAATTTTCAAATCATGCTCACATACATCATCTCTTTGTTCTTCTTACAGCTCTCAAGTGTGACATTGTTATTTTAAAGATATTTTTAACAGACCTTATTTTAAAGATGCCTTCAAAGGACGTTTTTTACTGATAAGAAATCAGAGCTTTGGAGAGGTGAGGTGAGTCCTTATTGCTAAGCACTAATGGTCTGCAGTGACAAAGCACCCACTGATCCTTTGTTCTTTCTAATAGGACAGTCCCTGGTGTGAGTGATAATGGATTCTTTCTTTTCCATTTTAACTATATTTATTTATTTGACAGATAGATAGATGATAGATAGATGATAGATAGATAGATAGATAGATAGATAGATAGATAGATAGATAGATAGATAGATATTTGCATCATTGTTCATTTTAAAACAATATTTACCCCTCCTTACCCCTCCTCAGGTATGGACCCCATAGAATTTTCTACCCCACTCACCAACACACCATCAGCACAGCCCCTGTGCCCTCCCCTCCCTCATCCTCATTCATCTCCCTCCCCCCCCCCATACGATAATTTTTTGAGTTGGTAGTCTGGTCCCGTCCTATCTTATGACACATGATGTTAAGTGTTACACTGATTTCAAACAGACTTTTTTTAGTTACCTTTTTATACATACTGTAGCTGTTAAGATATAAAACAAAGGGAAACTTAAACCAATGTCAAATTGCTTATAATCTTATTGGGATGGCAGGACCCACTCTTGAAACCATCTGTGATTTCACAGGCAGCCTGAATTCTTCCTTGTGACTCAAAAGGGTTTCTCCAGTACCCACTGATGTGCAGTGATGAGAGGGCATGAGGCTGAAAGGAGTTCATCTGGAAATACTCCCAGTAGGCAGAAGAGACAGATCAGCAAATACTTACTCTGCTGTGCTGAGTGTCTGAACTCCATAAATATGGGCAGGCTCCAGCACAGAAGTTAGCATTGTACCCTTTGGGCTCATGTATCCATTTCCACCCAAGATCCCTCTTGAAATCAATGTAAAGAGGACGCAGGCAGCAATTATCTTGCACATTTCTGTAAAAAAAAAAAAAAAAAAGTGGGGCAATGGAGATTTAAGAACTGGGCTTCCTCTCCATGCCCCTCATCCCAAACCAGGAAAAATGATTCATTCATCTAATCAACAGGCATCCAATGGGCAAACATCATGGGCCAAGTTTTAATGACTTCATTTGAATCTGCAGACACTTTCACAAAGCAGAGGGATGGCAGTTCACTAGACTGCTTTCCTTTATGAGTTCTCTGCCTGATGTCTTTGTCCATGACCTTGAAAATCAGATCTTTCACTTGAACAGCTGGGTCTAAGCAGAGAGGTGGTTGGTAGAGGTCAAACATTTTCCAACCAACACTGCAGTTTGCCATCTCAGCTCTATCACCCTTTCAAGTATAAAATGAATGACAACAGCTATTTCCAAAGAGCCATCTAAGACTTTATCCTTTGAAAATAATTTATTTCATGTCATGTTTCTTGTTCTAGGAATGAACAAGAGAAACATGAAGTTTTGCTTAGTGCAAACACTAGCTCTGGTCACCAAAACATGCCATTTTACTCAGGAATTCTGACATTTAGGGCACTTAATTAGTGGGGAATTTTACTGGCCCATAACTGCCAAATAAAGACTAACAGATGGCCAACAGACATGTGGAAAGATGTTCATCCTCTCTTATACTGAGTGCAAGACAAATCAAAACAACGAGAGTGGTTATTACGCAAAGGACAAGGAACAACAAGCGCTAGAGAGGGTGTAGAGCAGATAGAACCCTGTGCACTGCAGATTGGGGTGCAAATGAGAGCCGCCATAATGGGGGGCAGTTGGGAGAGCCCACAAATACTTAAAAATAGAAATTCTGCAGCACTTTCTTAGCCCTCTTTGAGCTAAATAAATATTTATTTATTTTTATTGATTGATTGATTGATTTTCTTTGCACCAAAGAATATAAGAACACTAACTCCAAGAGACTCCTGCATTCCCATGTTCTTCATGGCATTGCAGAAGCGTTGGAAACAACCTGAGCATCCACCAACAGAGGAGTGGGCAAGTGTGGTATATAAATATAGTCAAGTGTTGCTCAGCTGTAATAAAAAAAGAGATGTAGTAGCCCTGCCATTCACAATAACCTGGATGAACATATTATGCTTGGTGCAGTGAGTCAGATAGAGAATGACAAATACCTCGTTAAACTCAGGTGATTCATAAAGAAATGTAGCAAGTGACTGAACTAAATAAAACAGTGGTAAACTTTTAGGCTAGAAGAGCAAAGTAGTAGTTACCAGAAGGCAAGCAGAGGAGAGAGTCAATCAGACAAAAGGGGTCAACTGTAGAGAGAAGGATGGGAATTGAATTTGAAGTCTTGAACTTAATTGATGTAGTAGATACAGAGATGATGTATAATGATGCACTACTGAACCTTACATAATGCTATAGTGTAACGTGATTTAAATAAAAATAATTTTTCTTAAGGAAAAAAAGGGCCTTCCTCTTACCGGTCTGGATAAGGAACCAGAGAAGGTTATTCACATTCTCCCTCCAGGAACTCCCACAGGAATGGGAAATAAATTCCTCTGACCCCCACTTTTCTTATCCTGTAGCTAAAGACATGACAAAGAGAAGTCCTCTGCTGTCTCTGTCATCTCTGTTACTAAGAATGCGATGTGACCATGACCTCATGTCACAGTGAGGAGGAAGGCTTCATACCAATGGTGAGGCTTCCAAATTAGGGAGCTGTCTTCCGGCATCTCAGGTAAACTGAGATTTGCTCTGCAGAGCAGACAACTCATTCAACTCATTTTTTTTTTCTTCAGTCCCAAAGAGCTTTAGATTTGGGAGAAAACCAGAGAAAACCAGGCTAGTTTGCTCCTCTCGGAGTTGGTTTGATGATAAAGAGCTGACAGGTACAACCCAGGTGTGCGCGCTGGGAGCCCCTGGATGATGATGTGAGAAGATGCGACAGCTCTCCTGTATTCTCCCTGGCCGATGGCACAGAGCATCCTGCAGCTCAACTCAGGATGAAAGAAAGGACAGAGACAGTACAAGAAAAATTAGGTAATCACTTTGGTTAGTTTTATTTGCTTTACCTAAAGCAATAAGCTGCATCCAAAGCACGCTTCTTCCGCCGGTTGGTCTGTTGAGACTCAAGTCTGTAGGAGGGCAACAACATTAGCAGGAGATGTGGGCTCTTCCCACTGTTTTTTTTCCTAGTGGACTTTATAGTTTTCTGATCACCACTGGTATGTGTGGAGGTGCCATCAATACCTTGAAAAAATGCATTTGGGTAATAAACATTTAGCTTGACCTTCATCAAATATCATCAGCCATATTTTTTCCCTTTGTCTAGAGTCACAAGCAGCAGTGATGATCACAGCAGCAGCAACAGCAGCAGCTGGCTGTGGTCATCCCACAGATACAGCAATGGCACAACAGGACCACCCCTGGGGACAACCAACACTTCTACAGGGGGCTCTTGATGGAAGGCAGCTCAGGGTCCGAGGCAAGGCTCCTGGCTAGGAAAGTCACTACAGAAGGCTCAGCCCTGGGGCCCACGGACAATCTGGGCAATTTATCTTAGTTCATCCTCCCTTTCTGCTGCTTAACCCCTCGATACGGAACTCACAGTAATACATACACCCCCTCAGCTCTGGTTCTCTCTCTTAGAATCACAACTAAACTCAAAAACTTTCCTAGAGAAAATAAGCTGAGACTTGTACTAAATTGCAGTGAACTTGGTTCAAGCAAAGCTGAAGTCATCCTTACTTAATGCTATTTTGGGGAGCTGCACGTTCCTGATTCCATCAGTGATGTAGACACTCACACTCCCTAAACACACTGAGGAGGCTACCAGTTTAAGCATCTAACTTCCACTCTCTGGAGAATCATGACACGATGATGCAATAAAATAACTTTCTGGGCTTCTGGGATGCTTTTCTGTAAGGAAAGCTACCATAGCCCTCTGCCAGTGGATGGGGGTGACCAGGGGAACTAACTAGTGAGGGAAATCAGCTCTGCTCAGTACCTGGTACCAATTCCCCTCTCTCCTCTCCTCATGTAACAACTCATTTTCTAGCCTGTGGATTAAATGGAACCTTTGGCATCTCCTCGTTCTCCCTGACTTTGGACTACCTCACTAAATGTAAAAGAAGATAGGGAAAGTTAAAGTCTTGTTGCAAGTTTATCAACTGGTAGGGAAACCACTTATAATACTAGGCACTGGATAGAAGGGTAAAGTGTTCTGGTATTTATAATGTTAGTTACAGAAACCACATGGCAAGGGGACACCTTTCTCTGTGAAACACAGCTGCAGGTACTGACATTAGGTTTGGGGGGTTATTAATGGATTTCCTTGAATGCACACTAACTTCTAACTCCAGATATTAACATAGATGGAAAATTGCTTTGCTTAAGTGAAGTAAAGGGTTTAACTACTTAATAGTCTGAAGGGTTGGTGAATCAGTATTTATCAAAGCAGCACTGGTCAGAGGGCATGTACCTGGGGAACCAATCCTTCCCCTGTAGTCCCTCTTGCCTCCCTCTCCAGCCATATCTTTGCCCAACCAATGAAACTGCTCAGAACTCACCAGGACATTTGCAATTTCACATATAAACAGACTTCAACCCCCTCCCATGAGACAAAGTCCCCTCCTTCCCCTTCCTCACAAGATCAAGTTTCCTTTACCTGCAAATCTTGCCTCTAGCTCTTCACTTTTGTTTGGGATGATGTAATTATTAGATGGTACAAAGGTGCAGCAGGGACAGTGTAAGCTTATTTTAAATCCAAGGTTCCTATCTGGAAAACATAAAGTCAAGGAGGTCATTCATGTGCAAACAACGCACAATAACTTAGAGTCACTGAGCATGTAGGGGGGAAACAAAAGTTGTAACCTTTGTGATGCAGCCACTCATGAACAGCATCAGTCACATCAAAGGACAGCCATTCGCCCTCCGCTCTCGTTTTCACAACTTTGCTGTCAATGTAGCGCTGAGTTGGAGATGTTAAATCTTTGGATTTGAGAATCTAGAGCAGGAAGGAGCAAGAGGAAAGGCTCAGTTGGCATACCAACAGCATGACTAAAGCAAAATTATCCACAGTATTCCAGCTCATCATCTAAATCCAGCTCCACTCTCGTGTGCCCACATATTGTCATCTCACCGGTGACCATGTATGTCAAAACAACCCCAGGCCATTTGGCATGAAAAAAAGGGCTACTAAATCAGCTGTGTGTTATGACAAAGGTGACAGCAACCATAAAGCCAAGTGTCTAAAAGAAAGTGACAGTAATTATTTTACTTTGCTGACATAAGCTTGCAATTTACATTGCAAGATGTCAGCCATAAATTAGATGCTATTAAGTTAATGGTCTTGTTCTGCTTCCCAATTTATTTCATTCGGGGAAAGGGAGGTGGAGAAAGAAGGGAGATGGAAGGGATCCAGTTCCAAAGATGCAAGTTCTGAAGTCAGGGCTTGAACCCCTGTAGACCAAGGAAAAGCTGGCTGAGGGTTTGGGTAGGGATTCAGTATAGCTCAGGGAACTCAGGCACGCTGTTTGATTGGTTCCTAAAACACCACCACTGAAAGACATCCTCTGAAGTCCTTGAATTATAAATCTGCTTCTAATAAAGAAAGGTCTTAACCCTGGTTCCTAAATCCACTGACATGAAAATATGTGGCCTGCTTCCACTTTTGAGGGAAGTCTCTAGCTGGGATTTTTACCCTCAGTGTGACTTGTTGTGATTTATAAAGATATTCCATATCCTGCGGACTAAGCAGGCAGGCGCTGTCTGGCACACTCCACAGTAAAAGTCTGAAAGCCAAGCAGTCTGGATGCTGAGACTTCAGGAGGATGCAGTTGTTTCAAATAAGAGCAACTGCAGCATATACTCCAGTTGCTATAGGTAAGGAACAGTTTAGGTGGCTTTAAAAAATTCTTTTTTTTTTTTCTAAAGATTTATTTATTTATGCATAAAGAACTGGAGTACAGGCCAGAGGTGCAGGGGTGCTGAGAGGATTCACCAGAGACAGAGTGGGGAGCAGAACAGGCAGATCAACAAAGTACACTGCTGAGGGGAGCAGCAGGTGGGTCAGGAGCAGTCTGTCACGGTCTGACACGCCTTGTGGGTCACCTCCAGGGCGGAGCAATGGAACTCGCACTATAGCGGCTGTGGCCAGCTTGCAGTGCTGCATCCTTACCGGTTGCACCACCAACGTCCCACAATAGTGGTGTCTTAGGAACCAATCAAACCCCGTTCCTAAGTTCCCTGAGCTAAAGCAAATCCCCACCCATGCTCTCAGCCAGCTTCTGCTCAGTCTACAGGGGCTCAAGCTCTGCCATTTTATTTTGCCCTCTGCGCTGAGATTAACTCTTCCATGGTCATCTCATACATACAGGTCTAGTTTCTCCAGCAAGTTCATAACTCCTGAAGGCAGGGGGCATGTCTTCGGTTGGATATCATCTCAGAATGCAGAGCTCAATGGAATCAATATCTATTCAGTGAGACACTGAATATTAAGATTTATGTACCATCCTTTAAAGCTTGAGAAATAAAAATATACCATCTTCCACTCATTTTAAAATGCACTTTGCTTCCAGGTCTGAACATGATTTGTTTCAGCTCATTTGGCAACAGATTCTTCCCAGAATGTTTGGTGTTGTGGCAGACATTTTTCCTGGATTAAGCAAGTTTAGAAAAGGAAAAGACATTCCTACCACTGAGCTCCAGGGTGCCCTTAGGAATTCTAGATTTAGACACTACTCTAAAAACCTGGCCTTAAGGTCCAACAAGTTCCACTCGTGGGAGAGGGCTTAGAGGTGATAATGATTCCACACACGTGGGAGATGTTCTCTGTGCGTGAAAGAAAGCCAAGAACTAGACTTGAGGACTGGGCATGTTGGCCTGGGGGCTTGGCACACTTGATTTCCTTTCATTTAATTCTTCCACATTCCTGTAAGGTATTTTAAGGAAACAGAAATGCAGGGACATTGAGCAACTTGCCCAGTGCCTCACAGCAAGCACATCACAGAGAGAGTCAAAGCAGGCCTAGGACATTGTCCCACTTCAGTGCTGTGTTTTGAAGGTCAAAAGAGAGGGGGACTTAGGGTTGGATTGTGAGCTCCCCTCATGCCTTTCCAGATGACAGAATATATTCAAAGACAGAGGCAAAATTTTTTAATAAGATTATAATAAATGTTGGAATAAGACAAAAATATAGCATGGGGAATGCACAATGCTGTCAATGCTGACATCAACCTATAACCCTAAGGATATTATTTAACAGCCGTCCAACGTTGCCCAGAAATCACTGCCAGTTGGGCAAATAAGACACCATGTTTCCAATTCAGAATAAATGATGTAGTTAGCCTAACATAAGAAAACAGTGATAAAACAGAGGTTAAGAAGATGCTTTCAGACACTTCCATTTGCCTCATTGACTAAAAATTGTCAAAACACAGAACTTATATTTGTCTTTAATCTTCTTCCCTAGCTGACCTCTTATAATGATGCAATCCTTCATAATCTTTTATATATTTTGCTTTGCTTCTAATAAGCACAGTGCATTATTCATCTCCATATTACTAGAGTTTAGACACATGTTCTACAATAAAATATTGCTTTCATTATTGAATTAGTTTTATGTATGTATGTATTTTATGGTTTATCAGATGTTTATGAATATAGAATACATGATAGGTAGGTAGATCAATCAATTGATAGATACAATAGACAGTCGGACAGACAGAAAGTTGATATATGATAGATCAATGCTGGATAGGTAGAAGATAGATAAAGAGGATAGAGAAAGACAGGCAGTGTTCCTGAAGACAAGGAGTTCTTTTTTTAAAAAATCATGACCGAGCCCTCCCCGGTGGCGCAGCGGGTTAGGATGCAGCACTACAAGGCAGCCACAGCCGCATTAGTGCTAGTTTGATCCCCGGCCCTGGAGGTATCCAGATGGTGTGGCAGACCTCTCCTGACCTGCCCGCTGCTCCACTCAGGAGCATACTTCATCTATCTGCCTGTTCTGCTCCCCGCTCTGTCTCTGCTGAATCCTCTCACTGCCCCTGCACCTCTTGTTAAGGGGAAGGATGTCCTAAAGGAACTGTGCAGTCTTGTGCAGTCTTGTGGGGGGAGTAGCTTTCTGGACTCTACCCCCAATTCCAGGGATTGGAAACTACAACTCCCAGCAGTACCAGGGAGAGAACTGCGAGGACCCAAGAGTGGAACTAGCAGGAAGTCTGGAACATTTGGGGGATAAATAGGGCACAATAGCATCTCTCGCTCTCTAGCTCAGGAAACAGATCTCCGGACCACATGACTCGGTGTTTTCAGTCAGCCTAGCCGGTAAGGTATTCCAGTTACTTTGTATCCCACTCTTTTTCCCTGGGTTGTTTCCCATTCCTTTCCCCTTTTGTAAATAAATGACCCTTTTGTGAAACCTGCAGTATAACTGAATTGTGAGCGCGAGGGTGAGGCAGGACAGACAGGCAGCCCAGTCCACTCTGGGCTACCCTGTAACACTCTGACTGTACTCCAGTTCTGAATGCATAAATAAATAAATCTTTAAAAAAAAATCATGACCACATTGAACAAGTGGCAGAAAAATAAATACAAAATGAAAAATCTAGAGAAATCTTCACTTCATAAATAAGTTATCCTAGATTATCAAGTTTTGCAAACCAGTCAAAAGGAAAAAAAGCTCTGAAATATTTTTCTCATTACAAGATAAATTCTGCTTCAGCACAGAAAACTGATTAATTCTAAGGATGGACAATTTCATATTCTCACATGGATGAAAAGGTCATCTATGTTTTTTACCAGTTCAAGAACAGGTTAATTTAAATCACTAGTCAGCTACATGGTTCTGAAACAGAGCAGTGACTTCGGTTTTGTCTGTGGGCTTGTTGTCTCCACTTCATGACCAAGGAGTTCTTAAAGCCACTTGTTGCAATTTAACTCCATTCTGTCTTAACCCGCCCTCACTGGGCGGAGGAAACAGCTGTTCTCCATCACTCAGAGATGATCCCTCATACTTGTGGAGACTACTATTAAGTCCCTCAATATGCTTGCTCTCCCTCTCTAAGCTAAACAAATCCAGGTCCCTTAACCTATGTTTAGAAGGGCAGTTTCCCAAATTTTTAATCATTTGAGTCTCTAACAAGGATGAAAGATGCTACAGAAAAGTACTCCTCCCCTGGCTTCATGATTTCACTGTAGAACTTACCAGAAAACCTAATCTCATCTCAGCATCCCAAATCCTAACTTAAAAGACATCTTCTTTCTAAGAATAAGTATGACCTCTCATATGAAATTAAACTGCAAAGAAAGTCAACCTGTTAAATACTATCAATTAGTACTTTCTCCAACTAAGGAGTTTATACAAAAATGACCTGGTCAGTCAACTTCCCTGTTTTGGCCTTCACTATCTGCCTTGCTTCAGTCTGCCACAAGTGCATGAATGTTAGCAGTCATGGGTATGCAGCTGTTGTTTGTTTTGAGAGCCACCATCGATTCTAAAGTCCTTTATGCATATCATCATGAAAAAGATAAATTTGTGGAGTAAGCGCTTTCTTAACTGGACTCCATTTAACTAGCTATTGATCAGTGTTACCTGTCTGTTCAGTACCATAAATTGACTGATGCTCAGTTTGCTGGATTCACTGCTGGTAACCTGCCTTCTCATATATTCCATGCACTGCTGGTCTCACCAGTTGAGCTGTACGTGAGCCAGTGCCAGTTGTATATATTTCTAAACCTGCTTATGATAGGTTTGATATTGGAATTATACAAGTTAATTAAATGGTCCAGAAATAGATGAAATAGAGGAGCAAAAGTAGAGAGGATTGTTAACTTTGGAAATGCCCTGTTGAAAGACTGAGAAAGTCATAAAAAGAAAAGTTGCTTAGGGCCCTCCCTGGTGGCACAACAGTTAAAGCGCAGCACTATGAAGCTAGCTGCAGCTTCAGCATGAGTTCGATCCTGGCCAGGGAGCTGACCCACATGGCCCTCCTGTGTCACCCAGCAATGTACTTCATCAGTCTGCCTGTTCTGCTCCCCAATGTGTCTCTGGTGAATCCTCTCACTGTACCTCTAGCCTGCACCCCCAGTTCTGTATGCATAAATAAATGTCAAAAAAAAAAAAAAGACAAGTTACTTTAAAAATTTTTTTCTTGGAAAACAATTTTATCTTCAAAAAGGTAAAAGTGCAGTTACCATGTGATCCAGCAATTCCACTCATGAATCTGTACCCCAAAGAAATGAAAGCAGGGAGTCAAATAAATACTTGCTTATCAATGTACAACACGGTGATATTTATAATAACTGAAATGTGAGACAACCCAGTGTCCCTCAGCAGATACATGAGGTAAACAAAATGTGGTACACAAGTACGGTAGAATTGAGTTGACCCAGAAAAACAATGCGATTCTGGTCCATCACCATGTTTCTGTTCATGGTCCCCCTTGCCAAGTGCATGTCAGAGTCATTCGAGTGAAAAGGATGAGCAGTGCTGGGACAGCTTACTCCTTCAACAAAAGAACAACCATTGGAGAGATGGACTCCACTGTGGTATAATCCAATCATGACTCAAAAATCCTCTTTGGGCAACAGAAATAAATACACTTTCTCTAAACAATGGATTGAAGGTGAACTTGATTTATAAGTAAGAAGACTGAAAGTAGGATACTGATTCAGAATTTCTGCAGCATGTAATAAAAGAAGCAGAAATGGGGGCCTCCCAGGTGGCGCAGCTGGTTAAAGCACTGCACAAAGAAGCTTAAGCCACTTCCGCATGAGTTCAATCCCCGCCTGCCCCGGGGAGTCCACATGGCGTGGTAGACCTCTCCTGGCCCGCCCCTGCTCCCCTCAGCAGTGTATTTCTCAATCTGCCTGTTCTGCTCCCCACTTTATCCCTGGTGAATCCTCTCACCCTCCACATCTCTGGCCTGTACCCCAGTTCTGAATGAATAAATAAATCTTTAAAAAAAAAAAAAAGCCAAAATGGCTCGGGATCACTGCCTCCTGTGATTTGAAGGTCATTGTGGAGGAAATCAATGCAATGTAAGAAAGGTCTTCATGTTAGGGCACATGCCATGGCATCACCTGTGTTCATCTCTCTGGACACTTTTACAACACTTAATAAAAATATTAGAATTAAAAAGGAATGGAATTTTGATACATATTACAACATAGATAAATCTAGGAATCATTATGTTAAGTGAAATAATTCAAAAGGACAAACCTAGCATGATTTTGCTTATGTGATGTACCAGAAGAGAAAAAGTAATAGCATGGAACTAGACTAGAGGTATGATACCAGGGACTGGGAACACATGGATTGGGGTGTTTTTGTTTAATAGGTACAATGTCTGTTGGGGATGATGGAAAGGTTCTGGAAAACAGCAAGAATAAACTTAATGCCACTGAATTTAATACTTTTAAAATAGTTAGGAGGACAATTGTGTTATACATATTTCACCACAGTCAAATATATTTTTTCTTAATTTTAGATGTGGGAGAATTGGCTATCAAAGAAGTAATGAAAGGAACAATATGAGAAAAACCCAGGAGAATCCTGAACTCAAGTTGCTCAATTATATTCCTGAAACTTGACTCTCTTCAAAAAAACTGAAAACTAGTTATTGCATACAATTTACTGTGGATGTGGGTTTATGAAAAAAGAATAAGACACAAATTGTCAAGAGGCAGAGTCCTTGTCCCTGCATAACAAATGCCCCCACCCCTTACACATGTTTCAGTTAAAATATGTTTGCATCTCACATCCATGCTTTCATAATTACCTGCTTTAACTTTTTCCCTTAAATAACACACCAACAACCTCTTCTGATTGAATTAGAAAAGAATGCTTCTAAGATATTGAAAGAAAATTTAGCTGTTCTTACTTAGCTACCACCCACAGTGATGCTTGAATGTCACCTTCATCACATTATTGATATATCCATAGTATCTACAATATGTATACAATACCCATCTACAGCCTTTGGCAATGCTCAGGGCTCTTCATTGAATTACAAAACTCTGTACACAAAAGGATCCATTCATTGCTTTGCAATTGGAAAGCAGCCAATCAAGGAGTGGGAAGAGGTAAGTACTGATGTTACCCAATAATTGGGGGGCAGAAAAAAAGAGAAATGGAAATCTAGAAGGAAAATTACAGCCAAAGGAAATCTTAGTCTCGGAGGAATAATGCTGTAAAACTTTTCAAGATTCAGTTTAGACACCAGGGAGATTTTTCTTGAACGCCTGCAAGACATTGCAGCATTTATAAGCAAGCATTGGGTATTTCACTTCACTTACCCATTCAGACCTAAAAAATGACTTGAAAAGTACTAAGGGGCCAATTCAACCAGACACTGAAAGGAAAGTTGAACAATAAGAGTGTGGAGAAAACCCCACATCAGGTTAACTAGTGATGGGCACAATTGGCCATTATTTTTACGTATATTTAATGTTTAAATGCACTTAAATACCTGTGGTACCAGGCATGAAGTGATTAGCAAATGTTGAATTATGCATATATTCTGCTGCCTAAGTATTCACTCATGTCAAGAACTTCATGAAATACTAGTGACAGGTAGGTGAGAAGAAGCCATCTGCTCTATCTCCACTCAGTTCATTCTCTTACAACTCTGTCCTTGTGTTACAGGACAAGGAGAGAGGAACACCCCTGAAGCCCCAAACCTGCCTGCTCTAAGTTGGTTCTGCCATCCACCACAGCAAGGCAAAACATATAAAACTTTAATGAAAAGGGACTTTAATAAAGTGAGTATGCAATACAGAAGACAAAGAATATAATGTGTAAATCAAATGCCTGAAGTTACCCATCCCCCCTGGACAAAAGTCAACCCAAAGGGATTGGCCCAAAGCAAGGCCTGAAAGCCCACCATGAAACTAAAGCACCTTCTGGACGAGACCCATTGAAAAGGGTCAGAAACAGCCAGACAGATCTGGGAGGAAAAGAGCAAAATCAAAATCAATATAAACACTGCCATAGTCACCTTCCTACAGGTCTGTCACCCACATCTGCCTTAACCAGTCCAGGGTCAGGAAACAAGCCCGGTTTCTTCATCACATGCTTGCTGCTCCATGTGGCTTCCTTCATTCAGGTCTCCTTCTGGCTCTCCATCCTCCTTCCTTCTTCTTTCCCTTCTGATTCCTTCCCTTCTCTCCTTTTTCTCTCCTCAGCTCCCACCCTCCTTCTGGGAGGGGCAGGGAACCTGGAACTTCCCCTTTTCCTAGGGACCACCCTATTACACTTGAAGATCTCTCCTCACAGTAAGAATCACTATTTTTTGAGAAAGTTCACCTTACTCTTGGACAATTCACCTGTTAGTATCTTTCATTATCTCGGACTCAAATTTTCCATTAACTAGTCTTAGTTGATAATGGTGTCATTGTCTCATATCATACAATCTCTTTAGTTCTTCCAGTGTGGGAGTATTTTCACATTCTTTGGCTTGCACACAACCCTTGTGAGGTGTACTTAGTGGCCCTTGCTATTGACCTTTCACCATCATCAGAAAGGAAGCCTGGAAGCCACCTGGGTCGCCAAGGTTCTAGGACACAACACCTTAAGATTAGTGGTGAGGGACCCTCCCTGGTGGCTCAATGGGTTAAAGTTTGCACCACTATGAAACTATCCATGCCAGTGCAGCATGAGTTTGATCCCTGGCCAGGGAGCTACCCACATGGTGCAGTGAACCTCTTCTGTCTTGCCCGCTGCTCCCCTCAGCAGTGTATTTCAGTCAATCTGCCTGATCTGCTCCCCACTCTGTCTCTAGTGAATTATCTCACCCCATACAACTCTGGCCTGTACCCTCGTTCTTTTAGGCATAAATAAATAAATTTTTAGGGAAAAAAAAAGATCATTGATTCTGCTCTCTGGAACAAGATGCAGAATTTCTTCCTTCTCTATGTCAAACCCACAGGAGGTGGCTTCTCTCAACTGCTTCCTTTAGCACAGGTTTGAGATGCTTGGTATGCTCCCTCCTTGTCAGGCCCCTTTGCAACATCCTTCTCAAAATCAGTTTTTCAATAAATTCCATATAAAGTCTAGCAAAATATGGGGTGTTGACAGAATATGCCACATGCAGAGGGGAGTGCCGGGGGCTTCCTTTGTTCTGGTCATTATTCTCAGCACAAACTATTGACTTTTGGCAGCAGCCACACAACACCACTGAGTCATAGTAAACCTTTTTGTAAAAGAAGACCTTTGTTCTTACACAGGTGGTTCAGTCAGATTTTCTACCCCAAATCCCTACTGGCATGACATGGAATAGAAGGAAAGAAAAGAAGGAGGGACTTTAATAGCCAGTGGTTCTTCTACTTTAGCTTGCATTAGAAATGTCTGAAGGGCTTATCACAGCAAAGATTGCTGAGTCCCACCCCTCGAGTTTCTGAATTAATATGGGTAAGAGTTGTGGGTGCAGGTATATGCATTTCTAGTAGGCTCAGAAGTGAATTACTTTTCAGAATTGCCACACTAGTCAATATTTATGCAATTAATTTTTCAAACCTAAGTGCAAATTAGGTGTGTGTGTACATGTGTGCGCATGCGCTTAGACTGAGACCCTATCACCATGCCCCTCCCCCATCTCCCATAGTGAGCACCTCAAAACAAAGACACACCAAAAACAACTTTCTTTACCTTCAGTCTGGCTTTTCAATGACTTGCTCATTTTCACTCTAAAGTCAGTCTTCATTCTCTAGCTTCCCAAATAAGTGCATTCAGTGTCTCCAAGGGTAAACCTGCAGGGTCTGTATGCCACCCTCCTCCAATGGCTATCAAGCTTCTGAATGGTAAAGGAAGCTAACTTATTTAAGTCTCCACAAGCCCTGCATTCACTAGCAGCTTAAGGAATTCATATTAATTAGCTTAATTTTAGAGGAATAGACTCCGAAGGTTGAAATCTTGATAATACCAGCATTTAGTCTGGCACACTCAGGAAAGAATTTCTTGACTCATCCAGAGCAGGGATTGCTGAATCTCCAAGAACAACAACAAAAAAATAATCAAGATTCTTACTCTGGAAGACTTTCATTGTCTATAATCTTTTGCTTGTCAAAAGATAATAAATATAAACAAAAGATAATAAATATAAATCCTGCATGCATGTAAATATTGAATATGCATGTAATAAAATATTGAATATGGTCAGTTAATTTGCTTAGTCATTCATTCATTCATAGAATAGTGGGGAAGGATTCCTGGAACAAGGAGAGGATGCAAGTGCCAGGATAACTGGGCATTGAGAGAACAAGGCCCAGGGAACAAAGATGTGCTGAGAAAGAAGAGCTTAATAATGTGTCTTCTTTTCTCGCAGGACCTTTTATCCTTGCTCAGCACAGTGTTCTGGGTCTTCTGGAAAGATTGTTTGACAGGCTAAATCTTAGACTCCCAGGGCTGTCTTTAAAAAGCAGCACAAATAGAGTGGCTTAACACAATAGAAAGTTGCTGACTCATAGTTCTGGAGAGTAAGTCACAAGTTGAGCTGTCTGCCAGGCTGTGGTCCATGAGAAGCCTCCTGCCTCCCCTGATATCTGGTGGTTTGACATCCTAGGCGTGCAGCTGCTTAACTTCAACCTTTGCTTCTGTCCTGGCTCTACATTCTCCCTGGTGTCTCTGTGTCTGCACACGGTTTGTCAAATCAAGGACCTATCCTATTCCATTCATGGCCACTAATTACATCTTCAGTGGTCCTGTATCCAAATAAGGCCACATTCCAAGGTCCTGGGGGTCAGGTCTTCAATATCCCCTTTTTGAAGGGAATACAAGTCAAATTTTAACAGTAGATAGTCTTACACTTCACTGAGTTGAGTATACTCTAAACATTCAATCTACCTGTGAAGTTCTTCAAAGAACACTCTGACTCTTTCTCTTTTTTCCCACAAAGTCTTTTCACTGCAGTTTTCATAAACTCTCCTTGGTAAAATACAGACTTCATTAGAGAGTCACACATGATGAAATGGCAGATAAGTCCCTGAACTGTCAGCCTTACAGTGCAGGATAGAAAGGATTTTTTGGAGTTCCATTAATGTGCACATGAACACACAACCACAGAGATTAAATAAAGATGATGCAGATACAGAGACGGAGATGGAGAACAAATGACCAAAGAGGACCAAAGTCTAAGCAATTTCATGTTATATTTATACTTCATTGTGGAAAAGAAAATGAGGGAGAAAAAGCAAAAATGTGAACTTCCAAGCAATTGAAAATGGGGCATGTATCCATGTGTAGTTAAGATAAAACATAATTACAGCTATAGATGTTTAATACACACACAAACACAAGAAAACCTCTCCTCTGAGATGAAAACACCTCATAATTCCCTTTTGTTTCCTTCCTCTTTTTTCAGTCTCTACAGATGGCCCTTTGTGGTGAACCCACTTGTGTGTATACAGGTAAATTCAGTTGTACAAGTAGAAGGGATGAAGGAACCCTTTGTGTGAGGGAGAGTCTCTCCGAGGCTCCCAACCAATAGCATCCATAAGATGGTCCTCTCCACTATACACAACAGGGCAAATGTTGCCGGAGAAAATCAGTATTATAGGCCCAGACAGAGCCATGAGAGGACAGCATTCAGTGAAAGAATCTGAAGAGAAATGAAGTCAAGACCTTCAATCCAGTCAGTCCTTGAGACTAAACCACACCGCTGAGTATAATGGATTTTTAAAAATATTTATTTATGCATATAAGAACTGGAGTACAGGCCAGGGGTGGGGGGGGGTGGTGGTGAGAGGATTCACCAGAGACAGAGTGGGGAGCAGAACAGGCGGATCTACTGAGGGGAGCAGCAGGCAGGTCAGGAGAAATCTGCTGAGCCATGTGGATCACCTCCCTGGCCAGGAGTCAAACTCATGCTGCAGTGGCTGTAGCCAGCTTCATAGTGCTGTGCTTTAACCTCTTGAGCCAATATAAAGGATTCTAAGAATTAGCCAGTGGTTTTCTGTGGACCGGGGTAGGGGGAATCTCCCAAGACTGCCAGCTCTCTGGAACTGCAACTGATTTTCTTATTTGCTCTCCCCTTTCTGTCCCTTGCTGACCGAACACTAACACACACCTCTTGGGGACATATCTCCATCACTCTTTCCCTCCTTCCGGTCAGGTGACCACGTGTGTAACACATGTGGTCAGTCATGTCATCTCAGTCTTGGCCTCCATTCAGCTGATGACTTTGATTTAGGAGATACGACTACAAAGTAACGAGTCTAAACAGTAAATAAGCTTGTGAGTTTGTGTGTGTTTTTTTACAAATACACAGCTTATGAGTTACCCAAGAATATCAGTTTCTTTAATTGATTATATAATTGTTTAACTACATGGTTATTATTCACTTAAGCAGTATTAGTGTTGAGTAACAGAAAATGGGTAGAGATGCATGTTTCTCCATAAGTAGTTAAGATAGGCATCTTTTAAATAAATGTAGTCAGATTTCCAAATCCACAAAAATGAATGCTGTTTCTCATAAACACCAATTTCCACAATGTTCCTGGTGCTTGGCTCTTATTTGGTAATTTCTCTTCAAGTCAAAGTCATTTAATGAGCACCCTCTCTGCAGCAGGCTCTGTTCTGAGAGTCTATCTCTAGAGAAGAGATAAGATGATAAGCAAAATGCAGATGGAGGCAGGTTGAGAATGATGACAGGACACATATGGAGAAGAGATGTGCACTGAACAGGGTTAAGAAGCATTGTCAGGAGGGACCTTGGGAGCTGGAGGTGGCTGGAAAGCTTCTCCAAGCAGGTGACCTTTGAAGGGCAGGCAAGTGTGGGCAGAGGGAACAATGACCTCAGGCCTCAGAATGGAAGAAGTGCAAGCAGGGATTTGGAGACCATATAGGGAGGTTACCAAAGTGGGATTGGAAGCTGGGGTTGGGGAAGTGAGTAACAGGCCTCATAGGCATATATGCCCCTGACTCCTGTTCCTAAGACATAAGAAGCACTGCAGGGCTTTGAATAGGAGACTTTGATTTGACCTGCACATTGCACACAGACAGTCTAGGGTGGAGCAGAGCAGAGACAAGTCTCAAGGCCACTGCAGTAACCCAAGCAAGACACAAGAAGCCCTCAGGCCAGGGAGTTGCAACAGGCATGTCAGAAGTGAGATTTCAGACCTGTCATCTAAAACCCATTGTCACAGAAGGAAAGCACCTTAATTTCTTATCATTTTCATCCTCACTAGAATTTTGGTGGTTTTCCAGAGTCAAGATAACTTTCCCTTAATCCAGTTTCATTCCCAGTAAAGAATTCTCTGTTGTGGATTTGGAGACTCTGAAGATAGTTCTAGAACAGAAGTTCCAAAAATTATCCTGATCCCCATCACTATCAAGAAATAAACATATGCGCTCTTCTGTAAAAATATGTATCCAGTGGAGGTTATAGAAAAGTTGCCATATACTTGCATTGTGTAGTATTAAGGTGGAATCTTGTTAAAATTTATGGGGGAACCAAAGACCACGTCTGTGTGGTGGTGAAGTAGGCAGAGGACCAGGTTAAAGACACCCCCGCTGGGATCAGTCACTCTATAGTCATCAAGAAGAAAAGCAAGAAGCATCCCACCCCCAGCCCACCAGAACTGCCCTTAGCATACTGGAAAAATAAAATCCACTGAGCTCTAATACCACATCTGATCCCCATAACCCTGTTTGGTTCTCATTACCCTGCCTGGTCTCTACAACTCTCCTGCTGTTCACCCAACAAGAGTTGACTTAACACAGCAAGATGACCGGCAGTGTCACTAGCAATTTTAAGATCACAAGCCAACATTAGGGACTATACATACCCTGCTCTAGGGAACCAGCAAATCCTTGATAACAATCCACTCCTCAAGCACCAATGGGCCACTTTCTCTGAATGCCCCCTCATTCTCACTGACTAGACAAGAACAGTTGTCTCTGTTTTATGACAGCAAGTGGTGGTTCAGAGAGATTAGGAATTGAAAGAACTGAAAACTAATCGGGCCTCCCTGGTGGCCTAGGGGTTAAATCTCAGTACTATCACTGCTATGGCTGTTCCCCTCCACAGTGTATTTCAGTCAATCTGCCTATTCTGCTCCCCACTTTGTGTCTGGTGAATGTTCTCACCTCTTGCCCTTCTGATTACACCCCAGTTCTTCTATGAAAAAAAAAAAAAGTGGCCCTCTCTGGTGGCGCAGCGGGTTAAAGCACAGCACTGAGAAGCTAAAGCCACTTCCGCATGAGTTCGATTCCCGCCTGCCCCGGAGGTGACCGCATGGCGCGGCAGACCTCTCCTGACCCGCCTGCTGCTCCCCTCAGCAGTGTACTTCGTCGATCTGCCTGTTCTGCTCCCCACTCTGTCTCTGGTGAAGCCTCTCCCCGCCTCTGAGCCTCTGGCCTGTACCCCGGTTCTGTATGCACAAATAAATAAATCTTTTTTAAAAAAAAGAAAAAAGAAAGAAAAATAATCAATTAAAAGTGGCAGCTGATGGAAGGGATCATGCTTAGTGAAACAAGCCAGAAAGAAAAAGAAAAATGCTAGATAGTTTCATTCATAGCAGGAGCATAGTGGACCGGGGGGGGGGGGAATAATAATTAATAACTATATGCCAGAGACATTTTAAGGGGGTGGAGTGGGGAATGGGATAAAAAGTGGGGGCAGGGGAAGTATACTGGACTTCGGTGATGACACACGGGTGATTTGGTGATGGGAAGCCCACGGGGATTACAACTGAGATGGAAAAAGGCACAAAATGATGTAAAAATAAACTATGATATTAAAATTATAAGTGGCAGTTGAACCCAGGCTACAAAGCTACAAACTTCCTCTTCTTTACTCCTCTAGCTGCTCACCAGCCAGCACACCCATAAGGGGTGAAAATATGATTGAAGAAGGCCAGAGGCAAACTCCAGGGACAGTGGCTGAAAAGCCAGACCTTACTGCAACAAGGGTTAGGATGAGCTGCCATTTTTCACAGTTTTTGAGCTGTCATAAAGGTCACACACACTTTCTTGCAAAAGTCCATGCTCAATGGACTTCAGATCTGCGATGATAGAAACAGTAGTAATCATGGAGAAGACAGAGGTGTGTTACGAGCGCCAGGCCTTCTCTCTGTGTCTGCAAATAACAACTCCTTGCCAAATACTGATATGGAATGGTCTGATTTCCTCAGAGTCCCTGACAGGGTGAAGCCATACCCTGAGCTTCTCTTGGCCCACCTCTAAAATCTCTGTTCTTTTCCACTAGGAAGTTCGCATGGTCTGGTGCCAGCTGTGGGTGAATCCTGACCTGCTTCGCTTGTAGCTGCTTGGTCTGGGCAAGTCCCTAAACTTCACTGCGCTCAGTTTCCTCAACTGTCAAATGAAGAAAATAACAGTAGCTACCTCATAAGGTTATTGCTATAAGGATTGAATGAATCAATCTCTATGAAGAACTTACAGTGGGACCTCGCACACAGCAAGTGCTCTGGTAATTATCGACATCACTGCTAAGTCACATTACACAACAGGAACACAGAGTTATCGGTTATCATTCACGATGATCACGTGTCTCTGAAAACAGTGGGTTTGGGTTTTTGGTTGTTTTGTTGTTGTGTTTGTTGTTTGTGAAGGGGAGTTTTGTCTGCTCATAAGGTTAACAGACTCTGGGTAACATCACAACCTAATGCAAATGATAAAGATTCCATTAACTTACAAGCAGGCAAGCCAATCAGTTTGGGAAAACCCAAGATTATTAATAGCCTTGTGCAAACACAGTGCTTATTATACCTCATGGATTTTTTTTTTAAGCGAGTTACTATACTGTATGTGTCTCCAACACGGCGCCAGAGCCAGGATCAGTACTAAGAGGATTGTATGCTGTAAAGCTCTGCACAACGGAGCACAGTAGAACTATTTTTTTCAGTCGCACTTTTTGCAAGTCTAATTTAACAGACAGTTTCTTTGGCTGACCTCTTTTTATTTTACACACCCTTGGGCAATATGCAAAATGAAAGCTGAACTGAGTGTGTGCTTGTGTGTGTGTGCACACATGCACATGCATGTGGTTGGGATTAGGAAAAAAGAGTAATCTTCATTGACCCCATTATGCTGCAGTCCCACATTGATAGGAATCTTGTCTTCAATTTGCTGCATTAGACACCGTTCCAAAAAAAAAGCCCTACCCCATCCACCTCAAATTTACACTGTAAAGTCTTAGGGGAGCTCTTGTTTGAAGTCTTTTGCAGAGATTATACACACACACATACACACACATATGTATGTATATTTATATATAAATGCTGAGATTAAATAGATAAAAATAAGTTCACTAAAGTGGCTACTGATTCTCTGCTCCTGCACAAAAGTCTTTTACTTATTTTGCTCCACAAACATCCATTTATCCTCTCATCCTCAAAACTGAAAATTCATTTAATATGTATTCTGCAGCTTGAAGCCAAAAGTAAATGGATTTTAATGATATAGGGTTCAGTCACTGTTAAGTACACCAACTGGTCTCTAAAAGTGAGATTTCATCACATTGGGCAAAAGAATTACTGACTAAATATGAATTCAAGAGGACATTAACATCCAACTGTTAAGGAAACAGGTCAAAGAAAACAGGACAGACTTGACTTGACTCTAATTCACTGAAGTTCTGCAGAGGAGAGAGTTCCCTTTCAAGGCAAAGGTAACTTCAATGGCAAGTGTTGTGGTTTCTCCTTACATGATGAGGACTGTATTTTCATAATTAATACAAACAAAATTATTGTCCAAATTATCAAAAATTCCAAATGTTTAGAATTCAGAACAACTGGAAGTTTCCACATACAAATGTCAATTTCTTTCCCTCAAGGCAAAGTCATATTTTCAGACATGCCTACCCCTTGCGTGGAGGGCCTCAGTTCTTGACCCTCTTTATCTTACTCTTCACATTCCCTAGAAGGCAGCTTTTTGTCTATCTCCTCACCTCCGTGGATTAAGACCATCTACCTGATATCTCCAGAAGACCTGCCTTTGAACTGGCCACTCCTTCTGCCGCCTTACATCTTTGTAGACAATCCTGAGAGTCCTGCTCAAGTGTCTGCTCACTGGAAAAATCCAATTCTGCCCTCTGGAAAAATCCAATTCTAAGACAATGTGACACACTCAAGAGGGAGGCCAGCCTCCCTCATCAGACACAGGACTTTTAAAGCAGCTTTCAAGGGCATAAAATCACCTGGAGAGCTTGTCAAAAAAGTGGGTTCTGATTTGGTAAGTCAAGCATAGGACCTGAGATGCTCACAACTCCTGGGTGATGCTGATACAACTGCCCTTTAAATTCTACCTGAGTAGTAAGCCTTTCAGAACACCTCTGAAATATCAGTAACTTGGCCACCACCATCACCCTCACTATTACCCTAGGCCACCATCATTTTTTCACACAGAGACCCAGCAAACTGTACTTAGGGAAATGAGAAGTCAAGACTACCAAAGTAAAGGAGGTTGGAGAGAGTGGGGAGAATCAGAAGGGGAAACGGTAAGATGAAGTTAGTAAAGAGACAGGAGTAATTGAAAGGAGAACAGCAAGGGGTAGCTATTGAAAAAAGACAGAGAAGATAATGGAAAGATGAGAGAAGAGAAAAGGCAGGCCAGCTGTGCCCTCTCTCAACTCTTAGGCTGGAGTCAGTCCTACATTATCTAACTGTCCAGGTTAGAAGATGATCTCCCCAAAGTGGGAGATCATTCACGCTATTGAAGACACAAGCCCAGAGCTTCCTCACTTTGTTTAAAAGGGTCTTCCCTCCTGAGTAATGGACTAGTGAGCTCTCAGTGTGAGAGTAATAATAGAGGGTCCTGATTGAGTGTAGACAATGGTTAATATCAGCTTGGAAATTCTAGGACAGCAAAAAGACTTAAACTGATTTTCCATTAAAACAACCCAAGCAGAAGTTACCTGATACAGTTCGATCCGTTGTTCAGGCACCCTGGCCTTTGGGTTTTGTAAACGGAAGACTCTGAATTCTGCTTTCACCAAATTGGAAGCATTCTTCTCCATCGCTGAGACGTCAAATCGGACAATTCTGAAGTAGGGTCTATAGAAAGTGGGCGGGATGGCATCTGTAAAAAGTTAGGGCAATCATTGAGAATGATCAAATCCATTGTGTTCTCAAAAAAGACCGCGCAGCAGGAGATAGGCTCAGGAAACCATAAGGGAAACATCTACAGAACGATTTGTTTCCAATGGCCAATTTAATACCATTAACAATTTAACCAGAAAAGAAAAATAAACATGTGTGTTTGGTTATAGGAGCAGCAGATTAACAGAGATTAACAAACCACTTCCAAACCCGCGGAGGACATGCAGTTAACCCTATCCTTTGAAAGTTGACAGAGTGGTGGAAAATCCTAGATGGTTATGAATTGGAACAAGTTCATGACAGTTGACGCCCGGAGAACGCTGTCGGGCTTATATACACTTTAATCAGATGTGCCAAGAAAATAGCTCATAATGGCAAGCAGTTTGCCCATGTATTTTTTTCCTTGAAATGTTGGCGTCCAGATACTTTATGCTGTTCAGGTTCACATATTGCATCCTTTTTGGCTTCAATATCTTGGTTTCTTTTTTTTTTTTTTACAACAATGTGACCAAATACACCCTAGCTAAGCTAGGCTGCGGAAATTTGGATTTAAAAACAAAACTACCATATCCACATACTGGCTAAACCAGGTCAATCTTAAATTCTTTATTCTGAATAAATGCTCAAGGCAATGCTAAGTAATGAAGAGAACAGGCCAGCCCGATGTTCTCTGTCCTGAATCGTGTGGAATACAGAGATGCAGACAGCACCAACAATGGCACAACAGTCCTTGCTGGAGTTTTGCTGTTATTTTTAGTAACCTGTCATTGTCTTTGAATGTGCAACTGAGGCTGCATTGGAATGAAACAGGTTCCTATTCTCACGCCATACTTACATAAAACACCAAGTCACTGAGCTATTTGTCCACAATTCACACCCAAAATCTCCTGCAAATTTACTTTCCTAATGTCCCATCCATCTCTGTTGCTTCAACTCCTCTTCCCTTTCCTTCGTTCGATTATGTGTGACAGCATAGTCATTCCCAGTTAGTGATTTCTATTACTTCTGCACTAGCTTTATTTTTTTGCTTTCCCCAACCCCTGCCCACACTCATCATCACTGCTAGAAAATATCAAGAATCTCATGGACAGAGACTAAATTGGCCTGCTATTTCATGTTTTCCACCACCCAGGATAGGGCTTTGCACCCCAAAGTCACTATATGAGTCAATGGTCATCCCCAGGAATCTCAAGAGGCAAGACTAGCTTACTAAATAAATGAGCCCATCCTGTCAATCTTAAAATAGAAAGAAATACCTTTTGTGAGTTCTTGGGAAATTCATCCCCTGATAATTCCACTGCGGGAAAAAAATGCTAGGAATCACTGACTTTTCCTCACCTTAAGAGCTCTGCACTTCTTTTCTCTTGGGAGATTTTCCCCACCTACTCCCACACCGTCCATATGGGGCTCAGGGGGCATCTGCAGGGGAAGATGAATTCCAAACCATCCTCTCTGTTCCATGGCTCCCTCTTAAAATGACCGTGAATGGAGACTTCATAGACTGTAAGCAAAAACTCTCAGAAACAAACAGAACTCCCCCAAAACCTAAAGCATCCAGATTTTGAGGGGGAAAAAAAAAAAGAGCCAGGCACCCTGTACTGTCATCTCAAAACTGTTGAAGGTCAGTTTTCAGGAGAGTAAACATTTGTACCAGTGGAAAGGTTTGGGGAGCTCCGCAGCATAGAAATGTATTTGATGAAAAGAAATCGATCCTGATCTCTTTCTCCTAAAACTTGCTTGTCCCAGGTGAGTGGACAAGTTGACAGACCCTGACCAGTTCAGCTGACAGCGTGCTGGATATGCAGATGGAGAAGACTGGGCAGGGCTGTGGCCAGACTCTCAACTTCACATAACCTCTGTTCAGCTGGAACCTTCCATAGGCCGGAAGCTGGATGCCCCTATGCATGGCCTTCCTATAAACAGCAGAAGCTTCCAACTTGCTTTGAAAGAGAAAGCTAAGTCAGAGGGCTTCCTGAAACCAGCAACAGTAAACATCTCTTTCATTTCCCCATCCAGTAGTGTGGAACCCACACTGGCTTATTCCATGTCCACAAACACCCATCGTTCACACCCACCCGCCCCAATCTTATCCTTCCATCAAGTTTGTAAATAAGTGCTCTTGAGATTTATTTTATTCCCTTTTGTGTTTATTAAACTTGGGACTTTCTCCCCTTTCTGGGCTTCTGCCACATGTACACACACTTTCTTTTTATGGCTGCTTTGAACCATGAGGTCAATCTTGTCTCTTCTTCTAAGCAATGAGGCTGTCCTGGACTTGTGAGCTCTGAGGGGGCATTTGCAAATATTTACAGGAGAAGCTGGATATTAAGTGCGATTGGTCTGCTCTGTGCTATACAGCAGCAAGCTGCCTTCCACCCCTCTGGCTGCTGTAACCATTTCAGCTGTTTATATTTCAACTGCCTGATAACACCGATCTGTATTGTGGGCTCTTGTTTCATGAAGACAAGCAGTTAAAGCTTGAGGTGAAGTGACTGCCGAGCAGTCCCCACTAGAGTGACATGGCTTAAGTCTTGGAACCACAGAGAAGCAGCCGGGCCAGGAGGATATGGCAGGTCTCCCACAGCCTGCTCCAGTCACACCAGAGCAGGCGATCTATGGAGACAGAAGTGACCACCACATCTAAACTGGCCCCAGCTGCCCCTGCGGACACTGGATATGGGTCACTGTCCCTTGCCTGGCTGAAGAAATTGAGTGACTTACAAATGTTTCTGTATTTGGTAAAGAAAAAAACAATTGCTGAAAATTTCCCTGCCATTACCTCATGAGAGCTTTTGCATGCAATGTGACCAGAAGTGCTCCATTTACACTCAATGAGGGAGGTCCCATGGGCTGACTTCACCTCAGGGCTCAGCAGCCAGAGTGCCAGGCAGGTGCCTGAAGAGCCTTGATTCACACATACAGCCTGGAAGGAAGGAGCTTTTCCTACTCTTTCTCCAAGAACTCACTTTCTCCTCTGTAACAGTTTTCCCCCTCAGTCCAGTGGCCTCTTCCACTGTCAGGTGTTCGGGTCCTTGGGCTCATCCAGCCCCTTCCCCACCCTCACATCCCACAGGTTCTTTCCTCTCCAGCTTTGACCCACTTCGGTTGGTCCAATCAAATCAATTTGCTTCAACTTTGGATTTCAGAACCCCAGCCTGATGCTGCTTCTTTCCCCTGGGAAAATTTTACACACAGAAGATTCCAGAAGGTCATCATCCAGCAAGTGTGTCTCCTGACCTCCAACCTGACCGCACATTCCTGCTGAGTCGAACTTTGAGGAATGGAGAGAAGAGGGAAAATGAAAAAATCTTACTAGCTATTCATTTACAAAGTAACAATGTACAAAAGACCTAATTATAGCAATTACTCATAAGCTGCTTTTACAAGCACTATGTTGACTTGATATCGCTTCCAAAGAAAATATTAGCTTCTTGTATATTATCTTCTCCCAGTGGAAGTGCCTGGAGCTCATGCATCTTTAGTTATCATCCTTTCTTACTCCACAGCCTGGGCCGCTGCACAGGCATGAGACAAGTGGTGGGAGAAAGCTTGCCCAGAGAGGCCACATGAATGCAGTCACCTTCCTGAAATAATTCATCACTTCAACTCTGAACTCAGACTCTGTCAGTGAAGGCTATGCCCAGCCTGGACGTGGTGGTCAATTCTGTCTCCATAGATCGCCTGCTCTGGTGTGATTGGAGCAGGCAGCGGGAGACCTGCCATGTCCTCCTGGCCCGGTGCTTCCCTGTGGTTCCAATACTAAAGCCATGTCACTCTAGTGGGGGCTGCTCACTTCACCTCATGCTTTAACCACTTCTCCTCATAAAAGAAATGAAGGACCATGCTCTGAGGGCTTGGAGCCTCGACCTATAGCCTGTGACTATCTGCCGCCTTCCTAGGACAGGTGTTTGTCTCTGTGCCACCAGCTTCCTCACAGAAAGCTGGGGCCAGGCTCACTCTGCACATGGTCTCAGGGCAGCACATGGAACCCCTATGCCAGGCAGGAGTGACAAATGGCACACCTGGGGTGCTGGTGCAGGAGTACTGTCCCCTACTCACTCCAAGATAAGGGCTTCCTACCTCACAAGAACTGACTGTTGTTCCAAAGCAGGTAAAAGGCAGAAGAACCAAGTTCCTCACAGATTTCTTAGAAAGGGCCCTTTCTGTTCCCCCTTCTCATCTGCAGCAAAGCAGGTAAAAAGTCCTTGAATGGCCGCAGTGAAAGAGAACTTCCTTCCTGCCAGACTGACTTAATGAGAGGGAGAGAAAAGAAAGAAACTATAAGTCTGTTGGCAGTTGAGAGAGAACTCTATGTGGGTATCCTCACCCCTGCACAGAGGAACTATAACTAACCTAAACTTCTGTCAGAAAGGGGCCCAGGAAATTCTATCTTTCCTCCAAATGTCCCCATTGAGCTATCCACCTCCCCAGACAATGTTCAGATGAGGACTAATTTAAAACATGTTCGTGAGGCCCTCCCTAGTCGTGCAGTGGGTTAAAGCACAGCACTGAGAATCTAAACCCATTTCGCATGAGTTCGATTCCCGCCTGCCTGGAGGTAACCACATGGTGTGGCAGACCTCTCCTGGCCCGCCCGCTGCTCCCTCAGCAGTGTACTTCATCGATCTGCCTGTTCTGTTCCCCACTCTGTCTCTGGTGAAGCCTCTCACCACCCTGAGCCTCTGGCCTATACCCCAGTTCTGTATGCACAAATAAATAAATCTTAAAAAAAAAAAAAAAAGTTCGTGAAAAGCAAAAGCTGAAGACCTTTATTAAAAATGCCAAAATGAAGTAAACAACCCCATCAAAAAATGGGCAGTAGAGCTAAAAAGACACTTCTCCAAAGAGGAAATGCAGATGGCCAACAGGCATATGAAAAAATGTTCAACATCACTCGTAATAAGGGAGATGCAAATTAAAACCACAATGAGATACC
>NW_004567119.1:25584444-25600541 GCF_000260355.1 Condylura cristata | reverse complement strand
AACTTTTTAATAAAAAAAAAAATGCCAAAATGTGATGAAGTCTGACAGAAAATGGTGACTTAGGGCCTAAAAGAACCATCCTAAGAATGTCCAGTGCTCAGTCCTTTGGTAGGACCACAGTTCCATCACCCATCTGTTGTTCAATCCCGACTAGGTTGGCTGCCCCATAAAACTGGCAGGAGAAAAAAAGCATGCTATGGGTTTTGATCCTGGGTCAAGAGTGTCTAGGCATTTGTATTTTCCATAGAGTGGCTGTCAGGTTGTCAAAGTGGGGTCCCAGCCCACAACATCTGCTTTACCTGGGAAACTGTGATTAATATAGATGATCTGAGGGAGCTCTGTGCACCTTCAAAGTGCAAGAGACACACAGCTGGTAGACTCCCAGCTGGTGAGACCAGGACTACTTAGTCACAGGGGAGAAGGAAGAGACCTGAGCACCCCGCAGCCGCTTTCTGGAACTCAGCACCCACCAGAGCCCCCGGGGGAGGGGGGGGGGGCAGCAGGCTAGCCCTTGGGGAATTTCTAAGGTGAGCCAGAAGGTCAGTGGTTCCAGGTGAAAGGCTAAAGGTGGGAAGAGGGTAGGAACTGGTGTGGGCCTAACTTTAAAGGCTGGTTCCCCTCCTGGGCCTTACAAAACAGTACAGGCGCCTGAGAATTTTAGGGAGGGGCATGAGGCAGCCCAGTGAGGGGCTGCATTTTACAAACACTTTGGGGACTCTTATGTACCCTAAAGTTGGAGGAACTATAAAATAAACTACAGAGGAAGAAAGATTCCACTGCAACAGATAAATAAGGAGCATCGATGATAGGCTATTTATATATATATATATATTTTTTTTTTAAAGATTTTATTTATTCATACAGAACTGGGGTACAGACCAGAGTCTCAGGGGCGGCGAGAGGCTTCACCAGAGATAGAGTGGGGAGCAGAACAGGCAGATCAACGAAGTACACTGCTGAGGGGAGCAGCGGGCGGGTCAGGAGAGGTCTGCCGAGCCATGTGGTCACCTCCGGGGAGGCGGGGATCAAACTCATGCAGAAGTGGCTTAAGAGTCTTTGTGCTGTGCTTGAATCTAATAAACCATCAGGGAGGGCCAGGCTACTTATATTTTTAAGCTCTGATCACCTAAAATACTCCATATTTGACTTTGTAAGCTGGCTGTTTATGCCAGCTCATCTCTACCTTGGGGCAAGATGTCCCAAGGACAAGAGTTTTTATTTAGGCCAAGGAAGTCACAGTATTTCTGGGAAAACACAAAGCATGCAGTGTGTGAGAAATATTTTTGAATGAATTAAAAGTAAAAGACTAAGGAGCATTGAAGTTTTGGATCACGCATAATACATAGAAAAAATTAGAAAGACTAAGAAAAGTAGAAACTGCAGAGACATGAGCTCTGAGTCCCTGTCATGGACAAATGGACTTCCTCCATGATTTGCACAAGCTGTCTGCCTTGACTGCACATTTCAAACTGAAGAACTTTGCAACCCCTGATGCCTGGCATCCAGCACCTGAGAGTAGAGTTAGTCTGCAGAGGATTTTCCAAAGCTGCACAGGAGAGCCTCCTGCCCACACAGGATCGAGTTCCTCAAAAAAAGGAACTGATAATACTTTACCTGAAGCAGGGTCAACTCAGAGACAACCAGTTCCCAACTACCTCAGGGTCTTGCATTTGGAAGTTCTTAGATTCCATTGGTCAGGGAGTCATACTTTGGCTCAAGATATTAGGAATTTTCAAATAACTTGGAGAGGCAAAAAAAAAAAAAAAAAAAAGACAGAGTGATTCTCTGTCCTTCAAAGTTGGGAGGTCTCACTATGTAATGTGAGGTACACTTTGTTCCAAAGGATAAACAGGGTGTCCTGGGTTCTCTTGGCAGGCTGAGTGACATACCCACCTGGCCCTGCTTTTACATCATTCTCCTTTTGACAGAAAGAGCCTCCATAAAGTATTTCTCTCCCCAAAATCCCACTACATTTTAAGATTGCCACTCATCACCTGCCTGAAGTCATGCAGGGGAGGTAATACTATGCTCATCACCCGGCTCCATTCCAGACCTACAGGGTGAGTCCTGGGTGATTCTGTTTCACACTCAGGTGTGATAACAGCTGCCCTTGACTGTGGTTTAGCCCCAGTGAACTTGGCTGGCTTCCCTTCCTATTACTCAGTATCATGATCTGGCGAGAGGAGCATAAAATACATCCATCCCATTGTCTACAGCCTGGAACAGCATGGCCAAGTCTCACGGCAGCCTTGGAATGCTGCTTCATAATAACCTCCTTTCCTGTTTCCTGATAGCTCAACAAAGTTCATTTCTACAAAGAAGCTGTTTCTATTCCCTTTATCACAGATGTAGAAATGAGGAGTGAAGGAACTGACCTTAGCCAAGGTCAAGGAGAGGATTTCGATCCCAAGTTCTGACGTTTCTCAAGTCAGAATGGGGCCCCTTTGGCCGACAGTCTCAAACATCTGAGGCAGAAGTCACCTCACCAGCTTTGAAGCATTATCACAAAAAAGACAAAAAGGCACAAAAGACCAAAGACGAGGCTCCTTGTCCTCAACTAGAGATCAGCTTGATTTCCCAGTAAAGCTGGAGAAACTTAAGTTCCAGACCCAGAATTTTCACTGGTACTCCAGAAAAGCAAGGTCCTGCCTTGGAGAATGGGAGTTTGCAGGCCTGAGAATCCACGACGGGATCACATAGCTAACCCCAGTCTTGCCAGGGTTTTCTGGACCTCCATGGAGACCTGCTTGGTGCCTCTCACCCCAGCAACATTGACGGACTTCTCTCTCAAGCCCCTTGAATGAACAGAACAAACTCCTTTCCCTTTCCAGAAACAACTACTCTTTTCCGGCAGCTCTGCAGTAATTGGCATGGACTTCCAACACGCTTAATGAGTGTGGTGGCCCCTTCATTCCTGACATCCCCAGCATGGAGGGAAGCAGTTTGGGGTTCGTTAGACATCCCCCAGAGGGCAGCAGGACAAGCAACCCACCGAATGGTGGCAGGACCATAAACAAGCTTCTATGTGTGTGTGTGCACAGACACCGCCAGCAAGAAACCAAGACAATTGTGTTTTGGGGTTTTCTGAAATTTGTCTTGGCACACTGGATGTGGATTTTATTTCACGACCACATCCCAAACACGGCTGACATTCAAGTCACAGCAATTTAACACAAAATGACTGAGAAATAAACAGCACATCAGCGGTGGGTTCTGACGTGCGTCCGACCACCCGCCCCACTAGCTGTATGTAACACGGCACCCCAGATTTGCTTATAGCGGGAGTCCCGAGAGGGGCTGGGTCAACCTTGACACGCCGTTGGCAGTCGTGAGTCTGATTGTGTCAGTCTCGGCTTGTGTGACTTGGCCCTTGTGTAACTGCTATTTGAGATCACGTGCACTGCCAGGGTGGGTGTGTGGGCCCATGGACACAGTGCAAAATCAGTATCATAGCAGCGTGCTGGCCTGGGGTTGGTTTTTGTGAACTGTGACAGATACCATGTTTCTGGTTTCTACCCCAAAGTTTCCATCACCCTCATAAACCCCCAGCAATATGGAGACAACTCTTTCATTTCAACTCTGCATTTCCATCCTACACAGGGGTGGGGTGGGCTATGTGGGAGGTGGTGGGAGGCATACACTGTGTGGGGTGTGGGGGGGACATGCTGAGAACTAGCAGGAAGAATTTGGGTGATAAAAAGGGGCAGATCAACTACGAAGCTGAGCAGCCGAAGCTAAGGGGAGTGTCAGAGACAATGAGCAATAATGTGGGGGGAGGGTGCCTGGACCCTCTTTTTCTATCGGGACCACAAACATACCAGGGCCCCTTGGGGGACAGGCAGTGCTCACAGTTGAAACAAACCACTGCAGCAATGCTTTGCGGCCCCTGTCTCAATCCTCACAGCATTTGAAGCGCTACCCCTTGGAGGTATTCTTGCCCGTTTTTCCTTTCTCCTTTCTCATCATCTTTTCTTCCTTTGCTCCGTTCTTGTTTTGTCTTTGTCTTCAGACCCTCTGCTTGTGTCTTCTACAATATCCAGGGGGTGAAGAAGTAGCAATCAGGGTGCGCCAATGGAGGGTACAGAGATGAAGACCCCAGACATTTACTCATGTAATTTTTCCAGAATTCAGCTCCCAACATAGCAAAATAGCAAAAAGGCTACCTGTACAGTAATAGATTCTACTAACGAATTAAACTTGGGAACTTAACCCCTCCATAAACCAGAAGCAGACTTCAGTGTTATTCCTTCTTGCAGTTTGAGAAACAGGATTAAAATAGTTCTGGGATTACACCAAACATTGGCAACAGGAGGAATCAGGTGCAAGATCTTGGACTTTCTTGCTCACCCCTGCAGAGACGATCCTTACCCTCCATGAACATGAACATTCCCCCAGTTTCTAGAAACTGCTATTTTGCTCCTGCAGCTCTGCAGTTGGATTTTTTTTGACATGCTTCAGGGGTGTAGTTGCTCCTTACTTGTCTGAAAAATCTTCCCCTAATCTTTCCAAAATTATAGCAGTGATGCATGTCATGGCCAATGCACGTAGGTTCTCTGAGTTTTCGAAAAGCTTCTTGCTTGTGGCCTAATTTCTTTGTCAAGCAATCACCTAATTACTTTGAGGCCCTGTGCTGATTTGTAGTTCTGCCCCAAAGCAAAGCTCTTAAGTGTTGGGGCACACCCTGCTAGGGCTGCAAGCTTACCCAAGTGGCATGGGCTGTTACTATTACCAACGACTTAAGTCCATGACTAGAGAGGGAGTAAATATGAAGAGGAATAGATATCTGGATTATCTGGTTAGTGAGCTGGAAATTACAGCAGATGAAGTGATTGCTTGGCACCATGAGGTGCTCTCTCGGTGTTCCGCTTGGCGCTCCCTTGGTGTTGTTGATATCAATTCCTTTTCTTTTTTGAATAGTAACACTAATTGCAACACTATAAAGATAACACTGCTTTATAGCACTGCATGTGATTCAGTGGATCCTTCCCCTTCAGGTGCTTACCACACCACATTCATCACCAAGGTGCCCACAGTCCTCAAAAGAATACAGTTCCCCACACACTCCCCGCCTCCACCCTCGCCCTGACCCACTGTGAGCCTAAATTTTATAGCCAGATTTCAAGGGTTGCTATTGGTTTGGTTTGGTCTGGCCCTTTGTTTCTCTCTATTCCACATGTGAGTGAAAACACCTGGTGTTTGTTTTTCTCCTCTGACTTGTTCGCTTGGTATTCTCAGCTCTCCTTCCATCCATATTGTGGCAAACAGCTGAGTAGCAGTCCAGTGTGTATATAGGCCACGTCTTCTTAATCCACTCATCTGTCTTGGGACACTTATGTTGTTTCCACAACTTGCCTATTGTAAGTAGTGCTGCAGTAAGCACTGACATGCATATATCCTTTTGAATTTGTTCTTTTGCATTTTTCGGGTAGATACGTAAGAGTAGAATTCTTGAATCATGTGATCGATCTGTCTGTGATATTTCAGAGATCATAGAAGTTAGAGCAGTCTACCTTCCCACCAACAGAATACAAGGGTGCCTTTTTACTGCCCGTTATAGCAAACATTTGTTGTTTCTGACCTTTGTGATATAGAAAATGTCTCACTGCAGTTTTCTCTATAAGGCAAGATAGTCTTTCCCAGAACTTCTTTAGTGCCAGCTCAAGATCAGGTAGAGGGTACACACCCCACTCCACTACAAGCTAGCCCACCCCGTCTTGGGCTGGGATTGGCTCATTCACAAGATCTGACCCATGGGACTGCTCCTGACCCTCAAAGTAATTTACTCCCTTTCCACTTGACCCTATTTGGGAATTTTGAAGTCACTTCCCTGTCCCTCCATCTCTTTTCCTTTTTCTTTTCTAAGCAAACATTTCAGTTTCCTTCTATTATTTTTCATAATGACTTTACTTTTAGTAAACATTTCTTCTTTTCTCCTATCTTAAATCTGAACATAATTCTCAAGTAGAATAGACTAGAACTACCAAGTACATTATGTGAAATATGGGTTTTTATTAATACATCGCCACAGTGAATTTCTCTCTCTTCTTCCCTCTCTCTCTCCACTCACATCTTATTTCCACATGTTTTGCATGCATAATAAATTATTTGTCTTAAGTCCTTTCCATACACACTGTCTTGGAGATGCCATTATAGTATATTTTATAATCCTAATCCTTTTCTGGGTGCAAATCTTACAATATAACCCCCCTTAATGTGTACTCTTTGATTCTTCATTCCAAATATGCCAAAATGAACTTAAAGTTTGATAACAAACATGTGCACTCACTTTTTAACTGATATTATAGGGGACAGAGTCTTGAGATCAGAATGATCCTTCATGTCTTCTAAGATTTGTTTTAGGGTATACATGTGAGGAACAGTGGTGAGCAGCCTCGGGGCCAGTGGGTGGTGCTCAAAGCCAACTCTAATGTAAAAGATGGAGCCTTGTGGAAGACATGCTGACTTCCCAGATGGGGGCTGCTGGGAGTTCCGGGCAGAGAGGAGTCACCAGGTGAAACTTACAAAGACTGAACACACATTTTCAGTTTCTAACTGCGTCTGCTCTCTGCTCATCAGACACTTTACGGGAGGACAGAAGCAATCTGGCTACAAGCAGGTTGAAAATTTCCTTTGACTTCTCTCACACTATATGTAAGTAAATCTCCCTTTTCTTCATCCAACTATAAATAAATCCTTTTAAACACTTTTTTCTTATTTCTTGCTGGGTATCTTCTTTTAGGTCTTTCCTTCTATTTTTAAGCACACAGATGAAAACTCACAAACTGGGTCAACCCAGGGCCCCCCAGGTTTGCCCCATAACATGCATCCACACCATACTGTTTTCCTTTTGAGGTGCCTGCACTCTCCCAGACACCATCACTGTGCCATCCCCCTCCAGGTAAGACAACAAAGCCTATGCACAAAGAACCCTGGGGCTACAAAAATTGCCACGGTTTCTCATTGCCCAGTGTCCATCAGCTGTATCCTACTGTGAATCACCAAAGACCATGGCCAGTGGGGCAGGGCTGAGGAAGATTCCAGAGCCTACCTCCCCCATGAACATCTATCCTCTGTTAATCCGCACTTAGATTTGTCTCCAAATATGCTGCCTTGGAAAGCTGAATGAAAGGTCTGCATTCCTCTTTATGGGGAATGTTAGCCATGAATCGCTACTATAAAGATGGTAGAGGGTTTGAATTGCTGGAAAGGAATTTTTAGTTATCAGATGTCCTCACTGGCATTTCAGTAGATGGGCATTTAATACCTTACAAAGATTATTAGCACTTAAAAGGATGGTGCTTTCTTAAGGTTGTTAGATGTGTTCATTAAGGGTGTGTACTCTTCCCCTCTCCTGTTTATATTGGCAACACAGCTATGGGCAATTAAGATATGGAACATACAGGAATTATAGGAATCCAGATGAACTGCAGCATGAACAGTTCTGGAATGGAACTGGGAGTGTTACACTTGTTTTAAGAAATCATGTTCAGTTGGGTGCTATGCAGCTTTCTGTTCTTCAAGATCAGGATACCACTTTGTAAGAGAAGAAAAGAAAATTATCTTTAAAGTAAGAATCTCTCCTCCAATCCCAGACTATGGACAAATACTTTAAAATGTTTGAGGGCAAGTTACTTTAAATTCATTGAATTATCTGAGAGCAAGCCCTGTAAAGTTGAGTTTCCAGTTTATAAAAGGTGTACATTTTAATCTGTCTTAAAACACTGGGAAACAAAACCAACTAAACAATAGGCGTGAATCCAAGCAGTGTCTTTACTTTACACCTCAAGGGAGATGGATGTGTTGTCATTTTGAGAATGGAAGAACTCTTAAGGAAAAAAAAAAAAAAAAAAACGCTGAGCATCTTCTCTTGGGAGAAACTCAAGTTATGTCTTTCAGCCCTCGATTTTCTTCAGATTGCCTCAGAAGTCTTCGTGACAGGGCCAAAACTCAGGTGGCTTCTAGAGTTTTCCCTGTTCTTGTTTCTCACTGGCTGTTGTGTGGACTAGCTGGACAAATGCCTTTATTTAGCTCCAAGTCAATTGCTCTCCAACACTTAGAAAGCACTTACTAAGTACTCTCTAAAGAAGCGTTCTTTGAATATAGCCAGTGCTTTTTGAATGTGTTAAGGCAGAGCAAACAGAATTCCCAGGACACCACAAAGTGTGTACACACCGAAATGTGTACAGAACCAGCATAAAACAAGCAGCCAAGTCAGGTAAAGAGATGACAGGTTTGCATAGCCAGCAAGGCTCACCAGAGCAACTCAAGGAACCCCCATAACACAGGGCACTCAAATTTCTTCACCATGTCACTAAAGAGGCCCAATTTTTGCACTGGTCTCATTAGACTGTTTTTAAAGGCCAGACAACACATCTGACAGATTTCCCTGTGTCTTAAAACTACGAAAGTAGCTCCACTCCCTCCTCCCCAAAAGTTAATGCCATTGTACTTTGTGTCCAAGTGGATGAAGAAAAACCGCACTGACCATGGAGGATCCACTGACCGTGGAGGGCCCAGCGACACTGTCTCCACCATAGATTCTGGCCATGGAAACCCATAGCTCCTCTCAGTTCCCTTAGGGTGCTCTGAAATACCCCAGCAGGTCATGCTGGGCTAAGGCTCCAGGTTAATGACGCCGAATGCAGGAAGAGGCCTGTAGACACATCCTTTTCCCCTCACTGGGGACTGCCTCGTTACCTTACCCCGTTACTCGTAGCAGCTGAGCAGTCTTCAGGGCATGACCAGGTGGCACATGAACCAGCACCAAGGCCTGACCCCTGCAGGGAGCACTTGGAGCATCAACACTGGGAACACCGAGAGGACCGTGAGCACCAGCCGGAGGCACAGACTCTGGGAGCAATGGGAACACGGAGCGGGGACTGGGCCCCCTGGCACCAAAAGTGTGGGACCGCTGGGAGTACCAGGAGAATTCGCGCTGACAGGACTGAGAAGCTGGGAGCTCTGACTCTGTAATTTCAGGCACACAGGGGCTGCGTCTGTCATGTCTTGCCCAGTTTTCTTGCTCCAGACCCAGGACAGAGGTTCCTAGCACAAAACAGTTGATTGGGAAACATCACAAAGCAAGAGGAAATGAGTCCTCCTCTCATACAGCTAGGCCGCAGGACGCTGCTGAGCATCCTTCACCGTCCTGTGCCCACCTTCTGTCTCACAACTCACGTTTGCCAGCAGTATTTCACCCAAGCCGGTAACCCCGTAAACTAGGTCTTAGCACCCCACCTAACACACTGCTGAGGAAAGCACCATTCAGAGGCCAAATAGTTCCCCGGACAGTGTAAAGTGAGTACCAATCCAGCAATGTCCTGACAGCCGCTGAGGAACTGTGGCCAGTAAGACATAAAGGGGGGGGGGGGGGGGGGGGGTCAGCACCACCCAACACGTGCCTTAAGATGATGGCCCAGATGGCCGAGATGACCATTTCTGACACCTCCTCATTAGTGTGAGTTGAAGAGATTCAGGAACATTCCAACAAACAGACTCTGCTGGGAGAGGTTCGCTCCTTCTGTTATTGTGAACCACTAGTTCTGGTGCCAAGAGCAGAAGCGTCTTCCTCAAAATGCAGAGCCACCAAAGGTGCCAGTACCTGGAGGGGACCACGTGGAGGTGGCGATTTACGTGTGGGCCACCTCTGGGGCATGACCTGCTGGGCCCTTCTCTCAGTAGGTCCATTGGCATGACCACGTGATGAAAAAGAAAAGAGGAGGAGAACTAAGCTCCCATGTTTCAGGAGGATGTGAGGTGTGTTAGAGCATCTGCTCTTCTGGGTGAGGGAGGTGGTATCAGGGCAGCTGTGGGCACAGCAGAAAGACTCAGAGATGCTGTTTGACCCCCACTTTCAATGGCAAGCCCCTTGTCAGTGTTCCAAGCCAGTCTACAATTGCCCTAAGTTTACAGCCCTTTGCAAATGTCCCTCTGGATCTTGGGAAGCAGCTGTGACTTCTCTTCTCCCAGGATGGCCTCAGAGAGTCCATTCTGTTTTGGACAATCAGTACAGCCCAAACACATGTAAGCTCCTACAAAGCCAAGCTGATCCCTTTGCTTCCTTTTATGAAACCAACTAGCAATATATTACTCACTTTTTATTGTGGGAAGTCTGGGAAGGACGCCTCTAAAAGGTAAATTTGCCTTCTCTATAGCTCTGTTCTAACTGTACACTCCAGAACCCATGCTTCTTGCTCTGTGGGTGTTCAGGATCCTAAACTATAGTTTAAAGTCTTGGAGAGAATACAGACACACGACCTTGCTCTCAGAGAATGTTCTAGACTTCATTTATTTCTATGAAGAATTATACTAAGAATTTTCTGGCATGTTTGACCCCTTGAAATAACTTAAAGAAGGCTCCCAGAATCTTATACACACTTATGAGTCATTTATATAGATACACACACAGTCACCACAGAGTCAGTGGTATTTCTCCAGCTTCCAATCAGACCACCTTTCCCCACAAGTCAAGAGTGAGAAGAGAAAAGTGAAATTTCAAGTGGAAGTGGGTCTTGGCCCATGTCTGGGGCTCTGAAGGGATTAGGCTGAGTAGGTCTGACTATGGACCATCAGAAAACCCTACAGTTACCAGGGCTTCCTCATGTCTAAAGAATATCAAGTTTGAACCAGGCTTCCCCATCTCAGCCAGGAGGACCACTGCCTCCAGCCGAGGGCACAGGGATTCAAGGTTAGTGACTATTAACCACCCTCAGGGGCTTCACATGTCTTTTCTAACAATACAGACATCATGTTGCAAAACCTACTTCCATTCTAAGCCATCCTTCTCTTTTTGCAACCTCTGAACAGTGAAAAGTCTTTGACAGATTTCAAATTCCCCCAGAGAGACAACTTGGGGCTTGTCTTTCCCAAATCATCTTCCCCGCTTCAAGGGCATCCCCCCTGGAGCCTACCCTGCCACCCCTTTATGCCACATTCCAAGTCTTTTCTAGCTCCTGATCCAATGTTGTCTGTGGCAGCTAAGTGAGGTGACTTTACTTTTCACCTTGATATGTGGTTTTGTTAAGCCTTTCATAAAAAGCTCCCAGCACTTTCAGGTGATTCCCCGAGGCCCTGGTGTATCATTCTAAAAGCCACACCTGCACATTCTTGGTCCACCCCAGAGGCCCATGCAGCCAGCCTGTAAGTGTTCTGTTAACAGGTCAGCCATCCATGGTCATTTTAACCATGTTCAACTGATTTGAGGTTTGCTTTCTGTTCCTCTTTGATGAGGCCCTGAGGATATGCAGTATGCAGTATGCATATCCCTGAGCCTGCAGCCCTGAGCTGACGGAAGAATGACAAGAATGACCTGAGGTAAATGCCTGAGAAACCCATTGCGTAGAAAACCAGCCAGCCTCTCATCGGCATCACACCAGCTGGAGCAGTAGCAGAGAGAATTGCCTGGACTACCTCAAGTAAGCTTCCCAGGGCTGTATGAGGTAGATACTGTTTTCATTTCCCTTTTGCACGAGGAAGTAAGAAGACAAAGCTTGGGAGGACTGCATAATTTTTCCAAGGTCACTGGTGGAACCGGCATGGAAGAAAGGTAGCAGGAGCTGCTTGTTATTTCACATCAGAAGGTAAGACAGACCCACATTAATGATACACAGTCTTCTTCATAATTCATAGTAGAGAACTGAACATACTTACTGTTTCTGAGCTTTACAAATATCCCACATACTTGCTAAGGTTTTTCCTAAATCAAGTCATCCTAATTCTTCTCCACATACATAGCTATTTAAATTATCTACATGAAAAAAGATTAGAGCTGCTAATCCTATGAAAAAAAATGAATGACAAGACACAGTCATTAAAAATCAGAAACACACCCAGCACATCCAGAACACTTGTGCTACTGAATTCCTTGGCTCTTTTTTTTTTTTTTTAAGTGAATCAAGATGTTCTGGAAGAAGCAGAGGAAGGGGGAGACCCTCAGTAAATTACTTTATACTCTTTTAAATAAACCGTAAACATTCTCAGTAGCTGTCACACCACCACCACATCATCATGCAGGGAAAACTCTGATGTTAAAAGGCAGGAAGGGTGAAGGAAGGCATTCTGGTGCCATTTCACAATTTGGGGGGTGCTCAAACATATGATGCTTTCCCTCAGTCTATGTTCATGCTCTCTCTTTTACGTGGGGAAATCCAAGGCCACGTTTCTTGCTGGAAATAGTTTCCATGGAAAGTTCTCCAGAAGCTTATGGGTCATTTTGTTGCAACTTCTAACTCCATAAAACCTGATTCACCGGGCAACCGGCAAATCTGGCCAGCTCTTCAACATGCAGCTGTCTTAAAATCCTCCAGTAAAAAAATAAGAACTCCTCTGTCACTCTGCCTTGGTGAAAAAGATAAGCAGTTTACGTAAGGCCGCCACTCTCAGGTAAGAATTCCTATTATCCTGCGAAGCCAAAAAGAGCCTGCCTGGCATGATGTGATGTGGTGTAGAGTGGCGTGACTGACATGATCTGACGTGACATGGTATGACCTGACGTGATATGGAAGCCGAGCCCCCAGCCCTGTAGCATCTGCTCTCCGGACAAACAGGAAAGGAGCCCCTGAAGGCCAAGTGAGCAGTCTTGTGATCGCATTGCAAAGGTTCTTGGCAGATTCAGATTTCCTAGAGCTGATACATTTTTAGATAAAAGACACAGGCTTTCCCCAGGAAGTGGGACCCTCATAAAGATGACTTGCAAATCCCAGGAGGATGATATTTTCACAAAACATGGGCTACCAAGGCTGTCTAAATGTGGGCTCCTTTGTGCTCATGGTCTTCCAGTGAAGCTCTGCTCACATCATAAACCAGGTTCCACATTGCTGCCAATATCCAAGAGAGAATCTAACAGTTTTGTCCTCACCACTCACCCTTTTAGCCCCTTGTCCCTCCCCCTCCCCATCCTTTTTTAGCCTCAGAATTCACACATTTTTGTGTTTTAGTGTGCCCAGTCATCCAGCATTTTGTGTTTGTGGTTCTGACTTGCTTTATAGACAACATTCCCTCACACCCCCTCCTGTTTGCTGTCAATGGCTATTTCCTGTTTCCTCGGGACTGTGTGGTATTACTTAGTGTTATATACCACATCCTTTTGACCCACCCATCCACTATGGGGCAGCTCTCACGCCTCACTGTTGTGGATGGTGCTACTGTGAATGTTGTCAAGATGGAAGGCTCCATCACAGGACCCATTCTCTGCATGGCAAGTGCCTTTCCTTTGCTCTTGATACTTAAGGAGACCTTTCCTCATCACCAAGCATGGGCTCCAAAGCCCAATTATTTCCCAGGAGACTCACAACCATGTACAAAAGGTGCCATATAACAACCTCCTCACGCCGTTGTACATTGTGATCAGATGTGGAGATGAGGTCCTGAAGGAAAAGTGCACACCACACCTCCTTTCACAACTGACCCTATTAAAGACCATTCACCCCAGGGAAAGCAGACTTGGAGACTGAGGACATCCCAGCTTTGCATGGGGAGCAGAAAGGGGAGATGCTGATTCGTTTCCCCAATGCCTGGCTGCTTCACTACAGATGTGTTATCCTCCTCCCTTCCCCTTGGATTTAAGATTTCAAATTGTGGAAAATCCTTCCTTGGAATCAGTTTCTATGCCCAAGCTCCAACAGGACACAGAGGTGTTGCAAAGCCAGTGGAGAGAAAAGCCTGAATTTCCATGGAGCAAAACCCTGACTGCTGCTTTAACTTGGAAGTCGAACCAACATCTTCAAATGACCCACTTTATCTGTCCCCATAGCGAGTGCCCTCAGGAAGGGTGGGAGGCCCCATTGCTGTCTGCCTGTGGTTCTCTCCCTGCTCAGACAACAGTGTCCAAAAGGTTTCATTTCACACCTTTACTTTTATGATTTTTTTCCACGTTGGGCTAAAAACATTCCTGTTGGGGTGAGAGTCAACCAAACCACAAGCCCCCCAAGCAAAGGGAATGGCAGTAGAACAAGACCTCTTGAAGGGGTCTCAGGGAGAAGTAAGCCTCCTTGGTCTCTGTTTCTAGCCCCACTGGAAGACAGCCACAAGCACTTTGAGGTGGGGGGAATCTGTGGTTCAGTTTCATACAAACATGTCCCCCTTAAAAAATTTCACAGCTGGCCCTCCCTGGTGGCGCAGCGGGTTAAAGCGCAGCACTGAGAATCTGAAGCCACTTCCGCATGAGTTCGATTCCCGCCTGCCGCCTGCCCCGGAGGAGTCCACATGGCGAGCCAGATCTCTCCTGGCCCGCCCGCTGCTCCCCTCAGCAGTGTACTTCATCGATCTGCCTGTTCTGCTCCCCACTCTGTCTCTGGTGAAGCCTCTCACTGCCCCTGAGCCTCTGGCCTGTACCCCAGTTCTGTATGAATAAATAAATAAATCTTTAAAAAAAAAAAAAAATTTCACAGCTGTGTTGAGGGGCCTCATGGAAGCCCCCCCATCTAGTGAGGGCAGAGGACCCTTAGGCGGCTGTCGCCATCTCCTTTTGCTGACCGGTGGGGATGTTGTAATCATCTCCTCCTCGAATGAAATGATGATTAAAGTAAAATATGGGGCATTGCATGTGTGCTTCTCTGGCAACTGTGGATTTCTTCCTTTGGAAAATAATTCTCCCCGCTCAGCCTACAACCTCATCACAAAACATGAAAACACACACACACACACACATTCATAATGACATTATCTAATTCACCAACTCTGCTTATTGACATAGAGGATTCAGGACAGACTGACATTCTGTCTCCAGAATGTCTCCTTTCGCGACACCCCAGAGAACCGCCATATCCACCTATCCTGAGTTTTAGGGGTGTATTTTGTTTGTGATCTTGGCACAGGCACCTGATGAAGACTTTGTAGTTTAACACAGAGCGATGTCAAATTTGGGATGCAACTGACCCAGATCCAACACTTACAAGCCCACCATGGGTGACACTCTTAACCTCTTGCAGCCTCAATTTCCTTATTTCTAAGATGTGAACAAGACCCACCAAGCAGGACCATAGGAAAGGCCAGAGGAATGAGAACCCACAGAGGAAGCTGGCTGGAGGCCTTGGCTCCTTCTGGCCCTGCTCAAGCTTACTCCTTTGCGCTATACCAGTTTTACTAAATAGAAAGACAATCCTGGAACAGAACTAGCTAGATGGCCATGGCCACTCAGTTCACTCTGGAAAATGCACTCTCCCAATCTGAAACTGGGGATGACTCAGCCCCTGCCGCATAGAGGGGTGAGGATAAAATCGGACAGTGAAGCCAGAACATTGAGCATGGTGCCTGGCACACAGCAGCACCCACCTGTTAGCCTCTGTCATCTATCCCCAGATGCCAAGGTGCCACCGCAAGGCTTCTTTCTGGCAAGCCAGTGTTCACCTGCCCACTCCCTGCTCACTGAGGACATCCTGTGAACACGTACTCCCTCCCAGCAGCCCGACCCAACCCCCTCTGCTCAGCTCTGCTCTTCATCTCCAGATGAAGCGAAAATCTGGTAAATATTACACGTACAAGGTAACAGGTCTGGAATGCTTGGCATCTGGGGTGGAGTGCAGCTGCTTCTTGGCACCCAGGCGCGTCGACGCTGCAGCCCGGGGCCAAACTACATTTGGCTGCTTCATGCAACTCAAATCAAGATATTAAAAATCCTCCAACTCTATAAACATTTGTACTGTTTGCTAATCAAAGGGGTTAGCTTAAAAAAAAAAAAAGAAAGAAAGAAATCTAAAGGAAACAGCCCGCTGATAGCTTTTTTTCAGTTCAGAACTTCGAATGTATGGCATATCAATCAGGCATTGGTTGGTTTCTACTAGATGATATTGATATGCTTTGGCCAGTGGATGCTAGTGCTCAACTTCATGCCCTTATCCTTTACACCATCCTGCTGCTTTTGTGTCACAAGATCTGGCAATGGCCTTGAGCTTCTGATGAATGGAAGTAATGATGATGTGGACAGGTGGGGGGTTCTGACTCTCCCACTCAAAACTACTGATCTTGGCCAAGTGATTTAATCTCTATGTGCCTTGGCTTCTTCCTATGTGAAATGGAGAACATAATTGCCAGAATCAAGTCCATCAATGTCTTTTTAAAAAAAAAAAAAAAAAGATTTATTTATTTGTGCATACAGAACT
>NW_004567119.1:25381055-25584326 GCF_000260355.1 Condylura cristata | reverse complement strand
GGGCGGGTCAGGAGAGGTCTGCCACGCCATGTGGTCACCTCCGGGGCAGGCGGGAATTGAACTCATGCAGAAGTGGCTTTTAGCTTCTTAGTGTGGTGCTTTAACCTGCTGCACCACCAGAGAGGGCCCCATCAATGTCTTAAATAGGATCAAAAGAGTAACACGCCACAAATATCACTGTCATTCTTCACTGAATACTATGTGTGAGCAAAAGAAACTGGCTATGTGGTTACAGATCATCCTCAGTTTATGAGGCAACCACATCCTGACAAGCCCACAGCAATTTGAAAAGACTAAGTCAAAAGAGCATGAGATTATGAGATGCACAGCATCAATTATTGTAAGGGAAATGTAAACCCAAACCCGTGAGATAGCACCTGTGACACAGGTCCAGATCAAAAAGACTGGGGACCACATTGCTGGGCAGGGTGAGGAGCAAAAGGCATTCGTTCATTGTTGGTAGGAATATGACTTGGCGCAGCCTCAATGGAAAACAGTATGGAGATCCCTTTCAAAACTAAAAATGGAAATACCATATGGCCCAGCAATACCACACCTAGGCATTTATCCCAAGAAAATGAAAATTCTAATCAGAAAAGAATTACGCACCCCTTAGTTCATAGCAGCTTGTCCATAATAGCCAAGCGTGACCCAGCCCAAGTGCCCATGGACAGCTGGCCACGTTAAGAGATTCTGGACCCTCAATTCCATGGAATAGTATTCCACCTATTTGCAAAGATGAAAAACTAACTTTTGGGAAAAGATGGATGGATTTTGAGGTGATTCTGCTAAGTGGAATAAGTCAGAACATGAAAGAAAATTACCAAGTGGGTTCTCTCATTTATGGAATATAAATAACCAAAGAAAGCAAAGACTGGTAAGACACAACAAAAATAACACTGTCGTAGAGATGGTGGCTACCAGCGGGGAGGGGGGAGGAAATGGAAAGTGTTAGGGGGCACAGGCCCTGGGGCTTTGGGGAAGGGTATGTGGAACAGGCGCATGTGTTCAGGGGTGACGTGGTCTTCCCGAACTTATACATTTGTGTAAATGAGTGGTAAAGCAATAAAACTTTCAAGAAAGAAATGCATGTAATACACCTAATCTACCAAACATCAGAACATTAGCCTAGCTGCCTTAAAAGTGCTCAGAACACGTACTTCTACAGCTGGGGAAAACCATCACATACAAAGCCTTTTTGATAGTAAGGTGCTGACTAGCGCCTTTAATTTACTGAGTATTGTACTGAAAGTGGGCGCTCTGCAAAGCACAGGCTGTTTCCAGAGTGTTCATTGAGCATGGAGCGAACACACACCACATCCCTAGCCAAGGAAAAATCAAATTCAAATGCAAAGTTTGGTTTCGACTAAATGCACATTGCTACCACACCATCATGAACTTGAACAATTATAACTGGAACCATTGTAAGCCAGGGACCATCTGTGCTTAGCATAGGGTAAGTAGATCCTTGAGTAAGAAAAGTTCAATGCAGTTGAACCTAATTAGGGCCACTTTTTCATTAACTCAAAGTGAGTGGGGGGAAGAAATTCAGTGTGAGTAGATCTCAAGTGTGACTTAAACCTCATCCTTCACAGCTTGAGTTACAGGACTGAACTTCTCTTGCTCAGAAGAGCAGAGAAATGACAGCACTTTCCATAGTTTCTATCTTATCTTCTAGTTGTTTCACTTCAAAATATTCTAGATATTGTCCCTCCAAATGACAATCTCAGGAGAATGACAATCTTTGGTCCTGAACATCAGGACCAAAGGTACCAAAAAAAAGATAGCAAACATTCCTGTTTCCAGCACCACAGGAGTGACAGTGGAGCTGAGGCCCCCTCTGGCTCCGATGGCCTGGGAGGGTGCTGTTCACATGGGTAAAACTACAGAGCCAGACAGCAAGCATGGGGGGGCGCTGATCTTCTTCCAGCATATTCACAGCTCATACCTCTTCTGTACATGAGAAAGAAAAAAGAGACTACAATATGACCAATGAATTAAAACTAGGGTGGTGGCTCAGAAGGTCCCCACTAGAGATGGATTTTACTGAGCCTGCTGGGAGAGGTCTGCCTTAGAGGAGTGAGAGACTCTGGAAATTCTCAGTCTACCTCCCTGAGAGTCACTGCCCTACATACCCAAGACACTGGGCAGAGTATCCCCCAGGCCACAGGCATCCAAGGGACAGGGTAGGGCTGGGATTCCCAGGACTCAGGAGTGGGGCAACAGAGGTGCGGGTGATCGGCACCAAAGTAAGACATTTTCTTGGTGCTTGAAGAAAAGAGATGGAAAGGACACTCAATTGAATGAATCACAGAGCTGACTTGGGGGCGGGGCTGGTGGGGAGGGATGGCCTTGTGGTTAACCACATTTTACTGGGGGGTTTATTGATTGCAGTTGTATTGAGAGAGACATGACTCAGACAAACCATACTCGAAGCCACGTAGGGCTCTGGATTCAAATGGAATTTCAATGTATAAGAATGCCACAGACCAGGACATGTGTAAAGCTTTGCTGTCAACACAGACATCGTCTGCCTTGGTTGTTTAACAGCTGACATGCAGACTGCATTTTCTAGCTCCCTTCTCACTGCACTGTGTCTACTCAGTGTCAGGTACACACACAGTTCCATGGACGTCAGGGGTCCTTTCCTGTAAAAGTTGGTTTCATTAACTAAGCATTTGTGGTCCTGCGTTTCCATTTGTTTGTAAATGTTGTTTGTAAAAGTTGTATCATTCAACAACTTTTTTATGATTTGGACAAATTTCTTCTTGAGCCTAGTGGTAATAAAACAATAACATTAAAAAGATTGACAATCTAAAACAAGATGACTACTGGTTTTCAGGAACAATCCACGCAGGACTTATTCAACACGAGTGGTGAGAGTGAGGGCTCCTTCTGAATTGTAGATTAAAGAATCTCACTCTGCCTTATTTACTTCTTTCACTAATTTTCAACACTACTACTAATTTTCAATGCTACTACCCTTTTCTAGACATGGGTGCTACTTTTCTTTCCTAGACTTTCTAAAAACATACATCTCTTGCTTTTCTCCATGTATGCCAACCGGATATTAAAAACATGGACTCAGGAATGTCTGGTTTTCCAAGGGTTCATAGAATAGGAAAGCAAGAAAGGGGAAGGATTCACGGATCCCCTTGAAAGGAACGACAGTTACCTCTGCCCCTGCCTTGCGCAAGGCATGTTTTATGTGTTCGACAGTTACTTCTACTACCACCAGGAAGCAGCTATTTTAAGTGTAACCCTCAAAAAGGAGGTTCAGAGAGGGAGACCAAGGTGCCAAATCTGACAAAGTCAGAACATTACCCAAATCTTGGCCCCCCTTTTTCACAAAGCCTGCATTTCCTTTTCATCATCGTCGACCTGGTGTCACACTCAGAGGTCATCTCTGGCTCATGAGCGAGTCAGTCTCTTGGCTGTTAACCATGGGTCGGGACCAGGAAACCAAAGGTCGACATCTTCACAAAGCTGAAAGGAGGGGACCGCTGTCTGCTCAAGAAAGCAAAAGAAGCAGAGCCCCAAGTACGAACTCGCCTGTCTAGACAGATGACTAACTGGGGGTCTTTCCAGGTTACACTTGAATTTCCTCCATTCAGCCTGCTGGATATTTAGCAATAAAAAAAAGAAAAGAAAAGAAAAACCTGCTTAAAGGCTGTGGTACTAATCCATCCCCTCCTACACTACCCAGGGTGCTTTAAAAGTCATTGGGTTGCAGCCTGCTTGTGTTAAAGTTTCAAGCAGAAATCAGATTGAAACAAGAAGAGCTTTCAGAATATGCTGTCTGGCGAAGGACCCAAGAGCACAGGTCTAATCGCCCCTTTACAGGCCTGGTGACAGACATTTGAACTCACGCAGGGAGCGAGGCTAATCCTGGGTCCTCCAGGACTCTCCCTGGCAAGAAGGCGTCAACACAGGGCTTCTCTTCTTTCACATGACCTGGCAAGTAGCTCCCTCCTGTTCTTCCAGTCCCCAGGGGACTCTGGACTTTTTCTAACTTTGAATAAGAAAAAGGCTACTGAGAGTAAAGAAAAAAATCAGTTTCAGTCTGAGAGATACAGAGATGGGTGATGACAGCTTTATATGTGTATGTGTGTGTGTGTGTGTGTGTCTATATATATATATATATATATACATATATATGCATATACAGGTATATATATATATGTGTGTGTGTCTGTGTGTGTGTGTATAAACACACACACATATAAATCTATTAATGTTTCTATGATGAGTATACAAAAAAGTTCACCCAGGTAGGAATTAAGAGTGGGCTCATGGACCACATGCCCCATGGAGAAATGGAGTGGATACCAGTTGGCCAAGAGCACTCTCGCTTCCCGTGAAGCCCTCATCAAGGCCTGCTACATGCTCTATTCTGGTCTCTATTTGCAAACTCCATTCACTCCCTCTTGTCACAGCTATTGGTTGGGTCCCTGAATCTGCTGCATTCTTTCCTATGTATGGGGACATAAAGGGCTGCCAGGATCTGGCAGTGGTATTTCTAGGGCCCTGGCCAGTACCGTACTGATCTTTAAACAGGCATTAAGGGATTAATGGGGTGGTTTGAGTAAGCACTCAAATTTACTAGCCTGGAAAACAGAACCAAAAAAAAAGTCACTCCTATTCAGGGAATGAGATGAAATAAAACAGCAGGATTATATAAGGCACAGGCCACCGAGCACCCAGTCTGGACAAGGGGACAACTGGAGATGCACCACAACACTGGCCGCACCCATGTTCATGTCAGAAGAAATCAAAGGAGGAGCGCGGAGATCCTGAGGAGCTAAACTCTGAAGCCCCTGGCTAGAACCAAGCCCAGACGTCAAGCCCATGGGGTCTGCCACCTGCCTTGAACTTTTATAAGTTTTTAGAGGATTAATACTGGATTTAAAAGAGGAAAACAACTTTTTATCCCTTTTTAAAAAAGATTTATTTATTTATGCATATAAGAACTGGGGTACAGGCCAGAGGTATGAGGAGTGAGAGGCTTCACCAATGACAGAGTGGGGAACAGAACACAGGCAGATTGACTGAAATCCACTGCTGAGGGGAGCAGCGGGGGAGATAGGAGAGGTCTGCTGCGCCATGTGGGTCCGCTTCTGGCTGGGATCAAACTCATGCTACAGTGGCTTGGGGATAGCTTCATAGTGCTGCACTTTAACCCCTTGCACCACCAGGGAAAGCCCCTTTTCCCCCCTTTGCAGTACATAAAAATGATGACTTAATCATTCTAGTAATCTAGACAGGTGTTATTTTCACTCAGTAGATCCTCTTTTTCTTTTCTTTCTTTCTTTCTTTTTTATTAGCTCCTTCTTTCATCCAAAGTCTTCTTTATATTTATCCTCTTGGGTGGATTATCCATAGGGCGAACTTTGGAGTCAACACACCAAGTATAAGTTCTGAACCTGCCACTTATTAGCTGTGTGACAGTGGGAAAAATTACATTTTATTGATAAAATGGAGATCAGTAGTAGTGTCAAACTTATTTATAGTGTTAGTGTAGAGCTTAGCATAGAGCTTAATATATGTATTCAATATTGCCTGGCCATCACCATCATTATTCATTTTATTGTTATTAAAGTCAGAATCCTCCCTCTTCATCTATCAACAACCCCACCCAAGTATGTGTCTTTTCTTCATGCAGAAATTTGCTCACTATTATAAAATGGAGAGCCAGACAGAAACTCATTGTAATAAAAACTATATAAAACCCCGCAAGAGAGATTCTCAAATCTTACTGCACAGTAGAATCACCTGGGGAAGCTTCTGGAACAAAAGATGTCATGTTCTATCTTGGACCAAATCATCTGAATGTCTGGAGGTCACCCCCAGGTGCATCATGCAGAGCCAAGGTGAACATCCACTAGAGAACTGGAAAGCACAACCTGACAATCCCCGCTGCCCAGAAAGGCCGTGGATGCAATTTCTAAAGCACAAGGTCAAGTCTCTGCCTCTGCCCAAGGAACCAGCCTACATGGCTGTTGGGCTGTTCTTAGTGCTTGGCCTGTTTCTTCTCTGAAAAAGTCTGTTCTCTCCCTAACAATAGTAGTGTCATCAACTATCCCCCAAGCCCCAGGGGACACACCTCCCTGGGGAGCTGCCCTCCTGCCCTCCTCTCTGTGGACAATGGACCTGCTAAGGAGCCTTGGGAATGCAGGCAGCTCAGACCAGGAAGACAGTGCAGCCACCCTGCTGTGGGGGCGAACACTTCACGCCAGCTCCACTTCAGAGCAAAGACACAATCCAACAGAATATTAAAAAAATATGGTCTGACCATTTAAATTTCAGAAGGATCCAAAACCAATTTAGACTCCAGTCGATGGACAAAGTTCACATTCAGCCAAACAGCTCCAGCAATTGCATCATATACACAACAGGGCAATTCAGAAATACAGATGTCCGGCCATGTGCAAAACAATGCTTTCTTTTTTTCTGTTCTTTCCCACCACTGACCCCCAGAGCAGGCTGGGAAAGCTCAGCATCTGCTCCTACTAAGAATAGGCTGGGATTGGGAACTTGCAAGCACCAAGTCACCTGGCACAGACAAGTGCAATCTGCAGAGGCACAACAGGAATCCTTGGAGGATGCCCGGGCCAGGCAGGATTCCTCACCACTTTGCAATCTACCTAACAGGTCACTGTCTGGAGGCCAAGATCCAGCTTGCATGGGATTCTAGGAAATGCTATGTTCCATGACGTTTGGATCATTGCATTGGCATGGGACTTACACAGAGATGAGGAACGGGACACCAAGCATGTCTAGCAAACAGTTCCACATCGATAGACTTCCACGCTCATGGAAACGTAGCCTGGACCCATCATGAACACAGCTACAGATACTGCTGGGTGGGTCAGGACCTCAGTGCTACTGGGGACACAAGGGCCAAGGGATTGTCACTACGTGTTTTGAGGGTAAGCTGCCTTTGAGAGTCTCCAAGATACACAAGCATCAAACATATCAAGGCTCATTTCAGAAAGTTCGTGCTCCCAGCTCTGCCTTTTATACCAGATGGACTTGTCTCAGGTGGCGGAGCAAGTCACACATGCAATGGAGAGGAAAGACAGTAATCCTGTCTGTCCTATAAGGCCACCCTACTAGTGACTCAGAAAACACCTACTGTAAAGTCACTCATAGTTCTCCAGGTAGAGCACCAGGGTGGATCCAATCATGTCACATGCACAATACAGAAAGTTTCAACATGGCAGAAGTTGTCTTCTCTTCCCCAACTCTGCCCCACACACAGTAGTAGAACAGTTACCTATTCAAAAATCTAGGCCTTGCCCCATCCCACATGGCCGCTCCCTTGCGCTCTGTCACTGTCCTGTTGCCCTCAGGTTGGCCACTGGGCCAATGGTGTGGGTAATCACCAAGCCTCACAGTCTACCAAGAGGTTAGCATGCCCAGGGTTAGAGGTTGTGTCCTCAGCCCTGGTCCCAGAATAAAGCTGTCACGAAGCTGTCAGAACCTCAGTCAGCCTAGAGGTTCATATAATATGAGTGGGAGATAAATCTTTGGTGCATGCCCCTGAGATAAATAAGAAAGCTGCAGATAGTGTCTCATTCCAGAGGCACATTATAACACCGCACATCATCATATGTATTTCACATGTGAGAGGGAGCTGGTGTCTCTGGAATGTGTCAGCACTGACTGATGTGTGCTCGCTCTATTGTCCTCATCCCCTCCCCCAGCCTGCAGCCCCTGTATCTCTCAGTGGACCTCTGCTACGTACACATCCACTTTTTTGAAGGCCACACTCTGCACTTCTGCTATTTCGTGATTCAAGATGTTCAGCATCAGTTCCCAGAGGAAGAAAACGACACACGGGCAAATCTTCCAGAAAACATACGCTGCTACCTGTTGCTACTCGAAGATAGCCTAACTGCTGTGGCTTCCATGGTCACCTTCACACTGTCACAAAAGGGACCACCTTACCCTGGAGAGGTGTGCAGCAATGCAGCGGCTCTTCCAGGCTCCAGATCCTTACTCAACATCAGTCCCAGGGTGCAAGCTCTCCATCTCTGTTTGCATGGTTTGTTTGCCTGACTTCCTTACAAAAATGGAGGCTCCCTGCACACAGCACAAGCAGCATCCTCTAGGCTCAGAAGGCCTGGCACACAGTGGCTCACTAGGGCTTCCTATCCAATGGATGAAGGGTTACAATCAACATGCAGAGTCTTGCTGTTTCAAATTTAAAAATTAGAAAGCAAATTCTGATCCAACAGAAATGATTTTGGACTGATAAGAAATGTAATTTGGTGTGTGACCTCACTTGAAAGTCTCAGCCAAGGCCTTAGGCCTCAGTGGGCTAATCCAAAGACACTTTGAAGGTGGGCTTTCAATTTCACACAGGGGAAGCTCTTCAGTCATTCATGTCACATGTCTCTAGCCATCGAGTAGAAGATGACTTTGTCTGGACATAACAGCAAGGACACTCTGACGGCTGCCATTCTACATTTGTCAACAAGTGGTGGAAAAATCAGAAAATCAGGGGGTGTGCTGCCAGTAATTTAGGGGTATTAGTTTAAAAAGATTTTAAAAATCCACATACAAAACTCACTATCGCCTGCTTATCAAATATTTGCTAAAGAAAGAACTACAGGACCCTCCCTGGTGGCACAACGGGTTAAGTCCCAGCACTATGAAGCTATCCTCAGCCACTGCAGCAAGGATTCAATCCCTGGCCAGAGGCATCACCCACATGGTGCAGCAATCCTCTCCTATCTTGCCCACTGCTCCCCTGAGCAATCAATCTACCTGTCCTGTTTCCTACTCTGTCTCTGGTGAGTCCTCTTATCCCCATGCCTCTTGCCTATATCCCAATTTTTGTATGCATAAATAAATAAATCGTTAAAAAAAAAAACTCTGTAACTACAAGGTCTGTGTAAAATTCTTGTGATGGCCCAGTTTCATCTAGATCTGCAGATGCAAAGAGCTAGTCCATGCCACCACAAGGCATACCTCCCACCCCCACAATGGACTTTGTGCTCCAGTCTCAACTTTGCCAAAGGAGCTCCTTGGCTAGCACTACCCATCTCCCCACAGAAACTTCCACAGAAACTTCCCAATACCCAACATTATACCACCACCACTGAGCCTCCTCCTTGACGGTCACTTTCCATGAAGTCTGGAAGTGCCCAAAACAGCACCTGTTGTCCCCCTGTGCAAAAGCTGCTCTCCCCCAAATGGCTGGAGGCTACTCTCTAACCTCCTAGTCCTATTTAACTGTTACCACCTTAAGGGAACCTTCAGCACCCAGCTTCTAAAGACTGCACCCACCTCTCCAAGCCCCAACGTTGGTCAAGTTTTTTCCTCTCTGACATTTATCACATGCTACATTCTTTTTTAATCTTGCCAACTAATTTTCTATTGTTTTCCTCCAGAAGGTGATGCTTCCCGAGGGCAAGCATCCCTTGTGCGATCCCTTGAACAACAGGTCTGGTTCAGTATCCGCACGCAGAGCACTGTGCAAAATTTCTGCCTCCCTGAGGGTACCCCTGGTTTCTAGACCCAATCCTGATAGCAGGCTGGGGGTTGGGGTGAGAGAGGATAAGCAGGTTCTGTTTTTCTTTGGGATCTCTATCTGCATTTGACATCTATCTTAAAACTACATCTGTATTTGCAGTTGATATGAGCTCATTTCATCAAAGATTGGTTGGGAGCAGAATGAACACTATCAATTATTCCTTTCATATTTCAATAGCCATGTGACCTGTTTTGAGATACTAGCTACACAGGATAAAACTGGATATTGTTCAAAATAGTCTGATAATGAAAAACACTACAGTAGTTAAAGAATGTCCATAACGGTCTGGTTGGAAGCCAACCCGATCATTCAAAAATAACAGAGGGTAAGTGACTGCACAAAGAAAAGACCAGGTAATTTATTATTAACTTTACTTCTAAATTGCTGGGTCAGATTTTGACCTGTTCTGATACCTCTGGTTGAGAAAAAAAAAAAAAAACATTTGGAAAGAGAACACTACAGCACTACATTTCCTCGAAGCTGAGTTTGGCTGAGATAGTCGCGTTTACATTCCAGCGTGGGCTAGCTCCTTACCCCACGGAATGTCTCAGAACAGGATTCAGGCTATGAAAAGTTTGGCAGTGCTTTGACCAAACACATCAGAGAATTAAACATTATACATTGGTTTAAATCTTATATATGTCACTTATATATCATTTGGAAACTCCCCCTTCCTCCTCACCCATTGAAGGCTTTTAGTTCAGGGGTTCACTGCCCAGCATAGCTTCCCAGCTAAGCATAGCTTCCATGCTAAGAAGGCTGGCTCCCCCAGCCTCCATGATTAATTTACTTCCTCACACACTCATTGCCCCTCTGTGGTCCACAGTGAGCAGGGGAAATGTGCGATCCCTTGAACAACAGGTCTGGTTCAGTATCCGCACGCAGAGCACTGTGCAAAATTTCTGCCTCATTATGGATTCAGGTTCCACAGCAGTAGGACCAGTAGATCACACAGAGAGCCTGCTGAACCCAAATCACACTGAAGGGCCCCCAAGAAAGCAGACCTGCATCTCAGAGCACCCCCAGGACAGAGGCCAGAACACCTGCAATGCCGTCAATGTGCAAATTCCTCACCCCACCCACCCTGCTTTTCTGACTCTGGAGGTCTGTGGTAGGACCAGGGAAACTGTCCCCACGACCAAAGTCACCTTAAAGGGGTCACCCTGGCATAAAGTCCAGGGTCACAAGCGAGCTTCTTAAAACCTTTGTTCAGTGAATAATTAAAAAAAAAATACAAAACAGAGCTTTCCTGCATGAATTTTAATCCATTCATTCGCAGAGAGAATGCCTCTAATGCTTACATGCATGTTATATCTTATTGGCAAACTCTTCACGTGAACTAACCTCATCTTCACCAATATTTTGGGAGAAATGAATTGAAAAAAAGATGCATTCGGTGGCCAAACAGGCAGTGAGGAGCAAGGACTCCTAGTTCATCCTCCGAGGGATTTTATTTTGAGCTGATGAAGCATCAGAGCTGCCAGTCCCAGTTATTGGGGTCAGAATACCAGTCAGCAACTACACCCAGGTTGGAGGTGGCAAAGAAGCAGAGGCACCACAGGCCCGCACTCCCTCAGGCCGCTCCCAGCCTCTCCTTGGAATGGAGAGCGGTTCACACAAGGTGACAGGGATGGCCCTCGAGCCGCTTGGCACAGGCGGCCGCCACTTAACGAGTGTTCAGAATCACACTCAGCATGGAGAAATTCACTCTAACCCTGGAAGCCTGCCCCCTGGCATCTGCTCACTTACATTTTTACTCAATTACTATTTCTAAGAACAGAGACAAAAAAAAGAAAACACACACACACACACACACACACACACGCAGAGCCCCACTGTCAGCAGTCTTTCAGGGAAGGTGTGAAAGGGGTCCGTGGGCTGAGGAGATAGAGCTCATCCTGGGCCTGAATCTCTGGGTGCCCAGTCCCCACCCACAAGACACGCCTGGTTTTCCAGACTCGCCCAGGAGCAGGGTGGGTTTCCAATATTTTTTCACCAAAGAAAAAGGGAAGCTTGCAGCAATTAAATAACCCCAAGTGAGAGGGAGTGTCTGAGAAGAAAACCCATAAACCCACACAAAGAACCAGGGTGGGCCTCTCCACTTATGGAGGAAAAGATGAAAAGTAAATCAATCCAAAGTCATAGGTGAGAAAATTAACAAATATATGGGCAGAATTCCCAAGGGAAAGTACCGGAAAGGGGAAGTGTCTGGGGGCTTCGGTGTGACACAGAGCAGAGGCCGATTAAAAATTCAAATTTGGGGTTTGACACCAGAGAGACCCATGACGAAGGACCAGGCATTTACCCTCCAAGCTGCAACTTCCTACAGAGGGGGCCTCCTCTCTTGACCCCAGTGTGCAGGCTGGGGGTGAGATGCCTAAGTCCCAGGAATACAGTGACAGCCTGAAAACCTTTTCCATTTCTCATTCTCTTTGTTTTTCTTTTTCCGAAAGCTATGGTGGGGGGCAGAGGGGGCAGGGAATGAATAGACTTTTTGGTGTAGATAGTAAAACCCAGTACTACTGAAAAGACTAAAAACAAATTGTAATCTGTGTCAGTATGTATAGTTTCATCCACTCATTCATGTCAGCCACTCTGGTCTCTCTATGCTAAAATAAATTGTTTTTAGCAGAATCCATTTTCTCGAGGAAACTTTAGCTTAGACCACTGTAAACAAAAAGCAAGGTTTAGCATGATAAACTGCAGGAAATCATAACCTACCAAGTAGGCTCCAGAAAAGGTAATGAAATCATTTCTTTTGTCTGTCTGGAACTACAATTCCACAGTCACACATCACTTGGCAATGGTTCAGTCAGCGACGGACCCCACATACTGTGGACATCCCAACAGACCACCCGTACAGTGTAGGTGTAATTATACTTCATGACATTCACAGAACAGCAAAATCACCTAACAATGCAGTTCTTAGAATGTATCCCCATCATTAAATGGCATCATATGATTGTAATGCAAACTTCCGAGGTCTCAAACACACAGCTTTAACCAGTGTCAAGATGGAGGGCCATTTCCTCTCTCCCTAAGCACAGGTTAGGGACAATGGTGGGGTGAGCAGAGCAGTGAGTTTTTGAGCATCAGGATGTTCTGCCTCCTGCTCTTTGCTGAGTAGACTCCGACCCCTGGCACACAGGGGTCGCACACAGTTAGCACTCCATAACAATGGGCTCAATTGATAAACGTTCCACATCTATAAGGACTGAGATCTCTAAACTTCTCTGTCCCCAATCTAACATGGCTCTGAGGGGCTTGGACTAAGGGGCAGGGCTATGTGACTTGAGCAAATGTTCAGAACCCAAGTCCAGACAGCTGAAGGCCCAACCCACAGCAATCCATTCCCTCCTGCATCCCAGACACAGCAACTGGAAGGCATCAGAGCAGCCTCCCCAGGCCTCTCCTCAAAGTCCCAAAGAAGGAAAAATTGCCTTCTTCGGTTCAGTGTAAGAAACATTAATTGAGCAACTATTCTGTACCAGGAAAAAGAACATTGATACAAATAAGGTACAAAGACAGGACCCTTGACTTTCTGGCTGTGCTGTCCACCCTCCAGAGTGTAGCATCCATGGTGGGGTCAGGGAACCAATATTCAAAATCACTCTGCAGTCCCAGAACACATATCTCTGACACCCACCATCCATTCTTTGGACACTCTAAGCAAGTCAGCAAGTTACTTCAAAGCCATTCACGAGGTCTTTCTCGTGTGAAATCTGACAAGGAAACTTGGGCACCCCTGGCACCGGTCAGCTTCAGGCCAGTGTCAGAATTCTCCCTGACCCCTGACCACTTCCCCACAGGAGACAAACACGAAGGCGAACTTTCTAGCACTACGTCAAATGAGGTAGAAAGCAGTGGATGTACTCACCAAGGTACCCACAGAGCACCTGGGACTGTCTGGAGCACAAGCTGCCCACTGAGCCAGAGGGTGTTGTAACAACTGAGCAGACAGCTAGGAGTTTTAAAAAGTACAGTCATTACTATTTGACTGAGCAGAAGCCTCGCACAGAACTATACAAAGATTCAATGTAGAAGAGGATTCACTGATATTCTTATCTTTCCCCAGGAATATAAGGTCCCTGCTCCTCAGGGACAGAGGCTGACGGACCAGACCTTTCTGCATCCCTTATACCAACGGTCAGCCTCCTGAATCCCGCTTCCCCCTTCACACACTCTAGGGTTAGAATAACCATGTACAGGGCTCTCCCTGGTGGCGCAACCACATTATGAAGCGCATTATGAAGCTCTCCGAAGCCACTTGAGCACGAGTTCGATCCCTGGCCAGGGAGCTGACCCACATGGTGTGGCAGACCTCTGACCCATCTGCTGCTCCCCTTAGCAGTGTACTTCGTCGATCTGCCTGTCCTGCTCCCCACTTGTGTCTGGTGAATCCTCTCACCCACACACCTCTGGCCTGTACCCCAGTTCTGTAAGCATAAATAAATAGATCTTTTAAAAAAAATAACCATATAAAAAAAATAACCATGTACAATTTATATACTGAAACAGTAAAATAAATACCTTGATTTATATTAAAGATGAATCGGAGAGTCCTGACCTCCTTTGACAAAAGGCAGCCTACCTATTAAACACACCGCTCTGTTTTTCATTTGGCTGGCCATATTTTGGTTTTCTTAAAACCAGCTGTCATCATTTCTTACCCGCACACAGAAACTCCTTCTCCAGTCATAAATGCAAGTACATATTGGTTTAAAGCTGCTGTGCTCCAGTTTTAAAAGCAAGAGCCACCAGGGATGTTTTCAGTATATCACAAAGGATTATTAGTATGGCCTGAAATGTTGAACTTTGCTTTCACTCAAGTTACAGCACCTAGGTCTAGGTGACTGTCATCAAAGTCCTACAAGAGAAAATAGACCACCCCAAACCTCAAACTGAAGATAAAAATATTGCTGTGTATTCAAAAACTCTGGGGCACAGTCAAGAATTCATATGGGAACTTTGTTGAGAAGTTGGAGGTAGAAACCTTGCAGGTCACTGATCTCCTGCAGTCTTCATTCACACACCTCCGCTTCGCTGAGAGGAAGAGGACTTTGTAATACTACCCCTGAGGGTGTTCTGGAAGATTGAAATGAGAGGATATGTTTAAAAGATACTGACAAGCAGAAGGTGAGCACAGTGGGTAATAACAGTAGCTAGCTCACTATTTTATAAGTGAATCCTTGACAGCAGGCTAAGCAGGCCTGAGTAGATTCTCGCCTGCACCTCACACAGATTAGAACCACACACCTGCCAGGGACCAGGGCAAGTGTTAGAGCACTCACACCTGATGAAAAACATCCTCTGACAAAAGAAGAAGAGCTGATGGGACTCCTTCCTCAATTTTCACCAGGTTGGGACCTTTTATCTCCCACTTTTAAAATGGACCATGAATACTCTTCAGCACATGTGAGGCTGCTGACACAGGGCTCAGGAATGTTCTCATCACCAGAAAATAAATTGCTAATTTTGATGATGGAGGGTAAGCAGAGGACCATGATGTGATGATCATGTCACTGTGTACACAATGACCACGTCGATAATGTTGTGCATCTGAAGATATATAACGTGACATACCAATTCTGCTGCAATAAAAAATCATAAAACATAATCTCATAAGATGGTGTCATGAAATCTTTTCCCAGACCCTGTAACTTCAATGTTCAGCCCACTCACAAGGTCCCCAGGACATGATTATCAACCTGGAGTCTTTAACTGACAGATGGGAAAGTGGCAGTGTTAAGGGGAAAGATGTCCTAAAGGAACTCTGCAGAGTTTTGTGGACTCTCCCCAGTACTCCAGCTTTCTGGACTCTGCCACCTACTCCAGGATTGGAAACTACAACTCCCAGCAGTACCAGGGAGAGAAATGTGAGGACCCAAGGGCGGAGCTAAGCAGGCATCCTGGGGCTTTGGGGGATAAATAGGGAGCCATTTTCTATGGCTGGCTGGCTCACTTGGGAAATGGTGCTCTGGAAGGCATGACTCCAGCCTTTCAGTTAGTTTGTGACCAGAGCTCCAAGCCAGCCAGCCGGTAAGATATTCCAGTTATTTTATATCCCTCTCTCTTTCCTTGGGTTGTTTCCTTTTCTCTTCCCCTTTTCTAAATAAACCCATTACTGGCCCTTTTGTGTGTGTCTGCAGTACAACTGAATTTTAAGCATGCAGGTGAGGTCCCACAGACAGGTAGCCTAGTTCACACTGGGGTGCCCTGTAACAGCAGGATTGGTGGCCTGGAAGACCAGGGTCCAAGGCGTCCAGGACATCTGCTCACAGGTGCTTTCACCAAGAAGCAACGAGGTCATTTATCTTTAGAGCCTGCTCCACCATCTTAGAGAAAAAACTCCCTCCAATAACCAGATAGCAAAGATAGGAAGCTACGTGGGGTATAAACTATCCCAAGATTAGCAAATTAAAATCTTCTCCTTCAGAGCTCCCCTCTAACCAGAGAGGCTGAAAGTTATCTGAAATATAGAAGTCACCTGAGGCAGGTAGACCATGCAGAGTGAATGCTGGGTTAGCAACACTTTCTCTTCAGACTATGCATGTCTTGGGGGGATCTAACTCCTTTCCCTGGGAAACAGCACCTTCTTCAGGCCAGTAGTGTCGTGATCCTGAAGAGGGACACTTCTATGACCAGAACAGGAGCATCCCCCCCCCCAAAAGTGCCCAGACCACCCAGGTTGATGGAAGGATGGGGTAATTACATTGTTTGCAACTTCCCAGCAACAATCTTCTAGAATACACTTTCAGTTTACTCTCACTCTGCTATAAAGCCTCTGTACTAAAATCTTCTCTTTCCTGTCTGTCTTTTCTCCTGTGTTTTTTTGATTGTTAATTTGTTTTAGCCAGGTCAAACTTCTGATACAGCAACTCAGAAGTTCAGATCATGATTGGATGGAGATAGAAGTGACGCAAATTGTCACTATTTAAGCCAGAGAAGCAATTCTTAGTTGTTGTTGTTGTTTAAAGGGGGAAAAAATGTCAGCAATCTGTTTACATGGCATTATATTCTGGGTACACTTTTTTAGGTCACTGAGATCTTATGGAAATGCCTATACAAAATGTTGAGGCCCTATAAAAAATCTGAGTTTTCTTTTAGTCTTTGTACGGAAATTACACTTTTAAAAGTACTGGGATACTCATTTATGGCTAATGGGGGCTCTGGCTCAGAGAAGCCTTATATCCTAGGATTATATTACTGCATGGGTAATTGGCAGTCTAGCAAAAAGACCATGAAGGTAACTATAAAATTGGGGGTCATTTTTGTCTGCAATGAAGCAGAAAATAAATAAAGCAACAAAACAAAAAGGCACAGTGATCCCAGAGTATATTTCCAAACTACCTGCCTCAAAAATCACCTGATCTTCTTGTCAACAGGCAGTTTTGCAGGCCCCATCTTAAACCACTGAATAATAACCTGAGGGGTCATGGATGGGACACAGCAGTTTAGGAACTTGCATACTTAATCAGCAGTACAGAGCAAGCATTTGTAGGGCAAAGTTTGAGAACCACCAGAAAAAGCTTGTATGTTAGGAAGACCTTTAACAAAATCTCATTTGACCTAAAAATAGCCCAAATAAGTGGATCAAGGAAACATGATACCCACATTGGAGTTATTTGTTCTGTATAGGTAGGAGTTTTTGTAGTGCAAAAATGTCTATGAGGTAGAGATAAAGACATTCCTGCTGCCATGATATCTTAAGCAGAATTGAATGTGATTAGAAATACTTAACTGAACTTTGTCAAAGTAATTGGCACTTGTTTCAAAACCCCTTGACCCTACCACATAAAGATATAACACATCTCTCTCATGATTCCCTAAGAGGAAACTATCATTTCTTCCCAACACCAAAAGTGGAATACGTTTCTACTCTGAGAATCCCCAGCTAATGCTACTGAGAAGGGCAAACTCTGGTCCCAAAGGTATACAGACTCAGGTCAGCTTGCCCTTTCTGCAACCCAAATACTAGAGCCTAAGAGTTAATGAAATCAGGCATGGTTCTGCGCACATGGCTTCATTATTGATAGTGATATTTTCTGACAGTGGAGTTCTTCTGTAGTCCACCTCTCTCTAAGACAAATGAGCACCAGACACCCCAGGCCAAGGAGAAGGGCAGAGAGGTTGTTCAGGACTAGAGCACAGATTGGTCTCTTCAGTCAACACACTCTAACCTATGCTTCACACTTGAGGAGGTGCAGGAGACACACCCACACCAACAGGGGCTTTAGCAGGCTATGCTTCACACCTGAGGCAGCAGCCATAATTCAGCTTTGGTTCTGCCAGCGACATCCTTTCCGTCAGGACTCCGAGAGTACTTCTCTGTTTCATTTCCCAAACTCTGCAGCCCCAAAGGCCAAGGTGTGAGCTTAAATGTGGAAACACGTCCTCACAGAAACTCCTGACTAACCTCAGGAGGATGAGGGAGAGTTCTTTAACAAACATCCACCTGCTGCTAAGAAATATCTTCCCTCTGTTGTCTTTTTATCGTTTCCATAAACTTTTATTTATTTACTTTTTGGTAGAAGATGTGCAGGGAGTGAGAGAATTCACCAGATGCACCGTGTGGGTCAGCTCCCTGGCTGGGGATTACTCAAGCCATCAAGGTGGGCCCTCTAGGTGATAGTCTTAAGCATGAGGCCACCAGGGAAGCCATGTAGTCTTTCTGACTTTCAGTAGAATCAGGTCACCACTTTTTTTTTTTAAGATTTATTTATTTATGCATACAGAGCTGGGATACAGGCCAGGGGTGCAGGGGTGGTGAGAGGCTTCACCAGAGAAAGAGTGGGGAGCAGAACAGGCCGACTGACAAACTACACTGCTGAGCGGAGCAGCGGGCAGGTCAGGAGAGGTCTGCCATGCCATGTGGGTCACCTCCAAGACGGGCAGGGATCAAACTCATGCTGAAGAGGTTTTAGCTTCTTAGTGCAATGCTTTAACCCACTGCGTCACCAGGGAGGGCCATCATCCACCTTTTATGCACTTTCTCAACCAGAAAAATAAAAGTTAACATTAAATCAAGTAGAAGTAACTTCAGTGCTATTGTCAGTAAGATGTCAAAGCTGAAGCAAAAATGGGGGACAGATGAGAACAAGAAATAAAACCTCTAAATGGAAAGAATGAAAGTGACCAATGAATCTGATTTAGAAAGAATAAGCTCTGACTGATTTGGTCTACTGAGCTGTGAGTTACCAACATGAAAATAAATCCCCAACAGAAAAATTAAATTATACTTCCCAGAAAATTCCCATGTATTGGCCACAGTGAATATTTTAGTGCTTTAATAGCACCTTTAAAAATATACACAATAGGGGCCTTGTTGGTGGCACAAGGGGTTGCGTCTCAGCATTATGAAACTATCCACAGCCAAAGAAGCAGCAAGTTCAATCCCCAGCCAGGGAGCTGACCCACATGGTGATGCAGATCTTTCCTGTCTCACCACTGCTCCCCTCAGCAGTGTGTTTCAGAAGATCTGTCTGTTCTGCTCCCTACTCTGTCTCTGGTAAATCTTCTCAACTCCTGCCCCTCTGGCCCACACCCCAGTTCTTGTATGCATAAATAAATCTTTTAAAAAATATATCCACAATGTTCTATTATTTATGGTATTTCTTTTTCTTTTTCTTTCTTTTTTTTTTTATTACACAAGTTTATTTTTACTCTTTTTTTTTTTTTTTTAGATTTATTTGCACACAGAGCTGGGGTACAGGCCAGAGGTGCAGGGGCGGTGAGAGGATTCACCAGAGACAAAGTGGGGAGCAGAACAGGCAGATCGACAAAGTACACTGCTGAGGGGAGCAGCGGAGAGGTCTGCCGTGCCATGTGCTCACCCCACCCCACCCCCACCCCGCAGGCAGGGATCGAACTCATGCGGGAAGTGGCCTCAGCTTCTCAGTGCTGTGCTTTACCCCACTGTGCCACTAACAAGGGTCAATTTATGGTATTTCTTAATAGATTTGCATAGCCCAGTGTCAGTCAGGTCTTTCTCAAACCCAACTTTACATTATCTTTCATAAGATGAAGTAACAGGTAAGGACTCCTATAGCAGCCAAGTGTTATAAATGAGCCATTAGTGGTGAACTAGTCTGTCAGGAGAGATGTGGGATATGTCAATGTGGTGGTTTAGAGAGGGAAGCCAATGGACAGAACCATGCTGAAGGCCATGTTTTCCTCTTTCCTCCATGAAACTGGAGAGAACCTGAAATATTTGCTGAAATCCACACTCTCTCTCCCCAAACTGTCTTATTCTCAAATACCCAGTCCTACATTCTTTTTTCAGAAACAGTCTCTTCTTCACAACATCCCCAACATGTCGACATCTGGAAAGACCAGACTCTTGGAGACTGTTTTCTAATTAACTTACACTCCTCAATTTTCTTGGGGCTAAAGTATCAGCCAAGCTCTACATCTATGATGTATCAATCCAAATAATCAATTGGGAAGGGAAGGCAGGTCTGGCTCATAAAAGAATTGTTTTCTCAGCACCCTGACGCTGCCCCTCCATTGAAGAGATGTGAAAGCATGTATTTCCTCTTGGACAGCAGCGCTATCTTTCTCCCAGAGGGCAGCAGATTCACTCCAGCACCCCAGGAAGCCAGGATGCACGCTTAATGACTCTTTGATACCGCGTCCTAAGTGTCATTTCCTCCCCAAATCTTGGGCGGTGACTCCCAACCACCTCCCTTTCCTCTCATCTATCTTCTTCCTCTTTGAAATGTCTACTCCCTAATGTCATCCATCTCAGTGTTAAAATCTATTTTAAATGAGTTCCCTGACAGCTAAGAAATGATGTGGCCGGTATCTGGTTTTGGAGGTGACGAGAGGCCTTGGCACTTGAACTATGGCTGCCTGACCTGGCTCAGACTTGACCCCAAATGTCCTGGCTTCTTTCTCAACAGAGACTACAGCAGGGAGGTGATGAGAGACAGGGGAACAGGGAGGAGAGGATGAAGTGGGCCCAAAAACATAGTCACCAGAAGCAGCCTTTGCACATCTTGTATAAACACATCCTTTGTCCTGGAATTGGTGACTCAGAGATAAAGTGGCAAGTTGTGTGTGACTCCTATACATAGTCAGAGAGGTCAGGTAAAATAATTTCAGTATCGGGCCCTCCCTGGTGGCGCAGCGGGTTAAAGCACAGCACTGAGAATCTAAAGCCACTTCCACATGAGTTCGATTCCCGCCAGCCCTGGAGGTGACCACATGGCGCGGCAGACCTCTCCTGACCCACCCACTGCTCCCCTCAGCAGTGTACTTCGTCGATCTGCTTGTTCTGTTCCCCACTCTGTCTTTGGTGAAGCCTCTCACTGCCCCTGAGCCTCTGGCCTGTACCCCAGTTCTGTATGCACAAATAAATCTTTAAAAAAAAAAATAATAATTTCAGTATGTTTTCCTCAAAATGATGTGAAATATATTTGGTAAAATGTGAAACAACTGATAACATCTTGAGATGTCAAAAAATCAAAACTGGAAATGAATGCGTTGAGCTCAGAGTACAAGGTCCTAGGTCAGAGGAGTCTATTACGTGGACCTCCCGCTTTGGGTTCTAGAGATGGATGTTAACAGTTCACAGCTCTTCAAATTTACCAAATAGAAACATTTTTTGAGGGCAAACCATGCTTCCACTCAGTTTTATTTTCTGTGAGTTACTATGGATGCTTAGGAACCCTGCAGTTCAATGACTGACATTGTTTCCATTTGATCATTTCTAAAATACAGATTCTCACTTTTCAGCAAGGGTATGTTATAATGCATAATTTCTTTTAGGCATATAAAAGTTCTGATCTGAAGAGCAACCAGAGTATCTCTTCCAGGCATATAAAATATGATGTTTGAGATGCCAGGCCAAACAGACCTACTAAAGACCAAAAGCAGTTGTAGTAGCTATTTGTTTACACCTGTCACAGTCACCTCTTCATAAGCCCAGGGAACAGGAGTTATCTTCCTCATCTTTACACATGAAATAAGTATAGTCAGTTTAGTTAAGGGGTTACTACCTGACCAGAAAGCCAATAATGTAGGAGCAGGACATGAATTCAACAGAAAACAACCTCACTGTCAAAGAGGCAGCCTTGATGACTTAACCCGAGAGCTGGTTCTACAGGCTAAGCAAAACATGTGCCTTGAACACTGGACACCATGGGCCTGCAGTGGGGTGGCTCTCTGGGGGGGGGGGCACATTTTCCCTTCTAGCCTCTGAGATTCCTTTGGTACAAGTTCCTCTGTATAAATCATCTTTTGGTAATTTCTTTCACTTATCACATCCATCTGACTCCCAAGTCCATGTTCATTGTATGCTACCATGCTGCCTTCCCAAATCAATGGGTTCCATAAGAGTTCAGAGAAATCCCCTCTCAACCACCATTATGGAAGTTTTGGTGAGGAAAATGCTTATGGTTTAAGACCAAGGCCAGAAGATTCAAGAGATCACAATTTTGGTATCAATCAAGAGCGGAGATAAAAGTTGAATGTGAAAGATGATGCCAGACTTACACTTCCTTTGGCGGGTAAAGAATCTGGAACCCACCCATTCCATTCCTGGTAGAGGAGTCACCACTCTTGGGTGGATGAGTACATTTTGCAAGATATAAGAAAAGTCATGGGCTCTGCATCCTGGTCTTTGTAGCAAGACCTCCATCTGTGGTACAAGAGAAAGCCTTCCTTTTAGTAACATGTCCTGGAGGGAAATAGCTGTGCCCATGTCTACACACATCATGAGAGAGATAATAGCATGGACCCTATTGTGTTGTTTGTTAGGACAGGAATAGCATATGTGAAGCAAATTCAGTATGGCTGGCACACAGGAGTGATTGACTCTCATCACCACCGTCACCATCCTTTCCATGCAGATGGCCTATAAAACTGGCTAGGATGAGCGAGGTGCTGCCTGGAGCACAGACATGAACCAGCAGCATCTTTCCCAAGTAAGAAGGTGAGTAATTTCATCTCTTCCCATCTCCCGGTCCTGGTGATATGGATCCATAGATCCTTCCTCTGGTGGTTCATGGTTATTCTCTAAAGGGGAATACTCATCCATTTATTAGTGTCATTGGAAAAATACCAAGAGTGCTAGCTTCTAGAAGAATCCAGATAAGTCAGGAACTCAGATTTGTTCTGTTCTGAGGAAGTTTATAAACCATTGAAGGAGACCGCCCAACTGCAAAAGAAAAAATGCTGAGATAGAGCTGAGCATCGGGGCTGTGAGGATGTAGCAGAGCAAAAAAAAAAAAAAAAAACAGCTGATGAGAAAGGAGGGTGGTATCCAACTACATCTCACAGAATACTGGATGTTAAAAGGAGGATCTCTGAGCAGAAGAAACAGTAAAACCAAATGTGCAGTGGTATGACAATAAGTTGACTGTTTGGACAAAAACAAAGAGGTGGAAGTAGCTGGACATAGTTATTATGCAGGAACTTGGTGAAGAGTGGCGCTGGCAAGGAGGAGGGGCCAGACCCTGAAGGTCTCAGACTCGCTCTGAGAAACTGGAACTCGTACCTAGAAATCCAAATTTTCAAGACCATCTAATATGAGAAGCAGAAAGTGCTAGACATACTGGGTTATCAGTTTTGACTATCCCCTGCCCCTTAAGTGGCAAAGGTCACAGAAGGAACATTCTGAGTGAGCAAAGGAAATGGATTCTGGTGGAACTAGAAAGAAAAGAACAAGATGGAGGTGGTAAGGCATAGCCAGTTCTCAGAGAAAAACTTTTAGTCATGTTTTGATAGTTCTTTTTAATCTTTCATATGTTAATGTGTATCAGTATTTCTTAATGTCACCCAAGATTCCCATGCATCTTAATGTCACCTAAGATTCACATGCTCTCCTGGTGGTACAATGGGTTAGGAAGCAGCACTACAAGCTGGCTGTAGCAGCTTCAGTGCAAATTTGACTCCCAGCCCTGGAGGTGACCCACATGGCACAGCAGACCTCTCCTGACTCCCTGCTGCTCCTCTCAGCAGTGTACTTTGTTAATCTGCCTGTTCTGCTCCCCACTCTGTCTCTAGAGAAGCCTCTCACCACCCCTGCACCTCTGGCCTGTACCCAGTTCTGTATGAATAAATAAATAAATCTTTTTTAAAAAAATCAATGTGTTTGATATTCAATGAATAATAAGCACCAGCCAAAGCAGATCTACAACATGCCTGAGGTAGAGCTAGGTGCTTCTTTGCACCTGTCAAGGCCCAAACTGACAATTCTTGGAAGCAGGGATCTTTCTCATGTTTATAAGAGGAGAAACTGAGACCTATTTAAGGGAAGTTAGCCACTGTCCATGCAAATATTCTACAGTAGGGAAGAACAGAAGGCGATTCAGAGCTAGGGGACAAGCTAACGGGGGCTTTCTCCAGTGTCAAGGCCACCAAGTCTGTCCTGGACGCAAGGCAGTGGCTTCAGGGCGTTGCAGTGTGTTTCTACACTCACTTCTGCAGTCTGGGGTCAGAAGAGAAATCAGACAAAGGACAAACCCCAACTCGCTGGTGGTTATGTGAATGTCTCCTAAACAAAAGACAGAAGCCAGTTTCTCAATCTAAACAACCCCAGCAGGAAATCCCTAGCATGTGATTAAATTTAAAATACCTGAAGAACACTGAATTCCTAGGTTAAAAGCCATCTTTGTTTAAGGGATAGTCAAAAAATAAAAACATACCATATGGTTTCAAAATGACAATGGAAGCATTTGTTTATCTGGGCCAGAGACACATTTCATCAGCAGTTCAGAATCTGCAATTGGAATGATTCCTTCAGCAAGAGGGCTTCCTGCACCCAGCAGGCAAATCTGGCAAATCCAAATCCTCTCCAGGACCCAACAGCCCCGGAAACTGCTGTGGCAGGATATCAAAAAGAAAGGCCATCCAGGGGGCCCTTCCTGGTGGCACAAAGGGTAAGGATGCACTGCAAGCTAGCTACAGCCGCCTCAGGGTGATTTGGATCCCCAGCCCCAGAGGTGACCCACATGGCCTGGCAGACCTCTCCTGACTTGCACGCTGCTCCCCTCAGCAATCTGCCTGTTCTGCTCCCCACTCTGTCTCTGGTGAATCCTCTTCCTAATCTGCTAAAAGTGCAGCTAGAAGTATGTTGTATCTCTGGACAACGGGCTAGCAGTCAGTGGCCTCCTCGGTCCTAACCCATTTTGGATGTTGGCTGAACCCTGAGTCACTAGCCTTGTCCTCACATCACAATTTCCTCTAGGAAAAAAGGTCTGTCTTTCATACCTTCCTATGAAAGAGGCTGCAACAGGTTGCTTAATACCAGCTGCTTGTCACCCTGGCAAGTCATCCCAAAGGTGCAACCCCTTGAGTAGACCCCAGGGGTCGCTGTGGAGACAAAGAAGGCTCCAGTCCCCATAGAGGTGAAGTGACTCCCACTTGCCCCTTGAGCTTCCCACAGCTCAGCTCCCTGAGGTGAGCTCTCCTCAGGCGAGGCTTCAGGTCAGCAGGCCTCACTTGGAAGAGTGTAACTAACCGCTTCAAATATAAAGCTGGATTTCTAAGAGGGTTTTCCTTAGTCTTTGAAAAGTAAAAGTAAAAGAAATCCTGAAAGAGAATGTGGCCTAAATTATATGTAACCACAATCAGGCACTAGCATTAGTACAAGCAATGATGCAATAAAAACAGGGGAATTAAAATTTGGTCTGTTGTGTATTAATAACTCAATCATCATGGACATCAAGGAGTTCGGCTCTCTCTCTCTCTCCTTTCTTACACACACAAAGAAAATCTTTAAAAATGAAATTCTTGAACATAAAACTGTGTTCCTGCAATTGCTGATATTTTCCTTCATTGGGCAATGGGCCAATCACCCCACAATCTGTATAGAAAGCTACATCCATGTATAGTATTCAGTCGAATCCATTCTACATGCCATGAGTTCACGTGGAAAATTACAGCATAAATCAAAAAGGAGATTACTTGGTATTAAATGTTTAACATTCACATGAAGGAATTACAATGAAAACCTCATTGAGATTTTTCAGGCTGTGTATTTTAGTTTATCTAATTCAATATGATAGAATAAACCAGCATGAATATTTACTTTTTTCAGTTGCCTGGCCTGGAGATTGCACTCTTCATTAGCATGAACTGCTTATTTTCCCTGCCAGGGAAATCCAAGATAATTCCTCACATCTTTCTCTGTCTTCTGACTAATATCCCATTGCTACTGACTAGACTCCCTATGGAGAGGGACACAGTCATGGCGTAGGCTAAATGAAGGAGAGCTTTGATGTCTTTACTGTAGGCACTTTATGATCAAAATAAGAGAGTGGGTGCTGCCCAGACAATCTAATTCAAACCCCCACTTATTGAATTTTTGGATTATCGTTCTATTCACTGCTCTCATTGTAATGCTCTTTTGATCAAAGAAACATTTTATTTTTTAGGTTCTTAACATTAAAATGATACTATTAGCAAAGTCGGTAACCAGAAACAAATACCAGGGCTATCAGGAGTTCTTAAAAGGAGACTTATTGATATTTAGGGCCAGATAATTTGAGTGTGTGTCACACACACAGACACATGTGTTGAAGGGGACTACAGGGACTTGTTCTGTGCATTCTAGGTATGCTATCAGTACCCCTGGCCTCTGCCCACTACATGCCAATAGCTGTCCTCTAGCCCAAGTCTGACAGCAAATATGTCTCCAGACTTTGCCAAATGTTCGCAAAGGGTAGGAGCAAAGTTACTGCAGTTAGACACGCATTGTGTGCCTAGTCTGCTATGAAACAGAAAGGGAGAAGAAAGAAAGAAAATGAGACTTCATCTATCCCCCTTCCCCTTTTCTTTTTGACTGTTCCACCCTCTACACCAATTTTAATAGTCTATCATCCACATTCTTATCCTCTGTAACAGAGTTACTATTTCTAAATTTCTTAAAAGCTTCCGCAGTGTCATTTGAATAGATGCACCTTAAACCTCAAGTGGATTGTCAGAAGGACCAGAAGAAGTTCACTAATTCCTTGGCCCTCCCTGGTGGCACAGTGAGTTAGAGCGCTGCACTGTGAAGTCTAAGCCAAGCTGTGGCCACTTCAGTGTGAGTTCGATCCCTGTCCCCGAGGTGACCCACTTGGAGCAGCAGACCTCTCCCGACCCGCCCACTGCTCCCCTCAGAGTGTACTTTATTAATCTGTCTGTTCTGCTCTCTACTCTGGTGAATCCTCTCGTACCCCTACACCTCTGGCCTGTACCCCATTTCTGTAATAATAAATACAATCTTAAAAAAAAAGTAGGTCACTAATTCCCAATGGGTAAATGATCAGTAAACTTTAGTATAACTCCACTTTGAGCGTTAAGCTAACAGCATGTGAAAAGATCAATAAGAATAAATTCAAAACTAATCAGGCCCCTTCTTTCAATGTTGACACAGTATTATTTATATCCCATAAATACCTTCTTGACTAAAATTCATCCTAGGAGATTGGCAACTGGCCAGTTCTATTCATATTTACTGTATTTATATAATATTCTTGGCCAAGGATAATATTTAAGACAAAATATGCCTGAAGGCATATACAATATCTTTTATATTTTTACTTTTCAATCTCCATTGCTAAAAATATTTCGTCTGAACCATAGAAAATGTCCCACCAAGTGCTATCAGCAATCTGTAATGATATATAGCTCATTGAGTACAATCAGAGCATACTTGTAATATTTGAGCTGAAGTCACTCCCTGAACGCTAATAAGTTGGTGGTAAAAAATGAACCAGAGATCGTTCCCATGCCTTCCTCTCTAGGGCTTCTGACCCTCGCCGGGATCACTGTAAGAAATGATAGGCACACTCTCTCCTCACAGCCACTCCAGTGAGGGCCAAGTTAAAAGCTAGGCAGAAAAGTTCTAAAAGGGGAAAGCTGATTTAGAAGTCAAGGTTATGCTTTCAATTTGCTCGTTAAAAATATGGTAGAGTGATTTCTTCTTTTCGTCTTTTTTTTTTTTTTTGGAAAGTTTCACTATATTCCAGTATAACCAGAAAGTGCTGGGAAATCAGTTAACTTACTTGCTATAAAATTATCCACAGTCTCTGCAGAATAGTATTAACCTCTGTGAATATGGCTTTCTGCTCCTAAATTTCCATACAGCACACAAGCGTCAAAATGTCTATTTTCCTGGTAGGAAAGCAGACAGCCTATTTTTTATACTGGATTTGTAGAGAATTTTAACTGATGTGGTGGTGGGGGTTGGGAATCCACACCCTGCTGTTCCATGCCACCCTCTGAATTCCTACAAATCTGAGAATTTTCCCCAATTGGTGATAGCTGTGATTCTCAGCTAGTACTGGATCATATCAGCTCTCCAGACTGGAGTCTGCTCCAAAGAACAAAGAATTGATCCCCAAGGGTCACTTGCTCTCTCCACCTATCTAGTGAAGAGATCAGACCTCCTGCCTGGTGTAAAAAGTGCCAGCAGTTCATTAGAGCTTTGCAGTAAGGAGGGCAGAATAAGTTGCTCAGATTCCTTCAAACACACTTGCCTGTCTCCCCAAATACCAAGTAACACTGATGCACATACTGGAAAAGCAACCGATTCAACTCCCTGTTTGGTCTCCTTGGTTTTGAACTAATTACAATGAACTTTCTTTCCTAATATCTCCTTGGCTCCATCCCAGGTAGAAAAGCTTTCCCTCCCCAGGGGAATAACCAGGGTGGAGCATTATTTATCACCACTGTTGTGGATGGAGCCATAATTACAATAAAATCAGCCTGCTTGCCAGGATCTCCTGCATCTGCTCTGCTCTGGAACAAGAAGAGGAGAAGCTGCAGCCCCAGGAAGGTGGCCAGGAAGACTGGGTTAGACCCAGCGGCTGACATTCTGAGTCCATCAAGTACAAGACATGGCAAGTCATAGAGCTCCCCAGCGTCAAACTAAAAAGAAATATTAAAATAGAAGAGCACCACCCTGCAATTAGAACCTCTAGGATAAAATTACCAAGATGGCCATATTATCTATTTAGGCAAGACACAGAGACTTTGTGCGGAGAGCCTGCAAGAATGTAGAGCATGTTAAGGGGAGGAGAGAAATGGGCAACCAATGAAAAGTTTATGACTTGGGATTTGGAATACGCAAATGTTGAAGTGGTATTTTTTTTTCTTTTTCTTCTTCCTGGTATTTAACCCTGTCAGGTATCACCGAATGCATCCTCTTTTTCTTTCTTTCCTTCCTTTTTTTAAGGATGTGAAAATAATTCCAAGTTAACTGTCCTTTTCCCTACCTCCCTAGGAAATGCAGAATAAATCACTTCATTCCCATTGCTACTGGATGGTAGTTGGTTTTGAGGACACTGCCCTCAAGAAAAGCCTGTAAGGAAAAAAAAAATCGACTGTCTTCTACTGGCTCTGAGATCTAGGACTGTGCCCAAGCGACTTCAGGAAGCCTTTGCGAGAAGAGCCAGCGGCAGGCTCAAGGGGGAGAAAGATAAACCCTAAACCCTTCAGAAAAAAACGATCTGCTACACGGCGATCTTAAGAAGCAGGGCTGGGGGAATCCTGGAAAACAGCAGGAAGTAAAATCTGTTTCTACGTCGTCAGAAACCAGGTTGTCTTTTCTACTGCTCCAGGTGAAATCAAAAGGGACTCGGTTGGAAGCTCTGGCCTCGGGGGATGTAAACAGCCATAGATTCCAAACTGAGGGTTGTCGGTAGGTTTCCCTAAGGGTCTCCAAATCGGGGTTTGTCTTGGCTGTGCTGACAATTTAGGGGTGCTAGAGACAATAGCGAAAGCTCGGAGAAGGACAGATAGGTCCTCACGAAAAAGGGCGCCTTCCGGAGAGGCTAGTTTTGAGCCACTTTTTTTTAACCCTTCTTGCACCGGATTTTGAGGGAAGCTCCAGGCCAATGGGAGCCCAGACGGCAAACCTACCCAGGTTTCCCGCTTCAGCTCTGCCCCCACCCCCCAGCCCCCCGGGCGCCCCAGGGTTGACAGAGGGGGCTGACTTCTAGTCGGTGTGGGAGGAAAGAATTTTGGGGGAGAGAAGAGAATCACGCCTGAGAAAGGACTGAGGCGTGGGGGGAAGGGACACGGGGAGAAAAATCAAGTCTAAGGTCAAAGTTTTGGAGCCGAAGGTTCCCAAATCACACACTGGGGAAGAAGGGGGTGGGACGAGGGACTGCAGGGGGAGAGCAAGCGGGGACCGGAGAGGGAAGGGCGAGCCCCGGAGTGGGTGGGGGTTTGAGAGCAGCGCTGAGCCTCGGAATGGAAGGAAAAAAAACAGTACTTACTTTCTGAGGGCAAGAAGGACGGCATGTCTATCTTGTAAACCTCTTTGGCGTAGTACTCCTCGTCACTCCTCTCGCGCTCGCAGGCAGCCGCCCTCCGACTCGCCTTCTCCTGGAGCAAGTCCCGGGTGCTGTTGTAGATGGAAATCACCTCCGGGGGGACTTCCTCGGGCTCTGGATAGTCTTCTGGGGGGCTGGTGAGCTTCAGCTTGCTCAGGATCTGCCCTCGGATGGCCTCGATCCTCTTACGCATGAACTGGTCCATGTCGAGCGTGCTGCAGGTAGACAGGCTGAGCGCCACCGTCACCAGATGCAGGAGCAGAAAAGCGCTCAGCACACAGTAGTGCATTTTTTTAAAGGTGGAAAACTTTTTTTTTAAGTGGAAAAAAAAAAAGGTCGGGAGGTAAAAAAGAAACCAACAACTCTCAAAGTACAAATCAGGTAGATTTTTTTAATGCGAAACTTTTGCAAACCATCGAGCGTCAAAGTCCAAGAGGAAAAAAAAAGTAGCTTGCTGGAATTCCTTTAAAAAGAAGCGGCAAGTCCTTTCCAAAGTGGAAATAGGAATGCACGAGGGGCAGGGGGAACCCTAACTTTGGAGAGCAGGATAAAGTTTCCTGGGAGCGACGAGATGGGGGAGGGAAAGAAGAGTCGAGTGGCTCGGAGGCAGAAATGGATTTAGGAGGAGGAAACGGAGTTCAGTGTGTCAGTTTCGGACGCGGAGTGGCGGATCTGAACTCGGCTCCTCCGGCCAAAAGGGAAGAGAGGACAAGGTCCGGGGGCTGGCAGCTGGTGCGGTGGCGGGAGGGGCTCTGGCGCTTGGCGGGGCGGGGGCCCCAGGCTGCCCCTGAGGGAATTTATGTATTTAAAGAAGGAGCGGGGTCGCCTGGCCTTCCACCGCAGCGCTGATTGCAGAAGGAGCCGCAGCTCGGGATCGCCGGAGCGCACACGTGTGTGCGCGTGTGTGCGTGTGTGTGTGTCCGTGTGCGCGCGCTGGGGGCGAGCCGGGCGCGCCGCGGGGAGGCGGGTGCGCGGCTCTGGGTGCTCGGGACTCGCTCGGGTGGAGGTGCTGAGGCGGCGATGATCGGCCTGCAGGAGCTGTGCGCGGTGGCCTCCACCCCGGCGGGTTACTCCACGTTGCCGCCGCCGCTGGCCGGTGCGTCCAGCCTCCAGCTCCCTCCTCCTCCTGTTCCTCCTGCGCCTCTCGCTCCAAACGCCAACCCCGCGACCGATGACTGGCTGCTGCCGCCGTGGCTTTCACCCCTGCCAGCCCCCAGGACCGCTGACTTGGGGGGCTTTATTCCTAAGGGCGTGGCGAAGGGGTTCCCTGGGGCTCCCACCCTCTCCTGGTTTCGCTCCTACTTGGACTTCCTCGCTTCGGGTAGGTAGACACTTGGCAACCTGAAATACACCCAGTCCTCCTTTCCTTCTTCTGCAGGAAGGCAGCCCGTCAGCAGTTTGTTTCCCACTGCCTCCCTAGACCGTTAGCCTATGTTCTCCATTCCCTCCCCATGCTTCTTTCACTTGCTTCTTTCTCTCTCTCTCTTTCTCTCTCTCTCTCTCTTGTCGGAGGCTTCTGGAGCTCCCCTTGGAGCGAACCTTCTGCTGCCAGCAGATAACATCACGATCTTGCCCGGGAGGAGAGATTTATAAGTTCCCTCTGAACCACGTGTTTGCCTTCAACAAAATGACTTGCTAGAACTGCAGTCAGAAGTCCTCTCATTTACTTAGACCTCCTTTGCTGGCCCTGAGAAGTAGAGGGGGTGCGCAAAGGAGGGGGGGGGCTTTGGGGGAGGGGGCAGGAGGTGGAGTGTGCGCCCTGACAACAGTGATTTACGGTATTTACTTTATATAGTCATTTTGGACCGGTCTGCTGAAGGGCAAGCTATCAACTCTCCCGTTTCTATTTAGCGTGGCTCTTTCTCAGTTTCCCAAACAGAATCACTTGTTCTGGGATGGAAGCTTCCCCTCTCTCTCTCTTCCCCTACCTCTCCCCCCACCTCTGCAGTTACTTAGGGCCAGGCCAACATCAAGTGTGTCCTCTCCAATCTAGGAATCACCTCCTACCTTTTCATGGAATCACTTTCTGAGTTTCCATAGCAAAGGACTAACACCCTAACATGCTGTTCCAACAAGCTGGTCGGGGGCTGATCTCAGCATATTTGAGTCTAGTCTACACCTTCGTTTGTCTGGAAACTGCTGAAGGCAGAGCTCTATCTTTTTCACCTGAAGAATGAAGTCTATTTGCTTGTCTTGCTGTTTGAGGGAATAAACAGATAGCCTGTTTCCTCTGCTGCCTGAACCACTCTTAGTGGCTGTCTCTTCACCTTCTTCCCCTGCCACACACTGGCGACCACCTCATTCTTTCCATGGCACACATCCAGGAAGCCAGGACATGGGTGTGAGACTCCCATTATGTGCCACACTTGACCTGGTATTTTTTATTTCATTCTAGTCCAAATTAGAGGAACACAAAATAAATCTTGCCACTATTCACTTTTCCCTTTTACCTTTAGTTACTCAAAGTCAACATTTTCATTTCATCAGGACTCGGTGCCCTTGTCCTCTACACAGAAGGTTGAAACTGGAAACGGTTGAGTTTTCCACCAACTCAAACCTCTGTATTATTCTGTCCTTCACTTGTTCTTTTTATTGCAGAAAGTCACTGGGAATGTTCTCTGACTTGGAAATTACCCTGTATAGTGTATACCTAGGGCTGGATGAACAGTACAGGTAACAATAGCTAGTACATATTCCAGTTAGTAATGCAGCCATATAACATATATGGCCATATGCTATCTAAGAGCAGGAATTACTATAATTACTCATATGTCAGTAAGGAATACAGCAGAGAGGTTATAGGTCTTGTCTGACCCAAGTTGGGGTTCAGCTGGAATTTTCAGTCAGGATCCTTTGCTTCTATTCTCACCTACTCTGTACTACAAATAACTGTTTGAAGACCATTGGTCTGGCAAGCAGGGGTTCTGGTGAAGTCCATTTGGAAGAAAGCAGGTGCTCTGTACTCCAGCATCATGTAAAGCCTCTGAGAATCTTGCAGGGAACCATTCAGCTCTTTCAAACCAGCATATTCCAGATTCCTCTGAGCATGGAATTTTCACCTTATTAACACACTTTGAAAAGCTCTGCAATAAAAGACTTGCTCCAAACTACTTCAGGATAATTCTGGAGATGATTTACCAGCAATTTCTTTTTCTTGAGGCCAGTTTCGAATTGAGGCTTCAATTTCTTGAAGCAACTTGAAAGGAGTTAGATAACCAGCAGCTCCTCCAACAGTCAAGGCAAAAATATAACCAAGAGGAGCTTCCTTGGGGCTAAAGTTTATATCTAGAGACCTCCAGATATTAGAGAGCCCCAATAGCTCAGCTGTCCATAAAGCAGAACAAGAGAACATTCTTACATTGGGGCAGTCACAGAGCACAGGGCAGGAGTGTCTGTGATTCAGAGGTGTGAACATAGAGCTTTGGCATAAGGCCGGTGGCTTCAGAGCGCTGTCACTGATGATGCCATGCTCTGCCGAGGACCTAACGGCAGCCTCCACTCGAGCCAGGGCAGCTACCTTCTTAGTATCCACACACTTGAGCTGATTAGATGTGGAGGATGCAGATTAGATGTGGAGAGAGCAGCAAAAATCCATCTACATCACTTCTACAATAACCTAAGCCATGAATTCTTCTGACCATACCTTCCTCCCCAACATAAACACACACACACACTTTGTCTCTAATACTTAGCTCATCGAACACACTTCTTACTAAATAATCCCTGAGACCCTTGACCTATTTCTAAGAGGTTGTTTTTAATTTCCCCCAAAGCCCAAGGAGAGCTGGGGAATCTGCTGACTGGTAGGAAGTACAGCACCTAAAACAGAAGAGGTGTCCTTTCTACCTCATAGGCGAGTGCTCCTTTGAAGGCAGAAAGGGCAAGATCCAGCCTCCAGAGGATTCTTGGAATGGTTTATCTCTTTGTTCAAGATGCAAATGTGATGGCAGTTCTGAAATCTTCCAAGTACTTGGGACTTGGCCTCATGTTTAAGGTAGAAGCTCTTGAGCGCCTGGAGAGGAGCTGGCTGTCTGGACCACCCCAAAATGTAGATAAGCAGTGTAGAGTCCTGACTGGCCCAAGGAGGCAGGGGAATAGCAGGGTTAAAAGAGCAGGTTGCAGAGATAAGTTTTCTCAAGTTAAAATTTCAGTCACTTTGTGATCCTGGCCCAGTTACTCATTTTGTGTGTTTCTTTCTCTGTGAGTTGGGCATGACTCTCTGTTCCAACGATGGTGTGCAGATGATGCCACACCAGGTATGGGGGCACCTGGTGCATCACCTGGTACTTTACCTGCTCTTCAAGTGTTACCACCATTAGCTCACCCTCTCTCGTCTCATCTCCCTTTTGACCAGAATAAGAAAACATATGGGACTGCTTGGGAAGATGTCAGGGGCAGAGGGAAAACCCAGGGAGACACCTGTCAATTTATTTCATGGTTGAATCTCCTAGCGGGCTCTGGAGAGGTACATGCTTATTGAGGTACAGGCTCATTTTAAACATGACAATATTTTGCCCTCAGTAATTGTAGGAAGAAAGGACAAGAAGACAGATTTTTAATGAATAGAATCCTGAATGGCTGTCAAAGTCCAGTAATGTCCAAATTCAAGATTGGCTTCACAGGCTGGAATGGAATTCTGTTATCCTGCTCAGGAAGGTAGAAGGTGCAGCTTTTCAGCCACTAGCCTTCTGCTGTGCTCTGCTCACTAATGGGTCTGGCCGCTTCAGTGCTGTGGCTGGTGTCCCTACAAGAGGCCAAACAAAAGTTTGAGATCGAGATAACTAAGAACCCCTGTTTTGGAGTTTTACCCTGACAGAGCACAGGTAAGATTTCATAATCCAGGGCTTAGGGCAAACACTGATGAAAGAATAACTTCATTTGTAATGATTTTGAAGCTTCCCATAATGGCTTCAAACATGAAACCCAGGAGGTGGGGAAAAGAAACACGGGGACTCCTGTTATTGATTATATTTTCATGTAAATTGTGACACTTGATACATTAAAATGGGAACATACATCAAAAACTGTTTTTCCCCCTTCTAATTTCATCTTTGATGAAAACAATATTTGGTCTGTAACAAATTTTGTCTCAGATTCTGTATGCGTAGCTCAATAACACCTTTCTGCTCTCAAAATCAAAATCTGGAGTGATCAGTAGCCTCTTTCCCCCATGAAAGGGAAGCCGAGGTAGATCTCCTTGTAGCTATAGGAATGAAGTGATGAGGAGAAAGGAGGGACCAGTGGAGGGAGCAGGGCTTACCCGGTGTGCTCAAAGTTAAGGGGTGACCTCGAGACACAGGAGTGGAGAAGACAGCGCACAGCAGAAGGTTGTGGGGCTTTACAAAGAGATGACTGACCCTGTTCAGTGACACACCAGGGGCTTGGTAGTCTGACCCTTCGGAAATATGATTAGCCGGTGGCCTACTGCATGTGGGCTTGGCCCACGAGACCAGTCCCAGTGGAGGGAAGTGTTTCTTGAGAGCCTGCCTCCTAGGGCCCCCCAGCTACCCTGACATCAGTTTCTGGTTTCTGGCCCCTGGTGAAATTCATTCACTAAAATAGCATTTAATGACTGATATAAATAGCATTTAGTTGACTGATAAAAATAACATTAGCAACTGATATAAATAAATGAACATATGGGGACAGTTGTCGGGCAGTTAAACATGGATACAGGCTTAATAAAATTCTGATGTTGATAAAAAAAGAAGGCAGCAGAACTTTCCTTAGTTTGGGGGGTAGTTTCATTCTTGATTTACAGAATCCTACTTTCAGGGGGAAAAAATGTGCCCATGTGCACACACACCACCATCCTCTCCCACTACACTTAGCCACCTGTCCAGCATCCCCAGATACACCTCAGAAACAGGAGACCGGGGAAAGTGGGAAAGGGCCATGGATCATCCTAACAGAAATAAGACATGGGATGGGAAGGGGAAGACAAATGATAAATGCTGCATCGGGCAACACTACAGTGATAAAAAGACAGGAGTCGTAGAGCAGGCTACATAATGCAGGCTGCTGCTCAACAGCAAGATCCTGGCCTGTTTATTGGTAAACTAGCCATACAGCATTAATTATATGAGTAAGTAGAAAAAGAGAGGGAGAATTAGAAGAAGGGTAAGGGTGGGACTCTACTTCTCATCTGCTGATAGCTTGGTATCAAAAGTCAAGCCCTGACACTCCAGTCAGAATTTCAATCTTATCAATAAGGTGCTGCACTGATCAGCTTCTGGGGTCCCTCATTATACATCAGTCAACTGCCCCCCAGGCATTCCCCATCATACCTCATGGCTATGACTTATACAAGTCAGGAGTAAGTTTATGCAAAGGTCATCAGCCCCCCCCCCACCCCCGGCATTCTCTGTCATACCTAGGACGTGTACCTTTCCCAGGGTGATCTAGTTTTTGCTCTTAATTGATTGAAAAGTCACCTTGTAGGGTTGCTCCTATGATGGGGCAGTTCTGACCTTTCTTTAGGAATACAGACTGTAGATAACAAAATGGAGGCTGGATAGGCCACTTAGGATTAGCAGACCCACAGATAAAGGTATGATTGTGTTCTTTAAAATGAGGGTGAAAACATAAATTTTAGTTTTTAAGTTGTAGGGTCTTAGAGTGAGTTTGTCATCATTTCAGTGGGCTTCATAGATTTTGTCCAACTCCAAACAGGTAAATTTCCACTGGTCATGCTACCAATCTATAGTCCCAACAACCTTGCCTTTCTGTTGCCTCAATCATCCTGCAGTGAAAAAAAGAAAAATAAAGCCAACAGGGGATAATGATTTCAGTTTAAAAGAAAACCTTGATGTATGATTTTTTTGTAAGAATGGAAAGTAGTAAATAAGTATTTTAAGAAGCATGGTATGACTATGCAAATATGTTTAAAAGTAAAGTCAAATGGGACTGTTATGATTTATAAAACTGGAAATTATGATCACAAACTTTAGTGATGTTTGTTTGAAGTCTTAGACAAGAGAGTTCTTTTAACTAGGGTTAACCATATAACTTATCACACCAACCTGAGCACAGTCAAGAGAAAGAGGAAAGGATACCATTCACAAATATATCACTACATAAAACGAAGCCACTTTAAACTCGGAATCCATAACATCAGTTAGACATGCATTTCTTTTAATTACAATAGTGATAAATTTCCCCAGCCTTTTCCCCTTTCCTGAGCTGCAGACTAGAATAATCACTATCAGAGCTTCCATTTGAAAATATGTATACACTTATAGCTTCAGTAGAAATATACTCCCCCTCCCCCCCAGTAGGAAACCCTCACAGGTACTTGGTCAACCTGGTTTTGTGTGGCATGAAAGTCCCTCTCCTACATGGAAGGAGGAAAAGGATAAAGACCGAAGACGAGGAGGCATTTCATCTATTCTGCATAAAGTCCAACTCACTTGTCAATGATGGAAAATGAACAATGGATAAAAAATCCAAAAAGTAAAAATAAATTCTGTCATCTTCCTAATTAAGTGATCAGAACAGCATTGTCCCAGTGTGCCACTTGGTGAGCGGGTCACCTGTACTCTTTATACATGGACCTTTCCTGTTTAGTAAGGGTGAGAGCTTCATGTCACCATGAAAGTTAGCTTTACCACATGAAGGGCTTTTTTCTGGTGAACTTGTACATTTTTGTGATGAAGAGTCCTACAGTTTCTGCTTTTTTCTTAGATTCTGCAGTTATCTGTGTCCTTTTAAGTACAAAGGTTTATGGTTTCCATCAAATGGCAAGTTATTTACCACAAACCAAAGAAAGAAATCCAAAAATGGGTGTGTGTGCTATGAGCTGAAAGAGATGTCAGCAATATACAGATGACTCTGGCTGCCTAACAAGAAACAATAGCCTGATTAGAGATAGTAAGTTTTGTTTTGTTTAAGAGGTCTTTGCTTTTTAATGTCATGTCAATACAGATCATTAAAGGACAGTTGAATTAATCGCAGGGCAGCACTGATTGTTCAAAAACTAGACATTCATCTGGTTGTGGGAAAAAGATTTTTTAATCTAGAATTCTAAAATAGCCTGACTCATGCCACCTACTGGCGAGCAGGGGTATAGCTTCCAAGTTTCTGTCTGGAGAAATCCAACCCGGATGGTCACTTGGAGTACAGTACCATCTTTCTGTATGTTTTCACTCTGACACCTTTAGCAGTTTCACTCTGAGGCTATTTTCGATTTATCTGCTCTTTTTCCGATAAACATAAATATTTGACAAAAAATAAAAACTACTATTTTACATACATATCGGAGAACAAGTATGCTGGGGAAAAGATCAGGAACAATGGAACTTCTTTAACTAAAGCATTAATTGCCTATTGTCTGCTCTAGCCAACAACACTCAAAACTAAAATCTAGTCTTCATTTATAAAGCTTACTTTGAATACCTAATAGCAAAAATGTCAGCACTGCATCTTCTTGAGTCATCTGTTGTCATTAAATACCAAAAAGCAGCTTACGGACAAAATGTATGATATTGATAAAAGGAGCCAGACAGAAGTATGGGCCACCGGCCTGTTACCATAGTTTCATTTCTGCAGCATGCAGAAAACTGACATGAAGTTACCAGATATACTCAAATAAAAGCTAAAATTCTCCAAACACACTGCATTATAAACTGACATTCGCAATCAAAATGAAGCTTGGGACGGGGGTTAGGGCAGTGCGCTACTTCAAATTCTAAATGCCGCTGGAAATTTTCACCTTTTTATCTATGTGGTGTCTGCTTCTACTTCCCACTGGCCATTGGTTCCTAATGTGGGTAACTGAGACCAAAAAACAGGACCTGCCTGTTCATTTGTCCAGAGCAAAACTCAGCGTCTAGAGTCTCATTATTAAGATATAAATATCATCTAAAAGATGAGGACTCACTTGTGTTTATCTGCTGCCTGGGCGTTGGGATTTGCCACTTGGGATTTGACCAGATTGGCTGTGACTTTCAGCAAGTTAACCTACTGTTTAACGTGCTCCCAGCCGCCAACCTGTGTTTGGGGACAATGACAGCACCAACATTAGAGGGCCATTAAGAAGACAGTATGAGTTAAGGGGATTATGAATTCACAAACAGTATCTGCCATATAATAAATACCATATAAAGTTTTGCTGTCATCACTTGTTCTTTTCCAACTTTTCTTACTTGATGGACTCACAGACTATCAACGTAAGATGTGTGAAAGCAACATGGAACCCTGATTTCTAAACAAATCCAAAAAACAGAGGTCCTCATTTCAAAATAAATTTTTATTAATCAAGAGGCACAGAGGAGCAGTAGAGATACACAAGAGGGAAGAGTTTTTGTGTCTTGTGTTCAATATTCTAAGCAAAGTAGTTAGTAAAATTTAAAGGGTAAGAGTCTAGCAAATCAGGCTCTACACAGTCCTCCCATATTAACCCAAAAGTTCTACTAGCATTTTGTGTCAGGAGGTTAGTGTCAGAACTGTCCTTTCAATGAACATTTTTTTTTTAAAGATTTATTTATTTATTCATATAGAACTGGGTACAGGCTAGAGATGCGGAGGGTGAGAGGATTCACCGACAGAGTAGGGAGCAGAACAGGCAGATCGATGAAGTACACTGCTGAGGGGAGCAGTGGAGTCAGGAGAGGTCTGCCGCGCCATGTGGTCACCTCCGGGGCAGGCAGGGATCGAACTCATGCGGAAGTGACTCTAGCTTCTTAGTGCTGTGCTTTAATCCGCTGTGCCACCAGGGAGGGCCCCTTGATGACCTTTTTAATAAAAGATTTTTAAAGTTTTTCAGTAAAAATACTGTATTTTCAGTCATCTGATACATTTTTGGCTTAAAAAAAATGTACTTACACCATTGGTCTCTTACATTTTCAGTTCCCATATTATCTATCGACAGGTGCTCTTCAGGGTGACAGCCCTCCATGGAAGGGCAGCTGCCAGGAAAGCACAATGTTCACATCCATGTCCTACCCCCCAGCTCGTGCTTACTGTGCCTTATGATTAAAACCAATAAATACTCTAACACTGTACAAAGCAATCAAGATCTTTTCCTGAGGGTTCCAGATTAGAATTATTAGTTTTCAGTAAGTACATACTATCTGCCACCCTGCCACACTTAAATAGGGGCAGGGAAGGAGGGGTCTTGGTTTAAAAGAGGAGCTTTATAGTTAAGTCAGAGATTAGTGACATGGATCCAGACACTTGGTCCCCCTGATGGACAAGAGAACATTCCTGAGGCTTCCTCCAGGTCTATGCTAGACACACTGCCAACATTGCTCAAATTCTTCCGGTCCCACAATCTCTAAACCTGATTTCCATGCTGCCCTCCAAGGTTGAGGAGTCAGGGTGTGAAGGACACAGAGCTAGGAAAAGGTCAACCTCAACTCTGAACTCAGCTTTGATTCTAAATTCCATTGCTGTGGTCTGCCAGTGAAGGCTGGTTTCTCAAAAACTGTCTAATGTAAACATAATCTCACTGATCAAGGAGTGTAGCAGATCCTATGGGCCAAAGTAGGGCAGGTGAGTGTCATGCGGTGTCATTCTTGCCACCTGCAGAAGATACTCTCACCTTGAGCCTTTTGGACCTGAGCTTTTATTTTTATGATGCACGTGAGCGGTCAGTGTTTACTGCACAAAGACCAACAGCAGTAGCAGCCCACTGTTATGCTTGGGGCATCTGAGGGTCTCAGGACAACGGCTGCATCTGATCGCCTCAATGATGTTTTCAGATCCGATGTCCACTCATTGTTTATGTCCATTCCGAGGGAGGGGCACTTTTATATCAAAGACCCAAGTCTGGTTTCGCAAACACTAAGCCGCAACTGTCCAGTGGCCCCGGGGAACCAGCAGCTGCAAGGCCACCCACGCGGAGGTCGTGGCTCTCAGCTGCCTCCCGGCTCAGCCGCTGGTCCTGACCCCATACAAATTTGATGTGCTTGCTTTGATGTTTATCAATCACTGCTTTAAAAATGCAGGATAATGATGCAGGGGTTAGAGAAACTGTTATTTATACAAATGTGGTTAACACTTCATCATTTTAAACTTGCTGTGCTAATAATAATGCTCATTGTGCTCTTTGTTTTTTGGTACCCTCCACAGTCTACCACCCCCAAATCTGCAACCTGCATTGGCTCTGGCAGGATGTGGGATATGTTCTGGAACAGTCTGGAGCTGTTGGACAACTCTCAGGTCCTACAACTGCAGGGACTTCTTCAGGAAATCTCCGAAATAAGGAGGTTCCTCCATCTGAGAGCAAAGTCTGCGGTTTCATGCAACTTGGATGTTATTAGTATCTGCTACTCTGACAGTTCTCATACTGCTCCTTCTACACCAGAAACCTCATTTTGAGTAAAGTATTAAGGTTTACGGTTTAGTGTATTAATTCTGAAAGCTGCAGATGAAAAATCAAGGTAACGATGGTTACTGCAGGAAATTATGTAATCATAAAGCAAAGTTGTCTTTCCAAAAATATAAAGGAAAGAGACCAACAATAATCTCATCAATGAAACTGCCAGTATTATAGAATGCTGAAATTCTATCTCCAAAAGTCAAGATGGACTTGTGACTCCAAAATTTACTTTTATGAGACAAAATATATGCCTTGAAAATTTATTCTCTTTGTACTGGGCAGATCACCAGTGAAAGTTAAGTTAAAAACTCAGTTCCTGGCCCTCCCTGGTGGCGCAGCGGGTTAAAGCACAGCACTGAGAATCTAAAGCCGCTTCCTCATGAGTTCGATTCCCGCCTGCCCCGGAGGTGACCACATGGCGTGGCAGACCTCTCCTGACCCGCCCGCTGCTCCCCTCAGCAGTGTACTTCGTCGATCTGCCTGTTCTGCTCCCCACTCTGTCTCTGGTGAATCCTCTCACCCTCCGCATCTCTGGCCTGTACCCCGGTTCTGTATGAATAAATAAATAAATCTTAAAAAAAAAAAAAAAAAAAACTCAGTTCCTTTGTTCCTGTACATCACTAGCCATATTTGAAATGCTGAGTTGTCACGATAGACAGTAGAGAAGTAAAAGAGCCATCATCATGGCGTTCTCCAGAATGGGACTGGCTTAGAAACTAAATTACAAGGTATTGCATCCATTCTTCTAATAGAATCCTGGCTTATTCAGATGAAAAGCTAGGAGCATTTGAAAGTAAATACACACTTGTGTGATTGAGGAGGGAGACAAGAGTGAGGTGACCACGGATGGCCAGACATGCTCAAAAAAACATGTGACCATTTCTGGGGGCACAACTTTTAAACGCAAGGTTCATCACACATCTAGAAAAGAACCCATCATGACTTTCTGAAATCACGCTTAGTAGACTAGATGAAACAGCCATGTGGTATTACTCTCACGCTAGTAAGCACTGTCTAGAGAAACAAAAAGTATTTAATAATTGTTAGAATGTAGTATCAATCTTTGTAATTTTGATTTGGTTCAGAACAACTCTTAGCCTTTAGTTAAACACTAATCATGGGCTCCGAATGTTTTATCAGCTCCTCAAACACCATTCTACTACCAAATCTGTTCAGAGGTCCTCTCGATTAACACATTTCATCAAGTTTCAGAAAAGCTCAGCCGGCAAAAATATTTGCCAGGCCTACCTTTGCTGCAAGTCAGTAAGATTCATCTCTCCAGCTGGCCAAAGTTCAGACTCCTGTTTTCTTGGGGAAGGAATGAGAGAGCTTTTTGTAGGCATGGAGTAGCTCTCTCTCCCGTTTCCAAAATTTGTTCACACTGCCAATTCACCTCAAATAGTCTTCGTACTCATAACATCTGCGGGGCCTGACTTGGCCTATCACTCACACACCAGGGGACAGGGCTGTCACAGAGATCCTTACAGATGAGCTGAAGGAAAGGGCCACATGAATTTTCTTCCTTTGCTGAAAAATGCCCCTCCTCCCTACAGTTCCCATATTGATAGCAAACCAGCTATTTCATCTGTCCACAGCTCTAGTTCTAATGTATAAACTTAGTTTTCTTTATAACTTTTAAAAGATTATCTTCACCAAATATTTTTTTAAGTCCTGGCAGAACTGATTTATTTCAAATTATTTCAAATTTGTTAAACCAAATTGCCACACTATTCAAATCATACCATGAGATCTTACTGCAGAAACTGAAAAAGGAAGAGGAGATACAACATTCTGGTCTTTACAGGAGGAAAATGATTTTTTTTATTTTTTGGTCATAAGCAGTATCATTACTCAAATGATTCTAACAGGCTCTTCAACGGGTGCTTTATTAACAATAGGAAAATGATTTACTTTCTACATAAGTCTGTTAACAAAGTTAAGAAACAATGGTGGCTGACGTTGCTCTAACCTAAGCTAGAAATGTACTATTTGCTATTTTCATATGCTGCTGTAGACTGAATGAGTATGTCTTTCCAAATCATATTTGGGAGTCCTAAATCTCAAAGTGAGAGTAATTTAGAGGTAAACGCTTTGTGAGGTAAGGTCCTGAGGGTGGGGCTCTGGGGAACGGGTCCAGTGGCTTGTAGGGTTGGCCACTGGAGGGCAGGGTCACCCGTGTACACAGGGTCCTGCCGTGTACACAGCAGGAAAGCAGCCGCCGCAGCGGGGCAGCTTGGTTTCCCACCCTCCTGGACGATGAGAACACACACATGCTTCCTCCCCCATACGTAGTATTACCAAAAACCTCTAATAACAAAATAACTGAATACAGAGAGAAGGAAGAAGTTATTCAAACGTTGTGTTAAGTGCCAACTTATTGATTTCATCTCTTTTATAGAAATATTTGTTCTTCAAGGATTCCTTGACAATGATTTTCTTAAATCTAATGAGTCCTTTAACAGTTTGTCTTCATTTAGTCCCTATTTCAGTTCACAATTCAGCCTTCAGGCTTACTGTAACCTGGACAGCTCAGGGGTCTATAAAATAGGGGGAAAGAGCTTTTAAATGAAGTGCTTGAGACCAGTACTGGTGTCAAGAATAGCACAGCGGTGACCACGTGATGTTAGTTAGGTATATGCTTATGGGCAAAACTACTCTGAAGAGCCCTAAGAGATTTTCCAGATTTAAATTTTTCTTCTCACCCACTTGTTTCAAAAGACACAAAATATTTTTAAGAACTCAAAGTTAACCCCAGAAAAACCTCCCAGCGCCTCTTAGCGAGTCTTAACATTCTATGTCCTGAAAATGAGCCTCAAACTATTCCATCCACGGGGTTTCCAAGGAGTGATTTCCAATGAATCAGCCTTGACCTCTGCAGAATTCTCCATAACCAATTTGTGTTCCAGCTACACGTGAAGTGGTAAGCTCACCAACCAAGATGTCCCTAAGTTATTTCCAGTCCAAAACGGTGGCATCTTTGACTTTGACTTAGTGCTCAACACTCAGCGTCTGCCCAGCCAGGGCAGGGAACAGTGCCAGGAACTGCACCTATTAGCTACTGCCCTGAGCTTCTAAAAAAAAAAAGTAGCCTCTTCACTAGTCTGTTACTTGAAGTAGTCACCAAAAATAAAACCCTGACAATGTTATGTTCAGACAAATAGGGGTTGCAATTCTTTTTTATCTCAAAGACAATGTAGGATGATGAAATTATTCTTCTGATTGATGTTAGAGAATTTAAATGTAGGTAAAATACTTAGGGTAGAGGTGAAAGAGCTACATTATTTAAATGTTCATTTGAAGAGAGTCATTTAGTCTGCAATTACGTGCTCATCTTTAGTTGCTTATTTAGAAGTGGTGGTATTTTGCTTAAAACTCATATAACTAGGATGCAGAAATACTACAAACTAATCACAGCTGTATGGTAAAAACTACTTCATACAATGTGTATTATACCTACACAGTCATCAAACATCAGTCATATTTTTTCTTGTAGTGGCAATTCAAATATTATTTTGCAATATAGTAATTTCTGAAAGAGAATGTGTTTAAACATTCTCCTCTTTCATTTTGAAAATATTCAATTTTTCTAAATGTTTAAACCAATGGTTACACAATGAATATGTTTTAAAACAACTTTTCATAAGTGAGAAGTGATTCACCCACTCCTACCACCCAGATGTGCTATTCAGAGGAATTCTATTAAAGTTATAGTATGATCCAGACATAGATTCATAGCAAAACATAGAGTATCATCTTTAATTTGGGGGAGGAAAACAATATTTTTAGTGGTACAAATAATTCTTTCCAAAATTATCTACACGCTGGCTTTCATAGAAATATCTGTATTAAATTACACCCAGGTATCCAGCACTCCCATATCACTGAGGAACCTGCTCATGTTTGTTTATATTACACCAAAAGAATGGCAGTTGCATAATTCAATAAGACTCAAAAGTTGGGGTCAATACAAACACGCATTTTAAGTTCTGCTGGCGTGACCACTTGGTAACTCAGAAGGGGACCTTCCTTTATGGTCACAAAAACCAGGCCACGGACTAACTCAACTTCCGGTACACAGGACTGGTAACACCCAAATAGATTTGAAGGCATAAACAGCTCTGCTAGCACAGGGCTGGGGAAGAGGGCCACCTGGCCACACATAGCAGATGCAAGTGTGTGTGAGTGGGCACTGGGAGGGCGCGTTCTTACCCTAGCAAGCTGGAGAGAGGAGGAAGGGGAAGATCCCACGACTTAAAGCATTCTCTTATAAGCTTCGGAAAGGAGGTCCAGTTTCATAGACATTTTAGGATGATACTAAATTACTTCCTCTTCTCTTTTGTTTAACAGCTATATACCAAAAATCATCCAACTGGAAAATCTCAAACCCAACGTGAGGACATCAAGCTCCCCACAGAGCGGCACTCTGCTGCCCACTCCTGCTGTACCCCTCCACCGCATCACCACCTGTCTGCACGGGAAAGTTAAGCTGACTCAGCTACTGGGGGGAAAGGCACTAACACTTGTCAAGTCACTTCCTAAGAAACCATGCCTCACGTGGAAGTTAAACATGAGAATTTCCACCTCAGTAAATCTCTCATGCTAACATAATCTAAACTTAAATACATCTAAGACTTTATCTACAGATAAACTAACATATTACTTAGCATAAAAAAGGAAATAATGAATCCAAAATCACAAACACAATAGTTTAAAATTTTACTACATAGCTTTTTCTTAACAGTTCCCCAAAACAACCAACTCATGCCCCATCAAAAACTACACACACCTCGGGCAGCAGCTCCAAAATGAAACATACTAAGGTTGAGTTCATTCTCACTATGAACCAGAACTGCATTCCAGAAACACAGGTGACACCAAACCAAGCACCCCTGTCCATGACCTCCCCGTACGCCTGTCGCTAGCGGCCTGGTAGCGTGTCATCTCACTGGCCCAGCACAGAAATGATGCTTTTTACAACTGTTTTGATGAATGATGCTTAAACTATACAAAGTTTGAAAATACAAATTTAACAGAGTTTATGTGAAAATAGGGAAACATGAAAGCTGGTAACAGTAAAAGTCTTTAGCTGTCTAACAAATGGTGTCCTTATAACGTCCCTGCTTTCGGAGCGTGAAGTATTTTTTTCTACAAAAAACTAAACCACTGTCATCACACGTCCAGCTGGCTGGCAGGTCCCGGTCAGCTGTGGTCTGGCCCATCACTTTCCTTGTCCCAGTCCTTCATGGATGCTCCCATCATGAAGTCATCTCGGAGGATGGTCCATCCTGGACCCTCTTCTGCCTCCACCGCACTCTGGGGAAAATGACAGAAACCAATATTCAAAAGTCAATTTAATCAGAAGGAAACAGAAGTCCAAGCCACAAAAATAAAAGCCTGTCAGCATTTAAAGTTTTATACCAAGGTCAAAGCTAAGGCAAATCATAGACTATTCACTAATGATACACACACAAATAAGTTAAAAGAGTTACATGCTAATAAAATATTTTAATCCTATAAAAGAATCATGCAAGCAAAATACCTAACCTGATCATCAAAATACCCTTACTCCACACAATGTGCTTCAATGTGCGGCGATAATGTCTTACAACTAGAAATTTAACAAATTCTTTAACCTAAATTAAAGACAAGAAAAGGAAACTAACATGTCACTAAGTTAGGCTTTCAAAGATATAACCTTATTTAACATTTGATCAAAGCTTGAACCAAATGTTCTTTATTTAGGTTACAATCTCAACTGCCTGTTCCAATCATTCAATTGAAAGACTAAGCACAAGCTAAAACTATAAATAACTGGAGCGGACAATAAACATAACAGTAGCCAATTCATTTTGTTTGTAGGATTCATGTAAAACTAGAGTCTTGGAAACAGCCTCTGTGTCCGTGGTACAACACTGCCACCTTGTGGTATTAGCTAAATAACACAACATATACAAATCTCAGTTCTGAGATTTCTTCTCTTCATTCCACAGATAATTACTGAGAGCTGTGTGTTAAGCATTGCTCCTAACACTGGAGATACAGTGATGAATGAAACAAAGTCTCTGTCTTCACGGAGCTACCACCTGTGTGCTGTTTACTCCATCCACAGGAATATACCATATTGAAAAATCTCTCTAAATATGCAAAATTTGGGCCCTTCCTGGTGGTGCAAATGGTTAAAGCAGAGCACTAAGAAGCTGGCTGCAGCTGCCTGGGCACTAGTTTGATCCTTCTGGAGCTGACCCACATGGCGCAGGAGACCTCTCCTGACCTGCCCACAGCTTCCCTCAGCAGTGTGCTTTGTCAATCTGTTTGTTCTGCTCCCAACTCTGACTCTGGTGAATCCTCTCACCTCCCTTGCACTTCTGGCCTGTACCCCAGTTCTGTATGCATAAATATATAAATCATTAAAATAAATACACAAAATACGGTGACTTTTAGAAAAGTGTTATCTTTATGGGGTCTATTAACAATATGAAATGCAATTTTAGACAAAGGGCACTAAAGACATTCCAAGATACAACTGCTCTAATTCTGCTGAAGCTTTATGAACCATCAATAGCCCTGAAATAGCCACTCTATTATAAAAGCAGGGTGCTACTGCAAATGGCTGGCTCACTCCTGCTTCCTGCGCTCACAGTCCAGCAGATCTTGAGCCTGAGCAGAGGCCGAAGGCTGCACGGCATTATGCATGAGCAAGATCTTAGCACAGACTCAGAAGTCACACAGCACACTCTGTACTATAGTTTAACCAACATAAATAAAAAACATCTGTGGTAGTTAAAAACCAACAAGCAAACAGTTCCACTTCTCATGCTGCATGGATAGGAGAGCAATAAAGCAGGAAAGTAATTTATAACTCTCCTCACGAGAGTACGCTACCACCTCCCCACTCCTCATTTCTATAATATCAAACCTACATTCCTAAAACATTTTCTGCTTATATTAGATAGAGTTACCTGGATAACTGGATAAAAGGCTATTTTCCCTGATCCAACCCAGATTTTCTTTGTCAATTTTACCATCTCAATGAAGAGTAGTGCTAGCCCCAAAGAACAAACATCTCCTTAGAAGCAACAATTCTAACACTTCTGCCAAATCAGTAATTCAAAGCTCTCCACTAAATTCTAAAAACTGCATGCTCCCTGCCCCTCGTCCAGTTATTCCACTCACTGACCAGTAAAGACTTGTCCTGCCTTGCTATGGGTCTGCTAATCCTACACGGCCTGTTCAGCCACCATTTTTGTTACCCATTGTTGTGCATCCCTATACAAGATCAGAAATGCACGGTCAATGAGTTATGGAAGCCCAACCCTACAAGTTGCCTTTTTTTTTATTTTACAAAAGTTTATTTTTACATCATTTTGTACATTTTTTTTCCATCTCAATTGTAATCCCCGTGGGTTTCCCATCACCAAGTCACCCGTGTGCCATCACCATAATCCCGTGCATTCTCCCCCCCGCCCCGTTACAAGTTGCCTTTTAAAACAAGGCAAGCGGGAAGCGTGATCACCCTGAAAGGGTATGTGCCACCAGGTACTCCCAGGAATGCCCAAGGTGCTGCTGACTGATGTTTGAAAAGGGACCCCAAAAGCTGATCACTGGAATGACTTGGTGATAAGATTGAAACCATGGCTAGGGAGGTAGGGCTTGATCTCAATCAAAACACTGAGTCATCAAGCAGATGAGCAGTGCTTGGGGGGCAGACTCACAGCCCCTGAAACTTTAGATGACAGCACACATTTTCTTGTTCCCCTCCCTTTGCTCTTCCTTCCCCACACAGCTGATGTATGATTATTCTAGCAATGAAAAGGCCAGGGTCTTGCTCTTCAGCAGCATCTTGCATGGTGCAGCCTGCTCCACGTCTCCAGTTTATCGGGGGTGGGGGGAGGGGTGGTGCTGCTGATGCAACAACCTGCTTGTTTGTATTTAGAGCCATGCCTGTACAACCTCACCTTTACGTTGACACCCACAGCCACCTGCCATCAATACGTCAACGCAGTCAGAGCAGGCACTGACTGACCTCCATGCAGAGTGAGTCTTCAAGACCTTACGCTGCCGGCCAGTTTCTGCTAGACCCTGAGTCCTCTGCTGGCCAGCACAGGATGGCTTGTAGGCACCAGCAGAGAATAAGAGGAAAGAAGGGCAGAATGCAGACACAACTCAGGAAAAAAGGAAAAACAACAGTGGTCCACAGGATGCATTAATCAAACTGCTTGAGACCTGTCTTCTCCTAAAAGACGTTACATCAACATGCACTTTTGGCAAGGAGCAGTAACAGAATACATTCAGAGCTCCTGTCAATGTCCGGTTTGGAGGTGCAGTACTGTTTGCTATGCAGTCACTGCAGTGCAGATTACTGAGTCCCATGGTGAATGCACTTCACCAAACAGTGAGAGCAAATCAACCAAGAGGAGACACAAGGACCAGGAGTTGGGGAACATGCCCAGGAGAAAGCCCATGATCACGAGAAATTTATATTACAGGAGACAACTGTGTAGCACCTTAAGGGCAGTAAATGACAAGAGAAAATGGGGAATACTGGGAGAAAATGGCTCATGTATTACTGAAAAGTATTATTTTGAAAAGCTAAATAAGCTGAGGAAATCATATATGAGAAGCAAGGCAATTATTAACTTCAGGAAAACAAACAGAAAGAAAATACAAGTAAAGAATTATAACCATCATTTATTTGCAACACTTGTATAATCATAATAGTAAATGTTGAATATTGATTTAGCAAAATAATAAAGTACACTGAGGACATGGCACAAAAGACAGATTTTGTAAGAAAATTAAATCTTTACCATTATAGAAAGTCATATATAATTCCATAAATTAATAAAAAATATGACAATGTGCATATTAGTTGGAAGAACAGATTTATACATGCTAACAGGACTAGACATATCTGTCACAGGGTAAGCCCAGTGAGAAGTGGGTTGGACCCTGTAAGTTACATGAGTAATGGGCAGTGCCTGGGGGCAGGAGCCATGACAGGTAGGCAGAATGAGGCAGAAAATGGCTTTATTTTATACTTTTAGGCAAAATAGAGCCTTTTAACTACCTGCATAAGTAAAATTTAGTCTTAGAATAGAGGGGGCTTAGCACCCAGAATAGCAAGAAAGGAGAAAAACGATTCCTCAATCATTTCCACAAACGCTAGGGTTTGCAAAGCCTACCAACACCTAGGAAGAGCTTCCCTAGGAAGCTCTCTGGTTTTATGAAGCATGATTCTGCTTTCCTTCCCAATTTACTCAATGAAAGATGGTTGAAAATGTGAATTACACCATGGTGTTGTTGTGTGACAGATACACTACATAATACTGTCTATTTCTAGTAAGAGCTCTGCTCAGATATCCCTTAGCATTCTCATTTATATAAGAAATCGAGGGCTCGAAGGAGGAAAGCAACTTACCCAAGATCAGGGTTGATAAATGGCTGACTCAACACTCAAAACCAGTCATTTGATTCAAAGTTCAAGTTCTTTCCACAATACTACAGTCAGAAACTTACTTAATAAGAAGGTGATATATTACTTGTAGCCTATAAATTTACACAGCAGAATGAGTATTAAAATACAATGGAAACAACTGAATAGGTTTTTAACAGAAGTCAGAAAATGGGCAAATTTTATTCTACAATGATGTATATAATCTCAACTTATGTTTTTCATAAAGATAATTTACAATTATGGGGAAAAGCTCCTACTTTCTCGGAGGACACACAAAGGGAAGAGAGTGCAGAGATTAACATGAAGAGAAAAGCTAGGGCAACATGCAAATATGACCCAGGAGAGCCCACCTAGGTGATCCCTAATACATTCCGACCAATGTCCTGACATCATGCATGAGAACCAAGGGCTTCTGTTTTGTTTGTAAAATGGATTTTTATAATGGGAATGAAAATCAAGAGAATTCTGGATTTGCAGGTGAATTTATGGCAGATAGCCACTGACTCCACAATGCTTTAGAAAGCTTTAGAGGTCTAGAAGTTTAAAGAAATTAAAAGTTTGCCTCTTCACTTTGGTACAGGTACAAGGTAAGATACAGATAATCATACCACACATGTTCATCACTGTCCATGGAAGCTACACTGACATCTAAGCACACAAGCTGAAGAGCAAAATTTAATCAACTTATGTCTGTCAGTCAATGACCTGAAGTGACCTACAAGTAAAACTTTGTACTTGTATCAGCAGCAAAGTAAAAATGATGAAATGCAAAAAAAAAAAACAACAACAACAACAAAAACCACATAACACAAGAAAACAAAACATCCTCACTGGCCTGATTTTATACAAATTTTTAATCAAAATCATACAGAAGCACTCTGTGTCAATTTTAAGGATGAATACAGCCGTTAAAAAAGTTAATTTCCATTTCAAGGTTCAAACAACATTGGCAGCTACTGAAAAGAAAATGGAAAACAGATTTGGAATTATTCATTAACACCAAATAATTAAAGGATTTATCCTCCTTTCAATTTGAAAGGGAAAAATTAAAGTCAAAACCTTAAAAAAAAAAAAAGCATAGTCACATCTATATTTAGCAATCAGCAATAGCTGATTTCATTGTTTTTCCTAAGAACATTCCCTTTTAATTTTAATTTGGTTTCACCTAAATTAAAAACGGTTCTTAGCACTGGCTAAATTCATTTAATACCCCTGTTCCCACAAATTTTTTAGTGAGTGACTGCCAAATGCAGCCAGCAATTTCCCTGTGACTAAGCAGAGCAGCTCTGAAAGTGCTGCTGTGGAGAGTGAAAATACCTGCATGTAAAGGTACATGCGTGCGTAGGAATATCCAATAGACATAAAATATAGGCCCAAGTCGTTAGAAGGTGAGTAAGCACATCACATTTTCTCATAAAGGATTGAAATCCTCCACCTGGAATTTATGAGAGTTCCAAAGAACAACCTAAAGATTTGAGATCACATGGAAGATCTCCTATCAATAGGAGAATTCAACTTTACTCTGATTCTTAACTCCTAACTAACAATTCCTAGTTGTCTTGATCAATTTCTGACTTTTCCATCTCACAAAAACCTATTTTAAATTCATTTTTACTATTTTCCTAGAAAGGGCTTCATTTCTGTTAAGTGTTTCTAGTTTTCAGATAGACATGCTGAAATGATGTCTTTAATTATGGCCCAAGGATATGTTAAACATGTAGAACTCTCTAAGAACACCTAATGTCATCTAGCTTTCTACAGATTCAGGACTATCTAACCTGAAAATCTGTTTTAAGACATTTTTAAAAATCCACTGCTTGCTTTTTGTTTAATTCCATTTGCTCAATTTTATTATGTGCTTGCCACTTCTGTTTTACTCAACGCAGTTCCATTGGGTAGTTTCTACCCCACCTCCACTTCAGTGCCACGGTGCCAGAGCAGGGCTTTCAGAGACAGTCCTGTAAAGCAGGTCTTCCAGGATATATTCTCTCAAGAACTGCTAATAACAGAGGATTGATTAAGTTACCTAAAGAGGCAAATTTAATAACTAAAGGTGCATTTTGACAAGTTCTCTATACATTTCCAGACTCAATGACTAACTCAAAGTACCCAGAACACATGCTGCCAGTCAGTTCTGGGAGCATGCCCTTGTTCTTACAGCTGCTATACAGTATGTGAAAATTCAGACCTATAAATAAATTAACAGAGCTGAGAGTTCATCTAGAAAGCAGACACCAGTGGTTTAATACTGCAAATTTGTTAGGAAGTCTGAATGAGAAAATATGTAAACTGCTCTACTAAACTCTGAAAAGCAGTGCAAATGGAGCTACACTGCATCTAGTTGACTATACAGGCTGCAATCTATCAGCTGAAACCAACAAAAGATTTAAAAATGGAGTGACCTCACCAGATCTGGGGATTCCAGATCTGCGCCAAACAAGTGTGAGGTCTGGCTGGGGACATCATGCTGTCCCAGGAAGCAAGAAAGCACACAAAGAAAAGCGGGGTCACAGGGCAGTCTGTGCTCACACTGGTCCCCAGCACTACCTTGTCAGATGTGAGCCCCAGAAAGCATGATTGTAAAATACAAATAAAAGTTCCTGCGGCCATGAAATTAAAAACCAACACACAAGGGGGAGGGGTACTTGGCAGTACCGGGGATACCAGTGACACCAACTCCTTACTGTGCAGTATAGTCACTAAAGGAAAGGAACATTCACCCCCATCTTTAGGAAAATTCATTCATTCCAGAAAAATAAGGGAGAAAAATCACCATTGTGTAAACTCCAATGAGACAACTGCTCTTGGCAATAATCACCAATCGATGCTAACAGGCAAGTGGTAGATGGAAAAGGTCTGTTTGCTTTGGAGTACTTATTCCAGAAATTACTTTCCAACAGAAAGGCAAATGCACCTTTAAGGAGACATCTGTCTATTACCACTTTACCAAAATGAAAAGTTCATGTGTCCTTAGGTAACGGGACAATAACTGCACAGTGTCTAGGCCCCTTGTGAAACAGCTCTGCTAAGTGAGTTTGGCCCACATTCTGACCCTGGTCCCAACTTTCTGCTCACAGAAGATGACACAGAGGAACAAGCTCAAAGACATCCTGAAGAATCAAGAACAGGGAGAATCTGGATTCATTCTGTAAGAATATTTGGCTGATGACATAGTCTTTAAACAGGGTATGGAAGGGTGGGGTTCTCAGGGCCTGGTTCAGAATAAAACAGGCCAAGCACTATTCCATGCACTTTGTTTACACTCAGTTACCTCTATAAGGACGATGATTTTAAACAGACCAGTGACCTTAGGCCTGGAGTCGGTAGCCACTCACAGGCCATCAACAGCAGAGTGGGTGTTCTGAGCCCAGGAAGCCTGTAGGATGGATGCAAATACCTGACACAAAATTTACTTTGTGCAGGACAATAAGGAGTCTCAGACTCACTGATAGAAAATTGCAGGCAGCCACGGCAGCACTGTAAACAGGGAGAACATTCTTCAAACAAGGCTACAGGTAGAAGGGACTATTACAAAATTTTATATTAATAGTACCTAAGGATTTCTATAGCAGCTCTGTAATTAGGCCTTACTTATTTTTATGCCTGTAGTATCCAAAGTCAAAATGCTGCATGGACCACATTACAAACTAAGTTCATTTCACTTATGAGAACCATTCAAATCCAAAACCATCGGCCCTGACAACTAAACACAGCATATTTTATAAGAGAGAACACAACACAAAACGGGCGTCCCACTGTCCCCACCACAGCGTTGCACACAACACTGCTCATACTCATTTCAAATTGGAGTCTCTCTTTTGTCTAAACTCTCGCCTATTTAGGCATTTTCAGTAAACAAACATTAAGCAGAATTATTTACAATGTTCAAATTCCACACATTCCTACAGAAGCAGCTTTTATGTGAGAGTGAAACTCAGCTGCTCTACAAGGCAGGGGCAACTTGAGGACAGTCTTTCCCCAGTCCAGACCCCCACTCCACAGATTAACTCCTGAACACTGCAGGAGGACCACCTCCAGCCCTACAAGGCGTCCTCTAACCCCAGGTTTCCCCTCCGTTGGGTTTTTTTAGCATTGAGCTAAAAGTTCCATGAACCAGAAGGAAGGTACAGTGTAAAAGTACACAGCAGTCTGAGGCCTTGTCTAATTTAAGAATTCCCACCCGCTAACACTGAGCTATGAAAACTCAGGTGGCTGCATTTATAAGAAACATATGCAAAACTGAGGCCCCTAACTTATTTCTTCGTGTGACATTTAAAGTGTACATATCACAAATTCAGAAAAAATAATCACCTAGCCGCTTCCAAAAAATTCTTCCCCCTAAGAATGCCTACTGAAATTTGTTGTCCTGAAACCACTGAGGAAATCACTTTCTTATAGAAACCAGGTAGCATTTTCTTTTGTTGCAAATAAATTATTGTGACCTATGCAAACAAAATCTAAGGTGCTGTACTGGCAATTTTGAATACATGGAACCTTGCAAAAAGTATATAATTACAGAGTGTAAGCAACAGACAGCCAAGCCTCCCAATAGCACTCCTTTGAGACTCAGGGACTTAAAACACATCACTATTGCTTCAGTTCTACTTTTAGAGAAACAGACACTTAAAGATTCAAGAAATCTGACTGGGTTCTAGGTACAATAACTACCTCTTGGAAGTTCAGGGGAAAAAATTAATGCCTGCACATTTTAGCATACATATCAGGAAAACAACTCTAGAGAGGTATGTGTAATGAAGGGGGTATGAAAACTAAAGCAAACTTTTTAAATGAAAGCCTCTCTTAAAAATTTTTTTTGTTTGTTTACTTAAATCCTATTGACAGTTGATCTCTTTAAAGCAATCACTTAAGCCCCACACCTGGGAATCCCAGTGCACCCCAGCACACCAGATGGTCTGGTGCTGCTCTTACTTGGCCCAAAGGAAGGAATCAGTTATAGGTCCTGGATTAGAGAACTTTCTGACAATTCTTCAGACTTTGAAACTTCCTGGGTCTTGCCATGTGCTGTTCTTTTTACCCAGTCTTTCCCATGAAGCTCCTTGTTTCTGATCACAACCTGGGACACACATGGCCTCCAAAAGGTCTTACCTTGCAAACATGGTCCACCCTTTGCAGTGGACACTGTGACCATTCCTGATCTCCCAATGCCTCACCTCTAGTCCCAAATCAAGAAACCAATGACTAATTCCAGGAACAACATCTGTACTCTTTGCAGCATTTATTGAAACAGTTTTGCAAATGTTTTCTCTTCCTTATTCCATACACTTGGTGGACTGATTAATTCCATAGAACCAAACTACCACTGAATTTGCCAATCATGACAATCAATACTCTATATCAAATTTCTATTTTTGAGGGTGAAGTATCTTCTCCCCCTCTTTTTAAAAAACAGGAGGGCTTTTCATTTCCACCAATAGTATCCCTTTTCATGACCTTATCTCAAAAAATGCTAAGTAAAATGAAATGAAAATAAACTAAGTCCATAATACTGCTTTAACAAGATGACACAAATGACCATGAACAGAGAAAATAACAGGTACTGGGTAGTGAACTCACCATTCAACTTAGTTCTACAACATAAACTTTACCAGACAAAGAATTTAAAAGAAAGAAAAAAGATTGCTAAATACCAAAGGTGTAACAAGTTTACACGTGTTAAGGTGATATATGTCTTCTATACAAATGGCCTTAGTATGATGAGATAACTGATATTTTAAAAATTACAAATATAATTAAAGAACGCATTTTCTATCAATATGAATAGTTACTGCCTTAAGCTCCAGTGAAAACTTACTGATTTACAAATATAATCTGTTCTTTCTCGTGAAACGAGCCATCAACACCTTTCTCCTATGCCGTGCAATGTGTAGGCTCAGTGCCAAGAGATAAAGTGCAGCAACTGGTGACTGTGTCAGTTAGATGCCTCTCAGAATGCTTGTAAGCCTTAGAATGCTCTTATCCTGAAAATGATCTTCAAAAAGCAATTATGCGTCTTTATTTTTTTGCCTCTAATAAAAGCTTTTCTAGCATGAGTTCCAAAGTACTTTATTCCAGAAATAACACCTGCATACAATAAAATTAGCAAAGATAAAACAGCTTTTAAGGGTAACAATGTTATCTGAGTCAGCAGAATCAGAGGATTAAAAATATCTTGATAAAGAGCTAATGTTTCAGAAATTTTTAGAATAGCAGAGCTAAACTCCTAAAGAGGAATCAGAAATTTGAATAGTGTTGGAGGAAAGTTAAAAGAAAATGGAGCAATAACTTCACATTTCTGAGGGAAAATTATTTCCAACATGGAGATCTCCATTAATTAGCTTCTAGTGACTACTATAGTATACTGCCACAAAGTGGGTGTCTTCAAACAACAGGAGCTTACTCTCCTACAGTTTATAACTTGCCAAGGCCCTCACTTACTCTGGGGGCTCTGGAGAGGCCACTGTCTCTGGCAGCTGGCGGTGTCTCTGACTGTGGTCACATCACTCACCTACTACCTCCATGGGCAACTGCCCTGTTGTTTCTGCCTATGAATTCTTCCTCTGTGTCTTCTATAAGGATATTCACAAAGATTAGGGCCCTCGCAGATAATTCAGGATTTCCTCATCTCAAGATCCTTATCTACCTATGCACAAACCCTTTGTCCAAATAAGGTACAAGTACTGGTTCTGGAAATTAAAATATGAACTAATCATTTGGTAGTTGTGGGCTGAACACACCTTTCAACTTACTACATATGCACTGAGCAGCCAACACATCAATAAAACATGATACTAACCTTCTTTTCTAGAAAGCTGATATATGTGACCTCATCAGAATGAGGGCAAAGGTCAAAAGAAAAATAATCCTTAGTCTAAGAAATAGGCTACCACATAAAAAAGAAGCAAAAAGAATTCCCATAACCATGATCAAGCAAAGTAGCATAGAAGACAGTACACACAAATTACAACATAATAGATTAAATAATAAGTAATAATAGTAAGATAACCATGAAAAAAAAAAATTACTGAGAGGGCTTAATGGTCCCTGTGGGGAATATGGGAAGACTTTGGTGCACATAAAACTAAGTAAATACATTAAAAAAATAAATAAATAAAAGTAATCAGGGAAACAAAAACTGTAAGGAAATAATGTTGAAGAAAGAAAGCATTATTATTGTATATTACTTTATTCAGCTGTAAACAAGGTTTACCCTAAATACTGATTTAGAAAAAATACATTTTTTAGAAAAATGACTTAGAAAAAATACAAATACATATACATATACAATACTATACAAAGAACAAAGCATTGGGATATAGGGTTGAAGAGAAGTTTAGAATGATAATTTTTAATTTCCCACTAGAGAGAACATCTAGTATCTATAAGAAAGCATGAAAATATTATTTAAGTTGTAGAAGAAAATACTAGAAGGAAGCTCTATGAGTTTAAATTGGGTTATCTTGGGAGTAAGGGGGCAATAAAGGTGGCAATGATGGGATAGGTCAGTGGTTATTCTGACATCTGTTTACTTCTGAAACTGCTTCAATTGCTTTGAAATAAAATTTTAATGTTGAAAAAAGGAAAATGTTCTAAGAAAAGTGACTTATTTGGCCACTTGGCAGAGTTAAGAAACCTTTGTCACTATGTCTCAAAGTTCCTTAGACCTGGAAAGGCGTTTTTAAAAAGTTAATTTTCATGCTATAAGTATTCCTAAGGAGTTAAACGCACACACACACATACCAAAAGCACTCCCCAAGTATACGGACTATAATGGATCCAACATGTTATATTATTACAACTCTAGCCAGCTTTTCTTACTATAAAGCTATAAGTTCACTTTTATTTTTTTAATATAAGACTTTAGTGTCACAACTATGAACAGCCGGTATAGCTGGGTAACAGAGATAAAGACACTATAAAAAAGACACTAATATATTTCAGACTGGTATTCTGATAGATACATTAATAGTATCTATGTGGATGGACTCTAATTTTGACGACTCCACATAGGAAAACTACTGGATAAAAGGCCTGTGAGCCTGAATACCAATTTCTGCAGAGAAGGAACCAAGAATATTCGCCATGAAAGCTCTTTTGCCATTCTGTGTGAGTGGGAAAGAGGCATCTATTGGGGGAAGAGTGCCACAGTAGTGGTGCTAGAAGAAGGTAATTTAAGAGAAAGGGGAAAATCTTACTCTGTACTTAATTAATAATTTTCTTTGTCCATTTCTCAACCCATGACTCATTTCCAATAACAAATTTATTCCCTTCCTTCTTCTTCAACTGCCTGAAAAGTCGACTGTGCAAATAAACCTATACAGATAGATCATTCTGTGTACTAAATGGAGTTATCAATCCTTTCCCCGCCCAGAGTCACTAATACTTACTTACTTGAAGTTATTGTCATAAGAATTCTAAAACTTTAACTGTTCCAAGAACAACTATTACAGTACTTTTATATACTCAGATGCAAAAATCAAATCAAATAAAAAACAAGGCTGGTTCTTTTCCATAAATATGAAATCAAAATGAAAACATATTAAATAGAAATGTGCCAAGATGCTGGCATGGGGCAGGGAGGTTCTAGAAACAAACTACTTTTAGAGCAGAGTGACTCTGGTGTAAATCTCAAGCAATTTCATGTACCACATTAAAAGTGTGGCTATGGCCCTCCCTGGTGGCGCAGCGGGTTAAAGCACAGCACTGAGAATCTGAAGCCACTTCCGTATGAGTTCGATTCCCGCCTGCCGCCTGCCCGGGAGGAGACCACATGGCGAGCCAGACCTCTCCTGACCCGCCGGCTGCTCCCCTCAGCAGTGTACCTCGTCGATCTGCCTGTTCTGCTCCCCACTCTGTCTCTGGTGAAGCCTCTCACCGCCCCTGAGCCTCTGGCCTGTACCCCAGTTCTGTATGAATAAATAAATAAATCTTTAAAAAAAAAAAAGTGTGGCTATGATCAATATAGTAGAAGATTAAGGACAAAAGTGCAAATAATAAGAAAAAAAATGCAATGAAGCCACCGAAAAAGACTCTGCATGTATTTTCATAATTCATGGGGAAAAAAAATCATAATCCCAAAGCAAAAACAACTGCTTCTATAAAAAGTTATTTTGATACCCACAGGGGGGAAAAAAGGTCTTTCCCTTTTCACCTTTCCACTGGTTTTGTCACCTACTGCTAATTATCTCCAGTTCTTCCAGTGAAATGTCAATAGTGAGATGCAGTCTGCTCTTAACTAAAAAAGTATAAACCCCCAAACACAGTACTCATGTGTTTATTATTACTTCTGACAAATGCTTTAAAATAGCAGCACCGGTGAGAATCTTTAGTTTATAAACATACAATTTAGTTCCTTTGATAGTCAAAGAGAGAGATAAAGTTGACTAATAGCTTAGAAAACCTTTGGCAGAATTAGATAAAGTGGTAACTTAATCAAGGAACTTGAAAAATATTTAAATCCCAGGCTAGCATGTAGTTCTTGCCTGAGTTTCAATTGTTTTCCCAAATACAAGCAAAAAAACATGACTAAAACTTGTTTCCTGACTAACTACTTGGTGTTGGCAAGAGAAATCAAGCCCTTTTGAGATTAAAGTGCCTAGCAGAACCTTTTGCCTAGCACACTGAGTCAAAGGTAGGTCCGAGGGAGTCGGCCTCCCTGCTGGCCCAGCATCTACGGCTGTCTCGGAGCAGGCTGACTTCCCACCAAATCTGTCAGCGCACTCTCTGGTCTTATCCTAGATGGCATACTCTGCCACAACTACAACAAACTGAGGCTGAAGCCTTCACTTAGGATTCTAGGCTTCAAAATGCACACAAGGCAGGATTTCTGAGAGGGGACAGCTACACTGCTAACAGCTATCCCTGAATCTGTAGGTTCCTGAGTTCTCAGTGCAAGAATATGACAATTTTTAACTGGTAACTTCCATCCTGAATAAATCATGAAATTCAAACATCCCAACTTTTAAATTAGGCTGTGGGAATATAGAAATATTAATGAAATCTTTCAAAGATATTTTATAGTGTGCTTTTCTCCTTTAAAACTTAAGAACTAAAAGTCATGACCTTACCTGCTTGGCTTTTGGGTTTTTCCCAGGTGAACTTTTCTCACCATCCATCCCTCTCAGAACACTGATGAAATCTTTCTTGGAAACAGTTGATATCAACTTAGCGCGCTTTCTCACAGAGCCCCCGGCTGCCTTCACCTTCTCATCCACGTTCTTTTGATGCTTCTGGACAGCGTTGAATAACTGCACCACTCCTCTAGAGAACATAAAATGAGCAAAATGGTGTAGGTAAAGCGCAGTTAGGCCAGAACACAGGCTCTAAGTTCTGGAGTACGGTGCTGTCACTGCTTAAAGAAAACGGCCAGTGTTCACCAGGCAAAAGCATTGAGTGAATGGCTAAATACATCAGATGATACATATGAACAATGAATATAATTTCTGATTAGATATTAAATACATGTGAGCTGATGTGTCCTTTTTTTTTTTTTTTCCAGTTTTGCTGTTTCTTAATCAACTCTGCAATTAGACCTAGGAATTACTTGTAACACAATAGCATAGCCTCACGGTTAATTGTCTAGCCATCTGACTGTATTCCTGGATTGCAATTTTATCTCTAAATGGGAAAAATTACATTCAAGTAGTTTTAAAATCATCCAACTAGATTTCCTGTTCCTCTTAAGACTCAAAATCCTATTTAAAAAAATCTTTACTTCTAAAAATCCAGGCAATGTGCCCATTACAACAGCTATGAGTGACACAGTTAAGAGTGACACAGCCATGCTCAACATGTGGTGCAAGGTGGTGGGTCAGGGACCCCCGTTGAACACCACTAGTTTCTGGAGTCATATGACAAAGAGAATGCACAAACCACTGCAGGAACTGTTTTATACTGACTACACGCTGAAATAATAATTAGAATATGTTGGGTAAAATAAGTTCAAACTGATTTCACCTCTTGCTTTTTTAAATATGGCTATAAGAGTTTTTTTTTTTTTTTTATTTTGACTGGACAGCTCTGGTTTAGATCACTAGCATTCCTTCCAGCTCTGAAATTCTCCATTCTATTATTTTCGTGCAGTAATCATCTCTGGGAGAGTCTATGAGCTCCGAGATCCCTACACATTCTGTTGCATTTTTCAAGAATGCAAAACTCTGACTTCTCTTTACACAGACCTTTCTTTCATTTTAAATATATTTTTTATTCAACTACCATTATTTTACATCCATGTTCATTTTTTTTCACAATAAAGAATTTCTTTTTTCAGATGTAACACCCAGCCATTTGTCAGGGTTGTGTCTGCATTAAGCAGACTTGAAGACAAGGCAATGCCTCCCCTCAGGCAAAGAGCAGCTTGTTTCCTCTCCTGGACCACCTCCCTGCCTGCAAGCTATGCTGCCCCTTGGGGCAAGGGGATGCTTTTGCCATGAATAATAAAGTCCTCAGGCACTGACCCAGAGTCTTGTCTCCCCTCCCACCCCACATCCTCGATACTTGAATAGATTGACTTAGTAGCTTATAAGGAGGGTAAAATACCAAACCCTCCACAGCAGGGCTGGGTCTAATAATTTTAAACATTAAAATTTAAGGTGCTACTCTCAAATGCTACTGCTGTACTTCTTAAAGTTCTTTATGTGCATAAACTCACTTATCAGGAAGCTTTCCAGGACAGGTGCAATACTCTCCTGCTTTTACAGATCTATAAAATGGGACAAAGACAAAAGAAGTAGCATTCTCAAGGACACAGAGCCAACAAGGGTCAGTGCTGGGGTTTGAACCTAGCAGGCTGGCTGCATTGCTCACTCCCTCACTCTCACTTTCAACACCCAGCTAGATTAGAACATGTCCCCAGTAATGCTGGGAACTTAAAAGTAATTCCGCTCCATGCAACTGCCTTACTCTTAAGTAGCAACCAAATGTTATCTCCTCTGTGAAGCCTCCCCAAGTTCTCCTGGACAATCTTCAGTATGCCCCCCACCAATTAGAACAAACTTCTACTCCTCCTATAGTTCCTGTGAACCAGGCAGTAACCAGCCAGCAGGCACCAGATTAAATTTCTCTTTGGGCACAGAGGGCATCGGGTCAATCCTGGTGCCCTGACACATGCAGAGTAAAAGCCTAACGGGAAGCAGCTCACTGGGTGAGGTGCCGTTCCAAGGATGCCATCCCACATACCAAAGCAGTCATCTAGGCCAGTTATTCAGATAATCACCAGTAGAGAAATGCTGTGTGAGGACTGATTATACTGCTCTTATGATTATAAAAACAAGATGATCATGTTCAGATAAAAAAAAAAAAAGTTGGTTCAAAACAAATACATACTTAGCATAATATATTCTTGCCACATGCGACCTGCAAAATCTTTGGTCAAATTCAGTTATTAAACAGGCATCCTGGATATAAATCACTGGGCTCTGAGGAGACAAAGCTTAAGAATCAAACCTACTCAGAGAAGGATCACTATCAAAGCTTTATTAAACAGAATTTTTTTAAAGGGCAAAACACTCTTACCTTGTTGCAATTCTCTGAAGATTTCTCTCAGTTTCTTTGTCTCTGACAACATCTGGCTTCACTCTGCACATCATTTCCCATTCCCGCTTCTTATCAAGCTGTGTTATAAATATTGTTGTATGAGAGAATATTAGGCATTTTTGAAAGTGCAGCATACTTTGATATGATATTCCATGAAAGGACAAAGGTAATAAATCATTTGGGCTTAGTCTGTCATAGAGATTTTAACAAAACCCACACTTTTTGGGGTTCAGCTCAGGGAGCCTGTGGTTAGCACTCAGCATGTCATGTGAGAGGTATAACGTGAGCTGCTGTCAAGTTCTTGACAGCAGGGGTCTGGAGTGCTGCCAGCAAGCTCAGAGGCAGGACCAGGAAGGGATGAGAGTCACCGGCCCGACAGCATCACCAGCCAGACTGAGCAGGAAGACCCCTGAGCACCTAGGTCTGAACACACCGCTTTGCTCTTCTTCTCAGAAGCTTCTTAGGAACAGTCATTATCACTAAGGACTCAAATCAGCAGCATATGCAGACAGATCCTACTTGGACTACTTTTCATTTCACAAAACCTACTTTTCCTCTTTCAGCACAGTATCCTTGCCATTGATGGCACATCAGTCATAATCTACAGCAAACTGATTCTTTGCTATATACCCTGAAGTGGAAGGGAGTCAAGAGGTAAGAGAAAACGCTGCAGACAGCATAGTCTTATCAGGAAGTGCCAGCCAGCGGAAGTCTGGCCCCAGGACCTGTTTCACACACAGCTTCCCCAGAACCTCTACTGGGACCAAAAGCAAATGCACTAATACAATGAACTGATCACTGAAAAGCTGGTGAGCCCTGGTGGAAAAGTCTCCTTTATCTCTTCCTTTTCTCCATTCATCTTTGTCTCATTTTGTATTAATGAAAAAAAAAATTTTTTTTTAAAGATTTATCCATTTATTCATACAGAACTGGGGTATAGGCCAGAGATGCGGAAGGTGAGAGGCTTCACCAGAGACAGTGGTGAGCAGAACAGACAGATCCACGAAGTACACTGCTGAGGGGAGCAGCGGGCGGGTCAAGAGAGGTCTGCCGCACTATGTGGTCACCTCCGGGGCAGGTGGGAATCGAACTCATGTGGAAGTGGCTTTAGCTTCTCAGTGCAGTGCTTTAACCCAATGCGCCACCAGGGAGGGCCATGAAAATTTTTAATCACAGTAAAGCCAAAGTCCTGCCATCACTGTAAAAATTAGCCTGATTTCTTGCTAATGGAAAAGTCACCTTCCAAACAGATGCTTTATCTTAACTGGTCCTAAAATTCACCATCATATTATGCCAATATGACATAAAATATATAAATCTTACTTTGAAAGTTAAAACTTTTGATTCTTAATTATCATCTTGGAGTATTTTAACTGACATGAATAATAACACCCCAAACATTTTTTAATCTTAAGATGTATTTGTATACTTACAAGTTGAAATAAGTGCCTGGTATTCTGTAAACCGATAATACTTAATATCAAGCCAACACTGGCTTCCACTGGGCTATGCAGACAGCCTTGCAGCTGCTTGGTCACATAATTAATTTCCCACCTTCCAGGCCAGTATCCTCTCCAGGGCCTCTAGCCCCAACCTAGAACTCAGGAAACTCTCTTTTTCGCTTCATAATGTTGTTCTTGCTCCACCACAAGTGTACAATGGCACTTGGGATTACAGATTCTCAGAGTTCTAGAGCCTCTAACAGCTTTTGCCAGTAACTCAAGATTCAAAATTTATCCTAAATAATGTACAATGAGGATACTGAATGAATTATACAATGCACTGTGTTTCTAAAAACAATACCTGAAAAGCTTTGTTTTTATATAAGACTCTCACACAGAGCAACTAGAATTAAGAACAAAGAAATGTACATTCATTGTGAAATGAGATCAGGGAGCAAGGATCTTAAAAGGAGCTGCATACAGATTCAAATATAGATAACTATTTTTCTTTCATTAAAAAATGATACTGGCCCTCCCTGGTGGTGCAGCGGGTTAAAACACAGCACTGAAGGCCCTCCCTGGTGGCGCGGCGGGTTAAAGCACAGCACTGAGAATCTAAAGACGCTTCCGCATGAGTTCGATTCCCGCCTGCCCCGGAGGTGACCACATGGCGTGGCAGACCTCTCCTGACCCGCCCGCTGCTCCCCTCAGCAGTGTACTTCGTTGATCTGCCTGTTCTGTTCCCCACTCTGTCTCTGGTGAAGCCTCTCACCGCCCCTGAGCCTCTGGCCTGTGCCCCCAGTTCTGTATGCACAAATAAATAAATCTTTAAAAAAAAAAAAAAACAGCACTAAAAAGCTAAAGCCACTTCTGTATGAGTTCGATTCCCGCCTGCCCCGGAGGTGACCACATGGCGTGGCAGACCTCTCCTGACCCGCCCGCTGCTCCCCTCAGCAGTGTACTTCATCTGCCTGTTCTGCTCCCCACTCTGTCTCTGGTGAAGCCTCTCGCCACCCCTGAGCCTCTGGCCTGTACCCCAGTTCTGTATGTACAAATAAATAAATCTTAAAAAAAAAAAAGATACCTATTTCAATATTTTTGGCACAGAAATATTCCATAAATGTTGAGGGATATAAAAACATTACTGGTTATCTTGAAAATATGCAAGAGCAAACAAGCCTTTGTCCTTTAATAGATTATATTACTCCAGCTTCTACCATCAGTGATTTAACAAAAGGTACAGTGATTCAAGCTGTCTGATAGTGCAAAATTTTCAGAACTCTAGCCAACCCCTGACAATATCTTCACAGACTTAAATTATAAACAGGCTTTTTAGCAAGTTGTAATGAACATGAAAGTCTGTTAGTTCAGATCTAATGAAGTCACAAAAAGGACAGCTAAAGTCTGAGGAGTCGCGGCCAGCTGTATTATCATTTGATTTTAAAAGTTCACATTTGGATTGCTTTACTTTGATGGTTTAAAAGTGACCATGCTCGTGGGGAATGGGATCAAAAACGAAGGGAGGGTCGGGGGGAAGTGCACTGGACTATGGTGACGGCACATGGGTGATTTGGTGATGGGAAGCCCATGGGGATTACAGCTAAGGTGGAAAAAGGCACAAAATGATGTAAAAATAAACTATTATGTTAAAATAAATAAAGTGACCATGCTCAATGGAGTACTTCAGCATCCGTTTCTGAGCTTGACCTTGGCTAACACACTCGTATAAAAAGTTAAAAACTAAATATTCACTGGCTAAACACTGGGAGGAAGCACAGATAAAAACTAGATGATCCGGTCTGCAATCAGTAGGACACACCTGTGCTCTCTTCTCTAGTCTCTCCTGCTTTAACTTCTCTTTTTCCTTTTCCAGCTCTTTGTTTTTGACCAGAATGGCGGGTTTACTTTTAGGAGTCTTTTTGTTAAGAATTTTAGCCATGGCATCTGCCCAGCCAGCATTAGCTCCAGCACTGGATTTTGCAGCATTTTCACTGTCATCATCACAAGGTTCAACTTCATCCTCATTGTCAGCTTCTATTGCTTCATCATCAGAAGAAAAGTGATCCTTTTCCGATCCATAGTTTCCTACAGAACCTAAGAGCAGGATGAAATGAATCCTTAATACCAAAGGCAGAGTCTTCCAAGATCATCACAAGACACCTGGGAGCCTTCACAAAGCTAACCTCTCTGTCTTCATTTTCCCAAGAAAGAGCTTTTCCAATTTGCACAGCTACAGCATGGAGAACACAACACCATCTCCCCCCATCCTACTGCCATCGGCCCCCAAAGGAGGCCCAGTCATATTGACAAGAGCCTGCAGCTTCAGCACCAGGAACCGGTTTCAGAAACAAATCTAACAGCCTCCACCCCATTTCCTATTGCCAAGGTGGTAGTGAGTTCTAACTTGGGACTGGTTCAGGTATATGGACCTTAACTATGTCTTTTTACTACCTGGAGAGACTACTGATTATTTTAAAAACAAGTAACAATAAAAAAAAAAAAAACTTTACCAAGAAAATCACAGTATTTTCATGGTACAGAGAAAATTCCATTACATTCCAGAGGGTCTAGATATTTAAAAATTTCCAGAATCTGTATGCAGATGAGCCAAAAACCCAGCCCTGTTTTAGACTATTTGACAAGATAAAGCCAGGTGCTTTAACAATTTTTAAAAGTAATCTAATGAATGTGTATTACTCTAATGAAGCAAAAATGATCTAATGAAGGAATGGACAGATGACAAGTACACTAATGAAGCAATCCTAAAGAAAATACTGAAGATGTAGCTGCACCTCCAGCTGACTGGATGAAAATATCAAGTTCTGAGGATACAAATTTGCCCATGGACTACTAAATTTCACTATGTAGTACACCCCCAAAGAAAGCACATACAGGTGACAGCATCTAGTTCTTTCTCTTATAAGATTCAAATGGCTGGCCCTCCCTGGTGGCACAGCGGGTTAAAGCACTGCACTAAGAAACTAAAACCACTTGCAAATGAGTTCGATCCCCGCCTGCCCCAAGGCAACCACTTGGCGAGACAGACCTCTCCTGACCCACCGCCCGCTACTCCGTTGATCTGCCTGTTCTGCTTCCCACTCTGTCTCTGGTGAATCCTCTCACCCTCCACATCTCTGGCCTGTACCCCAGTTCTGTACGAATAAATAAATAAATCTTTAAAAAAAAATCTGTAATTTCTAAAGATTCAAATGGCTTTTGCCAGAGAAACTATGAGCACTTTAATTTCTGCAGCCTTTCCCAAATATGGAACTTAACAGTCCTTTAACAGTGAGAGCACAAGCAGATAGTGCAGTCTACACACACCTACATGGTCCAGAGCCCTTTCAAGAGCTTGTTCTATTCTTTAGAAGCCTACAAACGTAACAGGGAATATTCCATTGGACAAAACCATCCAATATTAAGTAAAATTTTAAATATTAACTTTCACTAAAATAAATAGATACAATTTAAAGTAATACTGACAGAACAAGAACAAAGACCTAGGTATATGTGTGTGTTGGTGAGTGGATGGATGGATAGATAGATATACAGATTTATCAGCTTATGACTGTTCACAGTAGGAGGAAACTACACTTTCATGAATGTATGCAGCCAGCTCTTAGCTACTGAGTGACCTTCTTCGAACTCTTAACTTTTGCCATGAATAGCGGCATTGCTGAAAACACCTAACTTTTATTAGTCACTGTAACTCTTGGAATTTTATTATTATTTTTTTATAATATTGTACTTTTTAAGTGCTGAGAAGTCATAAAATGAAAAGGATGGAAACTAAGTACATTTCAAACAAAAATTTGTAAATAGCAACACAGAAGGCATAACATTTTACACATACACAAAATGAACCAATCACAAGTAAAAACAAGTAGCTTCAAAAAATTAACAGAATACTATTACATTTAAGAGTTAAACACAGAAAGCAAAATAATATTGTTTTAAAAACAAGATCTTTCAGTATGTTGATGGTATCAAAAATATTCAAGAAAATGTTAAGAGCAAGAAGATACTAATAATCCTAGTACCCTAATGTGCTACATATTTAATAAAATTTTCTTTGAAAAATAGTAATTAATTTCCCACAAATTCACATGAAGGCTTCTTTATATCTTTGGTGATCGGCTGATTTTTTTTGAATGCTAGGTAAGTTCAAGAAATTTGAGGAGCTGTGATTCTAGGCTGTAACAGGCTAATCAAGTGATAGAGGTGTATGTATTATGGCCTGTGAAGTGAAAAAAGTATCTAAATTTTACTAAACAGAAGCTAGCAGCAGTATCATGAATGAAAATCTGTGTTTAATTTACAGTTGACTCCAGCAATGCAATCACCCCCAGAAGCATCTCAAAGAACCAGGGTTCCCTGGAAAGTATGTCTAAAAACAATTGCAAGAATATAGCTGAAAAATGAACACATTATTCCATGTGTTGTATTCCTTGTCAACAGCTGCACAGGCACTAATAACAAGAAACAATTCTCCAAAATGTACTTCTTCTAGTGAGTATTTACCTAAGTGTAAAGAGGCATAATGGCTTCAAAATTTGTGTCAGAGTAATACCTGGGTGATTAAAAGCAGAAATTTGCCTGCTCTGGGTAAAACGTCAAAATGACAACACTGACATCTAGTGTTTTGTCCTGATGAATTCACACACAAGTGGCAGAAAATCTCCTATTTTTCAGCTACACTAGAAAGAAAGTCAAAGGATTTACTTTCTAACAGCTCAAGTTACCTAATCCTCTGGGTCTCAGCTTCTTTTGAATAAAACTGGACACAAGCAGCACCTACCCTAAGTGGGTTGTTACGATGACTAAATGAGGTAGCGTGTGAAAAGCAAAGTGCTGGTAACCAGAGGACAGATGACAATATTGTGAAACCAAAATATGAAGTACAAGGGGATCCCATAAGGACAGCAAGACCCAGAGAGGGGAGACTGCATGTTGCTCCTACTGTAGCTCTGCGTGTGGATACAGCTTGTGCTGCACTGCCAGGGATTTGTCAAGGGCAGGCTCTCTCCATGGTGGTCAAGGTCCTGCACGCCTTCTAACGTCTCCAGAGTAATGACAGCACTAACTGGCTGACACGCATTTAGAGCTGGATATGATTTAAAACACTTTTTATGTATTATCATTTAAACCTCTATGATTTGCTTTTATTATTGTTTACTCAGGGAATGATACTGAAGTTCAGAAGAGTAAAGAATCTGCCACAGTCACAATGGAAAGGGCAGAGGGTGACAGGCTATTGCACCTGAATCCCAGTCAACTCACAATGGATGCTCAACTAATGCAGAAATACTCACTGCACTGCCCAACACAGCCGTAAGTAACAAAGGACCTGCTCAAGCCTGCGTTACCCACTGCAGCCCACTGCTCGCCCCATTCTAAGTTTGCCTAAGTGGGTGACTAGGAGCCTGTGCAACAACTGTGTCCCATTCTAGCTACAGATCACCTGTTCTTCTCATGCCACCGTGACCTCTCCTGCCAATTATTCCTAAATTTTGAATATTCAAAAGTGATACCTTAAAATTTTTTGAAAAGCACTTGCCTCAGAAGAAAAAAAATGAAGTCGTCCTGGGTTTCCAACAGTAATGGAGTGCTAAATAAAATAAGTGCTATCTTGGGACAAAGTGTCAGATGTGATTACACGTGCGACCCCACAAGCCAGAGCAGGCCTTGCCTGGAAGCCGTCTGTTTCCTGAGTCTGACCTGTAAAGTGCTAAACCATTCCAGTCAGACTGTGATATACTTCATTTCCTAGGCATGTTCCTTTGCTATTTTAAGCAGCTCAAATGATGAAGGAGGCTACAAGCTACAAGTTTGATGAAAAGCACATTTATCTGCTATGTTACTATATCTTAAGTAGAGCTTTGTAGTTTATCAAAAACAAAAGGATGACTCCTAGCACTTTTCTAAACTGAATTGTTATCAAGTCCTGTGTTAGAAAGACATGGTCATTTTTCAAACCTCTGACCAGAACCATTTAGAAAACATAGAATTACCTTTCCTCCTACTGGCTCAGTCACACAGGCACTCTGTGAGACTATGGTCAAGCACAGCATGACAATGGTTATGACCAAGGCTTTCCCTCCTGGGCTGCCTGGACTATAGGAGTTTATGATCAAGCTACTATGTCTAAACTTCGAATACATCAATTAGTACATTTGAGCAGTCTGAGGATAACTCAGAGGGAGAGATGACCACCCCTTCACTTAATATCAACTACTGTTGGAATTTCTTCACCTGAGCTGACTAACTGACAGGGCAGGCGCTATGTGTCTGTGCCTTCTCTTAACACTACATACTGCAGCCAACCCTCCAACCAGGTATCAATTCAGTAAATCTGAGCAGTTCAAGGTCAAATCAGGTAGGGGTGTCATCCTTCCCTTTATAGTGCCTGACATTTACCTATTAGCCACTAAAATGGGAACCGCAGCATTTAATTGTTGCATCTCTGCTTCACAGTCAGCTACAATTTTACCAACTGTGATCACACTGCAAAGCCCACTGAGAAGCATCACAACTTAACAAAAATCCAGTCTGAATTACTTTGCTGTTATTTAAGTTTACATTATATGCAACTTCTGTTAAGTTTTTACCTTCACTATCTGGTACATGAGAAAAGTGTGAAACCACATAAAGAGAAGTCCTGGCTGTAGTGTTAGGAATAACTTGAGTATCACACCAAGTGGCAGATGCTATGCCAAATTCCCAGATACAGATGATACCAAAGTTGAATTCCACTTCATAGAACTAGATAGCTTCTGCAAAGTCTGAAAGACAATACCTAATATCTATAAATTTTGATAGGTTTTCATAGAATTATGAGTTCTATAATATTTAAATAGCCTCTTGCCAAAAGAAGCTGCTCTGAAATGCTGGGGCAAAGAACGGCTCTATCAATTTTTACAATTCAGTTACAAAGCAAAGTCAAGTATCTGATTTATTTTCCTGGTACACTTTAATAAATCTATTAATTTGCAGTGATTCCTTCTGTTTCTGAAGCCCAATGCAATAGCCAACCTTCATCAGTCTCCATTATCTGAAAATATCTGATAAGAGTTCTGTCAAGGCCACACACATACAAACCTCTCAACTAGATACCCTTATTCCATGGGTGATCTCTGCAGAAATATCTGATTTCACAAAAGGAAAGTTGAGTTTTTATATTAAATAGAAGTGCTGAGTTTCTCCAAAGGAGCAACATTATTGAATTCTTTAGAGAAATAGCCCTGTTACTTAACTCTGTCAGAGATAAATTGAAATCCCGAAAGAACACGTGGATAGAGACAACTAAATTGAATCCTAAACAATACAGAAAAGTTGATTATGAGAAAGTCAAAAAAAGCAGCACCTGCTAGAACAGTAGAAAGCTGAGCTAAGAGGAGCAGGGGCAAACTGTGCCCAAGAAGCAAGGCCAGAGCTCTAACAGTGGAAAGGCCAGCACAGCAGGATCAAGTGGGCTAGGGAGGCAAACTTGCCACATCAAGGCAACACTGTTTTTCCTGGGCCCCTTATTAGGGCAATGAAACTGAGAATTCAGGTTTGTAAATGTTAAGGTCCAGTGTGTGTGGGAAAACTAGGCATAAAGAATTATAGGTAAAATCATCATTATTCATGCTGAATTTTACCATAAGTACGTGATATCACGTGATGTCAGAATAAGAGACATCACCTTGCCTTTATGGCTTTAATAGTTTCCACTGAGAGGCATGCATGCACATGCAAACTTATCTCCAACCCTCTTCTCATCTGTAAAACAGAAATAACTTTTATGTCACAGAGTTGCCAGAGGAAGCTAACATCTTATCTGGGGAGCATACCAGCCTTTATGTATCATTGTTAGCAAAAAAATACAAGGCTCAGATGAAATAGAAAAGGGACTAGGAGTTTTTTAGACTAGAAATGATGTTCTGACCATCAGAGTTGATACTTGAGAGTTCATAAGATGGTGTCAAACATCAGTGCATTACAGAGAGGAAATTATTTGATCTTCCCAGAAAACCCGAGGCAGATGTGTCGCTGCATTTCACAGATGAAGAAACTGCGGCAAGTAGCAGTATACAATCAGTCTGAAGTCACTACAAAGACAGGCAAGTCTCTTAATGGTTGGAGTAGAAGTGGAGAGTTGTTTCTAGAGATAATTTGCGGACTTTAGGAGAGAAAAATAAAGCAGGCAGGAAGGACAGAAGAAGGAAAGGAGGCTGGCTACACTGATAAACACTGGAGGTGCTGTGGAAATCAGCTCATAAAAGGATTCCTGAGTGATGAAACTCTTTTCTTCCTTGAAATTCTACAGCTCTGCCTTCCACCTTTCTGAACAGCTTTTAAAATATTTTATGTCCAGGTTTCTCAACCACATTGGGGTGATGGTTGGGATCCAGGCTCCAGACCCAAATTCAAAAGTGACTGCGTCATTTATCCACTTGCTGATCAGCCTACAGACTGGTGAGCTAGTCATAACCTCTCCGTGCCTCAGTTTCTTATCAGCAAAATGAGGTTAATGGTATCTATTTCACAGGGTTGTTGTCAAAACTAACTTAAGTGATACACATACAAGGAACATAGTATCAGTACAAAGTAACCCCCCCCCATACAGCTATCATTGTAACTATTCTCCGATTATTCTAACAGTAGAGTATGCCTGAACTTTGCTATGAGTTTATGAGGAAGCTAGTTGACTGCTTAGAAAGTTGAATTTTTCCTTTCTGAAAAAAATATTTCATGTGGGCTCTTCTGTCTTCACTTGTGCTGGCCCAAACAGAATTGTACAACTGTTTACTAATTGCTGGCAGTGTTGCTCTCTAGCTTCAAAGTTCTCAGTACCCTGCTTCCGGATAGAGACCCATTCTCCTTTGTATGAAAATGAGGCCTTAACAATAACTTAGCTCTGCATAGCCAGGACCATAGTAGACAATTCATTTTGTCCTAAATGGACCATGCATTTTTAGAACCTGCAGGCTATTACATATTCTTTCCCCTATGTCTGGGAAATTATTCTTCTCTACAGCCAAGCTTAGAAAACCATTCTTCCTTTTATGATCTAGAGAAAATGCTGCCTTATTCATTTAGTCAATAATAATAAAAATAAAACCATTGACTATCAAGAACATAAAGACAAATGGGCCTTCCCTGGTGGCGCAACGGGTTAGGACACAGCACTGCAAGCCAGCAGGATCCACTACCATGGGAGTTCGATCCCCGGCCGAGGAGGTGATTCACATGGCTCGGCAGAACTCTTTGTTTTGCCTGCTGCTCCTCTCAGCAGTGCATTTCATCAATCTGCCTATTCTGATCTCCACTCAGTCTCTGGTGACTCCTCTCACCACCCCTGCACCTCTGGCTTGTGCCCCAGTTCTGTGTGCATAAATAATAAATAAATCTTCAATAAATAAATAAATATACCACATCTTAAAAAAAAGTAAAGACAAATAAGACACAGTCCCATCATTTGGTCAAAGTGTATCAATAAGTAGGGGGTTCTACAGATTGGATATATGGATTTCTGTCTCCAGTCCTACCATTTTTAACTACATAATGATTTTGCTAATCACCTTTATAGCTATCATCTAATCAGGCTCAATGCACTGCATTCCAGTCCTGTGTTTAATCTTTCCCTTCCCTAGACAGTAATTCTTGAGAATGTATTTCTTCAACCTTTGTGTCCTTGACAGTTAGAGGGTGACTAGAATATCAAGGAACACAATTAATTGCTCACTAAACCTGAACTGGATAATTCAGTTTGCATACTAACCGAAAGCACTCTTAAACCATAAGGTTATTGATCTGCAATAGCAAGAAGAGCTTAGAATCAAATCAGTACTTATAAGAATGTACTGAAAAGCCAAAACATCTCACTTGGAATTTCCCAAATAAAGAAATCTAATTCCTATCTACATCTGTACCTGTATGATATTGTACTCCAGCTATAGTAGTGCCTCTTTTTCTGAAAACCCCACCTAAATTTATCAATTGAGATAAAAAGATAGTAACAGAACCAGAAGTTCTAGCTCCTACTCAACAAACAGCATGTTTTCTTTTACTTCTCGGGAGTGGATGAGGACTCTCCTTACTAGCAACTGCTGTAGCACATAGTTTCTTCATTTAGGTCCTGGAAGTCCAGTTTCATTCATTTATTCACTTAAATATCTGTGAAGGTTTCACTATGCAACCGTTTTAAGCACTAGTCTCTTCTCTTGCAGCGCTTATCCTCCAGTTGGAAGAGGCACAGCAAACATGTCAGATAGTTTGGGAAAAATAAAGCAGGTTTGAGAAAAATTAACCAAGTTTCTATGTCAAAAAGGGAAGGAAGGGCGGGAAAAAGAGTAGTGTCATATATGGGGTTAGGGTGGTCAGAGACACCTTAACAGCACTGACAGCTTCGCTGACAGATCAGAGATAGAAGGGAGCCAGTAAAGAGAGTGCCATGCACTGTCTGGTTAGTATTCTAGACAATACATCAGCAAATATAAAAATCCTGGTGTAGAAGCTTGTTTAATGTCTTCTACCACAAGGACACCAGTATGACAAGTTTACAGTTAATCAGCAGGGCTGAGCAGAGAGTGCCAGATGATGAGACAACCTGAGCTCTGTCATTCAGGGTAAAGATCCTGGATATTGTGTGACAGGACGCCACTAGATTATTTTAAGAATTTTAGGGATGTGATCTGAGGTGCATTAAGAAAGAATAGTCCTCGCAAACTACTGTGGTTATCAGCGATTACAAAGGAACAATAATTGAGTTAGAAAGTCAGGGGTTGTCTGCAATTCCTTGTAACCCAAGAAACTGATACAAAGAATGAGGTGCAGCAAGCATCTATCAGGGCTGAAGGCCTTGAAAGATAGCTTTCGTTCTTTGCAGTATCAAGTGTTTCTGGGAGAAAGATTTATCAACTGCTCCTTTTATTTATTCTGCTTTAATCAACTACTCTTTTTTCAATCATTACTATCTGGTCCCTATATGTCAACAAATGCACACGCTTACTGCACAAGAAAAGTCAATTTCCTTTGCCCTTTTTTGGTCTATATCTCTTCACTCCCTATGAAACCTATCCCGTTCTTGTCATTTAAAATATTTCCCTTCTAGTCATCCTTTGCTACCTTTTTGACGCCGTAAACTGTGGCAGTTTCGACCGCTTTCATTCAGAAGTGACCCAGAAATACCCAAAGAATGGGGACGCTCCCAACAGCTGACAGCGCCCCTTTCCTAACACCAATCCCCCAAGCCTTCTCACTATAGGCCAAAGTTTCCCCTCTGATGCCACACCGAGTCACAACTGGGAAACCACTCTTATTCCACTGCTTCCCTCAAACTCAGCCTGGCCTTTGCTCTGGGCTTCCGAAGCTCCGTGCTGGCCCATTACCTCCAGTGGCGGCAGCGTCTCTGTCCTTATCTTCCACCTCCGATGTTACAACCCTGGCTACTACTTTCATCTTCTTTTTCTTCAGGGAATTCTTCTGCTTCTTCCCCGCGCTCGCACGTGTGTCCTGAATGGCCGCAGCCATCTTCCCTCACCGGAAGCGCCCAGAGAGACGCGTTCCGTGGTCACGACAGGAACGTCGGCCTTTAGTTCCGGGGACACAGGTTCCGGGAGGGACTCAGAAGGCTGGACTTCCGGGACTGGCGTCTCTTGCGTTAGTGGCCGCCCTGTAGCCGCGGGTAGGGTCCAGTGAGGCTCTTCTCCGGTGCCTTTCCACCCTGTCCCCCGCTGGCCCGCTGTTTCTTGCGTGTCCACGGTACTCGCCGGCCGCTGGGAGCGAGGAGAGCCTGCGGGATCTCTCGTTAGGACCCGATAGCAGCAACCCCTTTGCCCGATCGTCCCCCTAAAAGTCCTCAGCCCAACACGCGAGTTCTTTAAATCTGTCAGTTTCCTTTGGATTAACCCTAGTAGAAGCTTCTCATTGCAAACCTAACAAGCGCTTTCTTTCCCTGGGGCCCGCCTCACCCTACGTCTTCTGACCCAGCCCTGCCGGAGGGCGAGATGGCTGACAGCTCAGGTTTCGCGCCCCAGGGTACTGCGCTCCAGCCTCCCAACCTCCCTGTCTCCGGAGCCAAGTTCTCCCCAACGTTAGATTCTGCCTCCTGCAGATACAGCCCTGGGTTCCCGCCGGGCGGCTATCACAGTCTGCCCCCACTTGCCGGTGAAATTGTTGCCTCCTTGAAAGCAGGGGCCCTTTCTTCGCTAGTTTACTCTCAAAGCTGGCACTAGCACCTGGCCAGTAGTAGAAACCCAAAAGTATTTTGGAAGAGATGAGTGTATACATGCAACTTTGAATGAGGTTAATGAGTCACGCCCATGTGTTCTAGAGAGGTTGCATATTTTTTTTTTTTTAAAGATTTATTTATTCATCCAGAACTGGGGTACAGGCCAGAGATGCGGAGGGTGAAAGGCTTCACCAGAGACAGAGTTGGGAGCAGAACAGGCAGATCAACGAAGTACACTGCTGAGGGGAGCAGTGGGCGGTTAAGGAGAGGTCTGCCTCGCCATGTGGAGCTCCTCCGGGGCAGGGGGGGATCGAACTCATGCAGAAGTGGCTTTAGCTTCTTAGTGCTGTGCTTTATCCCGCTGTGCCACCAGGGAGGGCCCGAGAGGATGCATATTCTAAAGTTTTTACCAAAGAGAAGTGTTGTCCGTGCAGAAAAATAAACATCTCAGTTCGATACATACAGTTGATGTTTATATTGGTTAACATAACAAATAAATATACTTCCCAAACACTCAACAGGCATCTGTTTACAGGAAAAGTTATATTCTAAGTGCAGTTGGGGAAAGAAACTTCCAGCATAAAGGAAAAAACAGGGTACCCCTTAGAATATTGTTTGTAACTGAACGCTTTCACCTTCCTTCTCAGAATAAGCCTAAATCTGTTTTCTGCAGAACTTCACACTTAGTTTTGTAACTACCTAGTGCTCCAGAGTTCTCCAAGCACAGGTAGGAACAGAAGTGAAATTAAGGAGAAAAATGATTACAGCGGAAAGGAAGATGTCTTGAATATAGAGGCCATTTGTAAACATCCTTTGATGATTCAGAATAATGTTTTGAGCATTTTGCATTTTAATGATTGTTTATTTACATATAGGAATTTACTACTTAAATTTAAAAAATTGCTGTGAAGGAGGAAAAATACAATCAGATTTTTCTTTTTTAAAATAAGACCTAAGAGGCCCCAGGTTTCCCTTCAGAAATCTGATTTTCAAAAGGGGATTTGTTATTGAGTGGGAGAGTTCTGTACTAAGTTAATCTTCACAGTCTGCCAGTGATTTAGGTGCTATTGTTCCCATTACATAGATGAAGAAATGAAGACACAGAAAAGCTTCAATCATTGTTCAAAGCCACACAGGACCCTTTGTGGTGGAATCACATTCAATCCTAAGTAGTGAGCTGCCAGTGTCAGTTAGTCACTGCACATTGCCTTCTGAGACTGTTGGATTTTAACATTTAGCAAATATGACCTGAGAATAGATCATGGGTATTTCTGGCAGGCATTGCAATTCATAGATTAGAAAGAAATCTCTACTTACAGTGAGCTAAAAGAATTGCTGCATGCAAATAGAATGTTCATAGTATGAAGAAACTTTATCATCCTTTTCACTTCTTACTGGACAACCTCTTGTTATCCCTATCCTCTGTTATAGTTAACAAGTCTTTATATTACATTTTCTTTTTCAAATTATTAAGCAGTTTCCATCTCCTGTTTGACCCTAAGACCCTTCACAAAAATTAACTCTGAATGAATCAAAGATTGAAATGTGAAAAGAAAAACTATGAAATTCCTAGTAGATAACACAGAAAATCCAGATGACCTTGGATGTGGTGATGATGCCTTTTGAGATACAACACCAAAGGCAGAATTTATGAAAGAAATAATTGATGAGTTTCATTAAATTAAAAACTTCTGCTCTGCAAAAGACAATGTCAAACGAATTAGAAGGCAAATCATGGGCTGGGAAAAAATATTTGCTAAGGACACATCAGGTAAAGGACTCATTCCAATATACAAAGAACTCAAAAACTCAGCAATAAGAAAACAAAACAATGATTTAGAAATAAGTCAAAGACCTTAACAGACACCTCACCAAAGAAGATGCAGATGGTAAGTAAGCATATGAAAAGATTTAAATTTCATTTGTCCTCAAGGAAATACAAATTAAAGCAATAACTGTTACCACTAGATCTCTGATGGAATGGCCAAGACCCAGAATACTGACAACACCAAATGCTGAAAAGGGTTTGGAGAAACAGGAACTCTTTGCTGGTGGGGTGCAAAATGGTATAGTCACTTTGGAAGAGAGTCTGGCAGTTTTTAAAATAAAATTAAACATGTTCTTGCAATGTGCTCCAGCAGTCACATTTGTTGGTATTTACCCAAAGGAATCGAAATATTATGTCCATAAAAAATATGCTCATGCAGATGTTTATAATAGTTTTATTTATCTTTGTCAAAACACGGAAGCTGCCAAGATGTCCTTCAGTAGTTCAGTGAATAAGTGACCTGTGGTACATCCAGACACTGGGATATTCTCAGACTTTGAAAACAGGGAGCTATCAAATTATGAAAAGACATGGAGAAAATCTAAGAGCATATTGTTGCATATTGTATATTGTTAAGTTAAAGAAGCTTGATTCCATTTACATGACATTCTGGAAAAGGCATTCTGCAATGTTGGTGGCTCGGTTGCACCCAGCTCTTGGGTCTCCGAGGAATGCGCCCACCGCTGTGCTACCATGGCAACAGATGGTTGAACCGATAAGGTGGGCAGATTTGTGGTCATCCTATCTAACAGCCTGAGGCGCCATAAAGGGAGTGAGGGAGTGCAGACCCCTGCACCATAGGGAGTGCAGGCGTCTGGCAGTTGCTGGCTGAGGTGTGATAAGAGAAATTCCTCACTTCCCCCATACCTCCTTCTCAGTAAATTTCCACTCTTCTCCTCCTAACTCCCACCCTTACTGCCTAATGATATATAAAGGGGGTCACGGACAATAAAGGGAGAGACTCCTGGATGAAGAACCTTGGTGTCCTGTGTTTTCTTTAACCTCATCGTCCCTCGCCGGACTCGGCTCCGATTAGCCGGACGCGGCACTGCAACAATAAAAGGACTTTCCAGGGGTTGAGGGAGGGCTGAGGAGGGGAGAGATGAGAAGAGCACAGTGGATTGTTAGGCAGTGAAAATGCTCCATATGATGCAATAGTGATGAATACATGTCCTCATCCTTTTGTCCAACCCTGAGACTATACAATACCAAGTGTGAAGAGCTACCATGTCAACTTTGGGTGATGATGATGTGTCAGTGCAGGATCACCAATGGTAGCAAATGCACCCCTATGGTGGGGAGTGTTGCTACACGTGGGGAAAAGGGGGCAAGGGTGATATGTATCTTCCTTTCAGTGTTTCTGCGGAACTAAAACTATCCCCAAAACAAAGTTTCGGAAAGAAGGAAAGGAAGATGGGAGGGAGGGGAGACAAGCCACAGATTTGAAGGAAATACTTAGAAATGTTTGATGAAATGTTATATGTCTGATAAAGAATTGTGTCCAAAATATATGAAAAAGTCTCAAAACCAACCAAACCAATTGCTTAAATGGGCAAAGCGGTTTTTACTAACAGTTTGTTAAAGAAGATATACTAACAGCAAATAAACACATGAGGAGGTGTTTGATATCACTAGTCATCATAGATGTTAAATGAAAACTATAAAGAGACACCATTGCTTACTTTTCAGAGTGAGTAAGTGAAGAATGACAATTCCTAGTATCGGGACAGATGTGGGCCACTGGAACTCTCAGACTCTGCTGGTGAGAATATAAAATGATCAACAACTTGGAAAACAAGTTGGCAGTTCTTAAAAATCAATAAATAAATAAATAAACATATACTTACCAAGTGGTCAAGCCATTCAATTCCTAGTTATTTAGTCAAGGTAAATCCATGTCCTCAACACAACCTGCAGGTGAATGCCCGTAGGTGCCGTGAAGGTATTTTGCCAGGAAAAGGCTGTTGAGACATTGCTTTCTAATCCAATTTGCATTCTAACTAGATCTGAGCCATGGACACTAAGATCCCTGACCAGCACATGTTTCTCCTTTTGCCTTAGTGGAACCTTATTTTGTTGTTGTTGTTGTTAATGCCTCCCCTCACAGCTGTGTGCCACAAGAGAAACCTACCGGCCTCATGTGCCAGCTTCGTGCGCTCAGATCTTTGGTTGGTCCAAAGATAAACTCTTGAGCTTTTGTAGTGCCTAGTTCAGAAGTAGAAATGGGGCCCCGTGGAGGATAAAGGGACAACCAAGAGCAAAGGTCTGGATGGACTCTCAGCCTCCCTTCGCCCCCTGGCCAGGCTCATGCCCAGTCATGGAGACTGAAACGTCGTCACCATCTTCCTGTTGCCTGAGGTTGAAACCAACACTGGCAACACCCAGACAAGGGGAAAGATTCTGTGCAGTTTATCACATCACCGCGCTAGTGCATCAGCAGACGCTACCCCCAAAGTTACTGACTATATTGATTCCCCAAAGTTCCTATGTTGAAGCCCTAACCATCCATCTGAACTGTATTGGAGACAGAGGCTGCAGAGACAGTTAAAATTCGGTGAGGTTCCTCTGAGCTGTTGTCAACCCAGTGGGGTGCGGAGCAGGAATGCTGGCAAAAAGTTGTTTTAGGGCAGAGTGAGAAGGTGGCCTTTGCAGCCAAGGAGAGGTCCCTCACAGACCCACTGGCACCTTGATCTCGGACTTCCAGCTTCCAGCATTTTCAGAAAATTTTAGTTTTATTGTCTAAGCCTCCCACTCTGTTATTTTGCTATGGTAACTCTAGAAAACGAATATCCCAATATTTTATGTTTTTTTTTTCTCTTAGTAGAAGAAATTGGGCCTTTGTTTAGTATGTTTACAACAGACAGGTTTTCTGTTCTTTGCATCCAATGTCATCGCACTGGATGCATTTTGGAATCTTGGTCAACTTGCTTCACCTTTAAGAAGATAAAGGTATTTCAAATTCTACATATCTAAAAACTATGGAGCTACACTAAATGGTAAACACCTTTTCAGCTTACATTTCTATGCTATTATGGAATAAATTTCCAAGTATGCTTTTCCCCCCAACTCATTCCCCCTTCATTCAGAATCTATGATTTAAGACAAATTTCTGCAAAGATATTTAGTAGCAGTGATCTGCAATTAATAACAACAATAATAATTTGTTCTGAAGGTATTTTTTTTTTAAGCAGTGACCACATGGTGACATATAGCCATAGACATAAAATCTCATGTGTCAAAACCTCCAAATATGGCAAAATCGATAACTTTCTTTTATAGGAAACAAAGATGCTTATGAATCTCTTCTAGATAGAGACCCTTAGGATGGAAGAATTTGCTAGTAATCGTTCATGTGTGATACCTTAAGTCTTTTGAAATCCACTAAGGGACAAGCAACTAGAACTCCATTTTCTCAACAACCAGGACATTTTGCTCTCTAAATGAATGGGTCCACCTTCCCAATCCAAGCATTCTACACCTTCTGTTCATACAGCTGTTTCCCAATCTTGTCATCTTTATCTTAAGGAATCATGTTTCTGAATCCCTCAGAAAATCATTAAAAAGAAGATCATGTTCCTCGTGATCTTTGCTCTCTTCTAGCACAGAAACTCCAGCTTGTGATATAATTAAGACCCAGAAAGTAGCCTCATTATTCCTAACTAGACTGAGGCAATGTTTGATGGCCTCTTTAGAAACATCCCTGTAAACAAGAAAAGGACAGATTACATCATCTGGTTGATGTTAAACAACGGAGCAGGTGAATACTGGCAAGACTAATAGACTTTATTTCATTTGAACAAATTACTCTTGGACTCTTGGTCTCATTGCCTGCATTAGCGAGCTGGGTACTATCATGCATCAAGGAGACATATTCCACCTTGCATAAAACCTTTCCATTAAAAACTCACCTCGCTATGGGAGTTAACAGTCTCTTAGGCAGTATTCATCAGCAGTGACAAGATTTGCCCAGCATTTCTGAATGATCTAGCAAACAAAAGAGAAAAGTGGGCTACTTTGAGCCTCCCAGACCATCGGATTCTCATTTCTGTCAGTGGAAAGTGCATCCTGATTCCTGTACAGGAAACAGCCAGTCCCTTCCTATTGTGACCCTTGAACCATATCTGTGTGTCCCAACTGACCAGAAGCCCAGCTGGAAGATACCTCCATAGCTTGGCTTTGGTTTTCTTTTCTGAAATGGAACAGTTACATCACCCAAGACAGGTGATTTTTTTTTTTTTTTGTCACTGGTAAGTTCCCAAAGTCCAGCATTCCTGGATGTGCCATTCATTCTTTCATTCATCCAGCATTTAAAAAGCCTTTTCCATGTGCCAGGTGCCAAATTCCCAGGACCCTGTGATTCCTAATGAAGAAGATGAGATCCTTGTTCTTATGAAGCAAATATTCTATGTGAGCAGACAAGTGCATGGCTACAGGTGCTGGTGAGTATCAGGAAGATTTGGAACTAGGTATGGAATATGGACTATACTCAGCTAATATATCCCTAGTGTGGCTACTTCCTACTCAGTGGCTATCTCCCTTCTGTGAATCTGATTTCTACAAAACCAAAGAACTTTAAGAGTTAGTTTTAAAATGCTTTTACATCTCTCTTTTTGCTGGAAACCCTATGAGTAAAGATTCAAAGCTATGATAAAAGTTGCACAGTTCATTTGTGTCAGAAGCAAGATTAGAAATCAGTTACTTAACTCAGAAATTGCAAATTCATTCACTCAGAAATTAATTCATTAATTGCAAATATAGTTTGTTTTTTTTTAATTTGAGATCTTCTGAGCACCCAGCTGTTTCTTGTACATCTGCCTGTCCGTTCACTAAGTGTATAGGGTTTAGAAAACCATGTATGAGGAATGTTACCCATTGTCCTCTTTCAAGAACTTCAGGTCTTGCATCCAATGACTAGATCTGGGAAAGTCTTTTTATTTTCCCCCTTTTTAATGTGTGTTTTTTTTTAAAGACTTATTTATTTATGCATATGAGCACTGGGGTAAAGGCCAGAGGTATGAGGGGTGGTGGTGAGAGGATTCACTAGAGACACAGTGGGGAACAGAGCAAGTGGATCTACTAAAGTGCACTGCTGAGGCGAGCAGCAGGTGAGACAGGCGAGGTCTGCTGCGCCCTGTGGGTCAGCTCCTGGGCTGGGGATGGAACGTGTGCTGCAGTGGCTGCAGACAGCTTCAGAGGGCTGTGACCTATGCCGTGTGCCACCAGGGAGGCCCCCTTTTTATGTTTATGTTTCTTAGGGTATGATCCCCAAACACTAATTTGAAATGTATATTTGACGAATACTTATAATTTCTAGAATCGTGTTAGTCCATCATCAGCAAAAAAGAAAACAGTCCCTGCCTAGAGTCCCTCACATCCCTTTCCACGGGACCCCTGCTTCTGCCACCTGCCTCTGATAACCACTGAGCTTCTTTCTAACACTGTATGTTTGTTTCTCCCAGAATTTCATATAAACAGAATTGTATAGTACGTTATATTTGTATTTTGGGCCTGTTTTTATTGATTTTGTTTTTGTAATTTCCATCATCCCATTGATTCAGGAAGGATAATTGCATTCAACATTATCTACAGAGATTTTTATCTTTGTAAAACAAATTTTTTTTATTAAGACACATGATAGGGATATTGTGGTTCTTCTGATTTGCCCTATTATGCCATAAAACACCCCCCTTCCACCCACACACCCATACACAAAACAATAGAGAACTGATGAGAGGTATGTGACTCATCTTTCCTGGACTTTGCCAAAAGCACGTACATTTTGGAATCTTTGAGCCAAAGTAGCTAAAATCTCCACACAATTTTTCAATGCAAATTAAAAAAGTACATAAGCTTCTCAACTTATATATATATTTGCTAAATAGTCTATTTTTGTGAAAATAGATCGATGGAAGGATGGGAATGATTTTGACAGGTTTCTCATGATCCAGTGCTTAGGAAAGACAGCTGAATAAGTGAAATGGACACATCCACCCTGACTTACCCTTCAAGCAGGAATGCAAACAATGTCCTTCAGATCACAGCCCACCCCAAGGTTAGATTTCCTAAAGTGGGTAGAGTGAGAAATGACAGTGATAAGCAATGGGTAGGAAGCAAAGAGGATTCCCAAATCTGGACAAAGGTGTAGTCATCTGAAATCAGATGAGCAGCTACAGGGCGTTTGGCATTGTACGTTCTTCTCCACGTCTCCAGGTCAGACAAAGCAGTGACAAGGGCCAGGACAAAGATGCTATGCCTTACATTCGACGTCCTAATTCCTCTGAAATCTATGGGCTTCTTTTCATCCTACTGCCTCTCCTGAGAGAGAGAGAGAGAAAGAGAGAGGTTGAGAAAAAGGAGAGAGAAGGTAATAATGAACCATGCTTGCTAGCTACCATCGTTTTAGATGGTAATGCAGTCATACACTGTTGGCACCTAGTGGCTGCATAGCTGAGCATCCCACAGGGCACACAGTGTGTTGCCCCAAACAAAGAATTATCTGACCCTACATGTCAGTAGTGCCAGGGCTGGAAGCCCTGGGTTCTTGCCCCTGCATACCCCTCACCCTCGCCTTGGGACTGGCGGGGTGGAAGCAGACAATTAAGTGCTCATCCTTCCTATCTGAAGTTTCCTATCTGAAATGATGATTGATCACAGACATTTTACTCAAGTAATACCAAGCACCCTCTGTATGCTAGGAATTTGTCTGGCAAAGAGACAGGAATACAGAGATGAACATGGTACATTCTCACATTGTATGATATGTGTTCAAAGTGCTATATCAATGAAATGCAGGAAAACTGTTGAGAAAGGGACTGATTTGCTCTATTGGTATTGTAATCATGCAGTATTTACTGTTTAATTGCACACTAAATATGAAGCATTGCGCAAAAGACAGGGGGTGCAACGGTAAATTGAAAATTGTTTTCACTCTGGAGGAATTTCCAGCCAAATGGAAAAGGCAGCTGATTTTATTGGGCTTTACATTCCCTTTGCATGTAGTTTATCTCATCCATTCCTCACACTTTCCCCATGAATTCAAAGCTATAATCAGTCCCAAATTAACAAAAGAGGAAAAATCAGTTAAGTGGAATGAAAACTTTTGAGTAATCTCACAGCTGATATATTTCCTGTTGTGTTATACTCAGCATTTAATGGACAGTGAAGATGTATCTGTGGCATGAGTGAATTGACTCCCAATTCACCAAACATCATCGCCTAGTAAGTGCTAGGATTGCTGTCTTCAAAGTGCTTCCAGCAGCTAGAAGCTACATCCTCAAAATGGCTTCTTATCTACCTTCTCTTAATGATTGTCCATTTGATGATTAATCCATGAGGCATAGAAGGAGACATAGAAGAGAGAAGGGGGTAAAGAGGCATGCAGGGGAAGCAGAAGAAATGTCCGTGATTCATCATTGCTCCCTCATTCTCTCTTCAGCTAGTCGGAAGTCCCTGAAATATCAGGCTGTTTCTTTAATGAATCCCTTTGGTCACCTTATTAATGGCAAAGAGTATTCAATTTTACACAGAAGTTATCTAATAGCAGGAAAACTTCCACAGCCAAAGGAGAATCTTTTAGAGCTATGCTTCATTTTCACAACCATAGACATAAATTTAAGTGAGATCTCTCCTGCTAAAGATGACATTTTTGATGGTTTTATAAATCCCATGATACAACTTTCCTGTTAACTGTAGTTGACTTTTCAAAGCAGTGTCAGGAAAGCTAGCAAGGTGGAAATCATATAGGAAGGTTCTTTTTAATCCTAAAATGCTTGAGTAAGAATTTTACTGGGGAGAGACATTATGAGAGCTAAGTGTTGAATATGTGAGTAATTGTAATAGTTTCAAGAAGCTATACACGCACACACAAATATGCTTAGTGGTTAATAACTCATATTGAATAAGTATCTACTGAGAGTGAATGTTGATCCTGGGATTTGCGTCATATCACTCCAAACCCGGACCAGTCATGAGCATTAGAAACCTGAATCCCAGTGGGCTGCCATTAATAATTCCAAGCACTTCTCTTTCTGAGTTACCTTTGACCATTGTGGAGGTCAAAAATGGTGGTTATTGATGTGGCTCTGTCACTGATAGCTATGATCAGGCTGTCTTGTCTGACAAGTTCAAAAGCATCAGGCTTGTGGGGAGACTCAGGCAGAAGATGCCTGATCTACTTTTCCTCCACCAAAGGAGATAACTCCAAGCCTGAAACCTGAAGAAGGAAATTTTGTTTGTCATTGGGTGTTGTGTTTGCCTATTTCTATTTGTCATAAAAAACATGATGATAGGAGAGGGTAATTGATAGATTAGAGGGTAATTAGAAGATGAGAGAGAGCTGGACCCAAAGCAGGACTGTCTATAGAAAATAGGGGAGAATTGCTACGGACCCTTTTGTCTTTAAATTTGGGGTGTAAGGAGAAGTTAATAGAAGTTCAAAATGAACTGGAACAAAGAGGAATATTTTACATAAGCAGGGAAATCAGGACTGCTGCAGGGTGGTGTTCTCTGAATTCAATGGAATAAGTGCTAGTCAGTCTTACAGAAAAAATATAAATGCTACCAGAACAGGTTGGAGTCTAGGGAAAGCTGATTTGATCTGGGATGAGGGATGTAGGTTGAGTGCTATGCAAGTTTTCTAGGACTAGCACCAAGAACCTCATATTGGGTGGCCCAGAATAACAGAAACTTATTCTTTTACTGTGCAGGGCACTAGAAGTTCAAAGTCAAGGTGTCAGCCAGGTTGGCCCCTCCGCACGCTCTCTCAGGACACATCCTTTCCCTGTTTCTCTCCCAGCTGCTGGTAGTTGCTAGCAGTCCTTGGCTTGTAGACATGTTGCTCCAATCTCTGTCTCCATCATCATATGGCACTTTCTTCTCTTTTTTCAGGAGAATCTATGGCTCTAGAGAGACACCAGTCATTGGATTTAAGACACATTCTAACCCAATGTCACCTTATCTTCACCAGAGGACTGTAAAAAGATCCTGTTTCCAAGTAAAATCAGACACAGGGACCAGAAATGAGAAAACCACCATATGTTATTGAAGGAGAAAATTCAACTCACAGCAACCTCCTTCCTTCACTGCTTTGGTGTGTTTTCCACTGTTGCTCATCAGCTGTTATCCATTGTTGATGGGGTTCACACCCCAGATGCTATAGGACATGAGTGTTCACTTGAGATGCTTCTCTCCTGGTGTCCACTGTTGACTCAGCCTCTGAACCAGGTTGGGTCTGTGGTTTGGACCACTGGCTCTTCCATTCCTCCAGAAGTGGAAGTAAGTGGAGTGGGGATTTGGGGGAGCAGGGCCACACTTCTTTCGTCATTCCCAACCCCTCCAGGTATTATTAATTGCCTCTGTGCTTTCACCTGTCATCTGCATCCTCAGAGCCATGGGCATGCCATTATGAACAATTTGCTGTTATTTTGTTATCTCACTTTTGCTTATGTTTTTCATTCCTTTTTCTCCGTCACACATTCAGACATATGAAAGGCCAAAGATAAGTACTTGTAATGTAACACCAATACTATAAATATTGAAGTCCCTGTTGAAATTCCAATAAAATATTTTTCTCTCTCAGTGATACATTTTAGGATTTTAAAAGGCTGAAGGGAAGGAAAAGGGATTTGTGACTGATTGTTTATAACTTTGAACATAGAAGTTCCAAACTTAGAGGTATGAGGAAATTCCAGTGTTTGGAAAATTTCCATTATAAAGAATGTGATCCTAAGTAACAGAAGCTGTAAGCATGAGTAACAACACCAACCTTACACATCCTAGTTTTTCAAATTAGTTAAGTTTAATGAAGTTATACTTTATAGCTTATATGTCTTCTGAATTTATTTTTTTTATTGAATAATGTCCAGATTTTGTAGAAACATTTTATTTTTGCAACAATGGGAATTCCAGGAACTAAAACAGAAGGAAAAGATTCCACCCAACTATCCCAATAGCAAGAAAACAATAGAATACTTTCTGTTCACATTTTCTCCTTGTTTATACAGCTAAATATTTTTAAAGAAAGGATTGTTTATTTATTTATTTACTTATTTATTTATTTATTGACACAAAAACGCTTTTCTAGGCACTGGAAAAGCTTTTCCTTACTGTCTTTATTAAAGTAGAATCTTTGAGAGGAAAAAGCCAGGAAAAACACACAAAAAAAATTGACCTGGAATACATCCAAATCCCATGAAAATAGCCCTATTTTGCAAGTCTTCTTATTTATATTGTCACAATGGGTAACCTTGTCATTGTTTTACGTACAGACATACAAGTCTATTTGCAGGAGCAAGTTAGAATAAGAAGGCTTTTATATAGGAAGGAGTGTTGGTTTCCACCTTTTTTTTTTTTTTAAATAATATAATAGTTTATTTTTACATTGTTTTGTGACATTTTCCTTCTCAGTTGTAATCCCCGTGGGCTTCCCACCACCAATTCACCCGTGTGCCATCACCATAGTCCAGTGTACTCCTCCCACCGCATTTTTGATCCCATTCCCCACTCCACCCACATAAAATATCTCTGATATGGCCCTCCCTGGTGGCACAGCGGGTTAAAGCACAGCACTGAGAAGCTTAAGCCACTTCCACATGAGTTCGATCCCCGCCTACCCCGGAGGAGATCCACATGGCGAGGCAGACCTCTCCTGACCCGTCCGCTGCTCCCCTCAGCAGTCAGTCTGTACTTAGTCAATTCTGCTCCCCTCTCTGTCTCTGGTGAATTCTCCCACCCTCATCTCTGGCCTGTACCCCAGCTCTATATGAATAAATAAATAAATCTTAAAAACAATCTCTGATATATAATTGTTCATTATTATTATTATTTTCTCCTGGTCCTTTATACTCCTGCTGTGAGTGAAACCATCTGGTATTTTTCCTTTTCTTTCAGGCTTATTTCACTAAGCATGACACACATTAAACGTCTTTTTAAGGACTCTAAGTCTCTTACGACCACTCTAGGGTACCATGACAAAGATGTGCCCTCTGAAACTGGAAATCCTCTGTGTCCCTTCTGAAGTCAGCTCTGCTTTGGCAAGAGGCCTTTCCCTTCCTTGCCTGGGAATGCAGTCAGCCAGCGCCCTTTCCCATCCTTTATTTGCATGTGCTAGCCTTTTTATTGCAAATAGAGCTCTAAATCTTACTTTAGAAATGGCTATTGCACTATGTGTGAGTGCATGTGTGAGAGAAGCTATCAATAATGTTAGTTATGAAAACCTGATCATAAGTGTTTTGAGTCCATTAGCCATTTCCCTTTATTTATATCCCCTTTCAGACAGGATTTGAAGCCAATATTCAAAAGATGAAGTTTGGATGAAGAGCAACACAAGAGTATAAAACACTGTCACATTTTTTCATACTAGAAAATATTTCTTCCTTATACTATTTTTTTAAATAGGGCCTAACAATAAGTAACCCTTCGGGGTATAAAGATTGCCGAATGAAGAAATCGGCCAAGGATAGATGTTATTTATCATCTATCCATTCACCCACACTCTATCTCATCTAGCTATCTGTCTGCCTGTCTATCTTTCAATCTATCCTCAATCATCTATCTGCCCATCTAATCTAGATATTCCCTTCTTTATGATTATATTTACTTATTCTTTAGAAACATTTCTTTTTATAAACCAATTTTTAAAATTATTCATTATGTCCCCAATAAATGTACCAGAGGCAATCTTGACATATTTTGCTCCACTTCCTCTCCCACAGAAATTCAGCTTATGATTTATTAATAATAACCTGTTTGCACTTATTTTCTGCTTTATCTTCCAAATAGCATACAGTATGAACAGTTGAACCTGCAAGGAGAAATGTTTCTTGTACCTTTCCCGGGATATAGTGGCTATTGACTGTGGAGATTGCTGGTGTGTAGTTACCAGTTTAATATGTCCCGAAGCCCTGGTTAGATGGCCTCACCCCTGCCTTAGGGAGCAGGGCCATGGCAATCACCCCAGGGCCCAAAGGGAAGCAGGAAGGAAAGCAAGACCAGCAGGAAAGAAAGCAAGACCAGCAAGAAAGGAGAAGCCTTAGATCATCTTTGATGTCAAATTTAATATTCAAAGCATACAAATACATTAAATGTGAATGGAAACATTTTTGGAGGCATGCTTTTATAGCATAATAAAGCACAAAGGAGAACACACTCTCCCCAGTAAGTCAAGGCATTTGGGGGTCTTTAAAGAAAAGAGTCAAATATTTAGTCTAATGTCTAATAACAGCAAGTGAGATCGTAACTCAGTGTTGGGCCAAATGCCTCACTTGAGTTCTGCAGACTTAATAGTGAAGCTCTGACTTTCCCATTAATTTCCATTAATGACAATGGAGATAGGCTGCTTCAAATCCTCACGCAGACCCACATGAAAGCGAGCACTAGCTCCTTGAGTCACCTAGCCCTTCTCTGTGGAATCATTTCTAATTGAATGTTAAGATCAAAGTTTAAGTTTATAAGAAAGAAAAACAAGTGCAGATAAATAGTTATTATCTGACATCCTTATGAAAATTCATGACCTGCAGTTTTATCAGAGACCTTATAAGAATTCTAATTGTGAAGTATGCAGAGCTATTAAATGGCGAGTGTGCTTCAGTCTCTTGATAAGAAGTGAGTTAAATAATTGTCCTGTTTAACTTGTGCTTGTTAACCTTTAAGGTCAACTAGTTTGAACATACGTTTAATGAAATCCTGGAGCCAGAATTTATGATACTGCTGCTGAATGTTAAATTGGACAATTTACATAAGCAGGACATTAACCTTCCGAGCACTAAATAGCATTTTAGCACTTAGCCGCTGGGGACAATAAGGGACATGTTCTATATATTTGTGATTAGCTTGCCTGGAAACTCTCGTGATGACCAATTGGCCTACCAAGTTTAGCAGCATAATTAAATGAATGGACTCAGCCTAAGTAAATTATCAGTGCTGTGTACAGTATATCATTAGAGTCGGAAGGGGAAAAAAAGATATGAATAATTTAATAACACATTACTAATTTATCAATGCTAAGTGACTTCGAGAAGGCTCTTTGTAGTTCATTGTTTTAAATTTGATATTTGATTTACTGCTCATGTGATGACAATGGAGCCCATTTCATTTCTTACCAGAAACATAGAGAAGCCATTGATTTGATTTGATTTTTCTCTTTCTGGGGTGAGAGTTGTGGTGCTTTCTTCTTTAGTGAGAGGACCGAACACCTACCACTGTGCACTGATTAGCAGATGAACTAGTAATTGGTCACAATCAGACGGATGCAGTCTCTACCAGTCACTCGCCTTCCTGAGGAGAGGGCACTAACCCCTGAGCGGCTCATAAGCCCAGCTTGCAACATAGCAGCAATTACCATTATGATTTGGAAGGGTCAAGCACTGGGGAAGCAATACGCACTTCACCTAGGAGTGTTCCTGCTGACTGTGGACCATCAATCCACTGGCTGACTCCCCCGGAGCCGCACTCTGGAAACCCCGTTGAACTCAAGGGGCTATTGAACTTTAACGGCCAAGTGCCCATTTGAAGAAATAGCATGTCATCCTGAAGTCGGTGTGGACCCCCGCCCCTGAGACTTGTGGCGCAAACCTGGCCCAGGTCTCAGTTTGTGGCGTGACGGTCCCAGACTTATTTCTGAGGGACTCTGGGTTTCTACTTCCTTGTGCGTCTCCGTCAACTTCACTTTCAATCTTCCTACTTATTTTATCTTGGGAGACCTTCAATGTTGTATTTGGCCTTTTGGCAGCCTCCCTGCCATTTTGTGGTTTACTTCATCCACCATTTTCTGCTTTAAGTTCCATGAGTTTCATTGCTGCGCCCCTCATCTTCTGCCAATCTTCATCTTTAGCTTTATCTTTGTCCTCTTCGTCTTCAAAGGAATCAGACTGCTTTTCTCCTGTTTCCCAGGGTCCTTCTCGGGTTTGCCTTCTCCCCCAAAACACCAGCCAAGTATTTCTTCAAATAAATATTTCCTAGAGAGGGAAATAAACGTGTACTGTGTTTGTAAAAGCACAGATTCTGGCTCATTGTACTCTGTCTCAAAAGCCTTAGTTTTTAGTCACTATTAGTCTTACTGAAATGTTCCAAAATAATAGATTAGAAAGCTGACTGGTTCCTAGAGAATCTTTTGTTGTTTATTTATAATCTTAAAATTATCTACATCAAGCTATTACTGGGCATTTGAGTGCTGCTTGTTCAGATAACAGCCAGAATATTCCCTTTGACTTAATGCTGGTTACAGCCATCTTTTAAGCAGTTATGTTCCAAGGTTTAGCAACTTCTGTATATACATTGTTGTGTAAGAGAAGTGAACATTTTCAATTGAGATCTTAGATTAAATATCTTATAGGTAGGAACTCCCTTTCTCTGTTGGTGGTTTGCTTTTCCAAAACTAATTCTGTCATGTTTTATAATGTAAAGCTACTCAAAAAGACTGTTCGACATTGGCTTCTTTGAAACCCCACCCTTGCAGCAATGCTTTACATAGTTGGGGCAAAAGAAAGGCAAGCTTGTCTTGGATTCCTCTAGAATTTTCTATCAGAATGGTTCTGTTTAAATACCCTCTGGGGTAGCTGAGAGTCTGCATCTGCCTGTAAATGTTATAGAAATTGACATTTGGGGATGGTTTCACATAGTGAAAAAATACTTGGAGGTGGAGTCTGAGGACACAAGTTTGTATCTCATTCAGGGTTGCAGATGTTCATCATCTCATCTGACATGTATTATAAAAACACTGACCTTTCTCACAAGTTCTCTGTGAATAAGAAAGCATAGGGTGAATTTTCATAATTGTTGCCACTTTAATTATTCATGAGACTATAGAAAATGTTCAGACAATCAGACATAGTGTCTGGCCAGCAAACGAAGTCTCATCTTACATCACCTGTGTGTCCTTTCACTTTTAGTTAACTGGCCCCTAAGTTACTTCCCAGCTTTACTAGGCACACACATTTTCATCCTTCCTAGAAATTTTCTGTTGATAGAACTTCTCTCTTACTCCAGGACCCCGCTTGAATCTTCCTACACGATGTGTTGACAATATTGCTGAATGACTTGCATACCTTTGTTATCACTCAGGTAGTCTATTGGGGGCTGGATCAGCTGAAACTGTAAAAGTTTGGTTTCTTTCTTTTTAAGCCTTTCCATCACCTTCACCTAGCCACTCACCAGGAGCCTCCACCAAATTACCACGTTCTCTGGAAATGCACTATCACTAGAGTATGGCCATACCAAGATGAAATGACAAAGAAATATTTAACAAACAAATCCTGTTAAATGGATCCTGCTTTCAAATCTAAACATATTCAGTTTATTGATTAGCCAGTAGTTTGGATTAGTAAATCTGACAATCCCTATCAATACTTCAAGTTACCACTACTGGTTTAATCCTTTTTTCTCCTAATTCTTAAAAGCTATCATTTGTGTACAGTAATTTCTGACAACAGATGCAAAAGAGAGTATTGCTATCTTTGTTCTCACTGATGCTTTGAGATCCACCTTCTCTTGAGAAGATAGGTAATTTTTTTTTTTTAATAGTTAGGTATGGGGAACAACTACTGAAACAGGTAGATCTTAGTAATCAGATCCAAGTAATCTGTTTTGGAATCTGTAGCCCCCCCGATGGTTACCATTTCCATCTATTTAGATATTAGACTAAACCTGCTTTTATTCCCCATTAGCTACATTTTTATCTATAGAGAAACATTAGTTTCAGGATACTTTTCAAAGGATGAAAATTATCAAAAAGAGCCCTTTTCTTAATGGCCAATGTAGTATGAGCTACAACTGCTTTTCATATGCCTTAATAAACAGATTTCCTTATCGTCAGTTTCCTTCCCAAGCGTGTTTTTTCTTCTCTTAGTCTGGACTAAATTATTTCATGGGAAACATAACCTTACATGCTTCCAAATTAAGCACCTAGTTAGATATATACAGACAGATGTTTTCATCTATAAGGATAAACTCAAAGAAATTGAAAAATCAAACTATTGGTGTAACCCTCTGAAAATATGTGAAATATTCTTTCAACTTCATTGCCACCATCACCCACTTTGCCAGGAACATGCTTCCCATTAACTGGAAAGAAAAGAAATTTCTCTGACATATTTTCCACTCAGCCCTCTTCAAGATCATTCCTTTCATTGCTTTGGTAAGTCAATCACCCTAACAGGTACCAGTTATTCTGTGTCTGCCTTGAGCTAAACAGAGCAAGTGACAAAATCCCTTTCAGGTTGTCAGGTATTAATGTAAAATACCCGTAGACCTCCCTGCTTATTCATCTTCATCTAGTTGACTAATGCTTTTCCCATGTTGTTACATGTTGGTAAATTAAAGAAACCTTCTAGACAGTTCTGTCAACAGTTTACTGAAATGTACCTCATTAGTGAGGGTGAGCTGTCATAGGAGTGTAATTTAATCCTATTGAATTATCACTCAAAAATGCCTAAGTGCTCGGTTCTGTGTGCTGGATAGAAGGTTTGCTGCTAACACTGTCATGATTCCAGCTGATGAGAATGGAAACAAGGGAAAAATATGCAGGGTCTCTTCCAATCCCACCTGCACCCCTCTCTAAAGTGATCCTCCTGTCAAAGCCTGGGTTAGAGCCTGACATTTCATGGGAATCAAAAACATTGCCGTGGATCATTTCTTTTCAAATCTAAAATGTAAAGAGTGAATGCTGACTGCTGCTTTCTGTCCACAAATAGCAGTTTCACTGGGACAAAGGCCAGCCAGAACCCGGAGCTTAGGCTCAGTGCTTCTCTAGCATGTGTGGAAGGCTCTCTTATAAGAGCTCTGTGGTGAGCTGTTGTGAGTGGGATAGGAGTTTATAAATGGTCAAACAGCATGAAGCTGGTTATCTTACTTTAGCTGTATCTTTGTGATGAATTTTTTTATTCCCTTCTGACCTCAGCTGTGTTCAGGGTAGGGCAAGGAACTAGTGCAAGTGTGTGGTGCTGGGTAGGGATCTTTTGTTAATCTCTCTCCTCAGAACTCACTGCAGATAGAGCCTCAATTATTCAGATCATTGTGATGATGGTGTCAAAGCATGAATTCGTAATAATTTTGACTTGTCAGCTTGAACTGTCTAGCCTATTTCAATTGTGGAGGCTCTCTTCAGTGACTAAATATAAACAGCCAAGAAATATATGGGTAGACCAAAAAGAAAAAAGACAGCCTGACATATACCACAGACATTTGGTGAGGTGAGCTATCTATTGTCATCATTAAAGCAAATATTTCAGATTAGTAACATCAAAAGTTGTGTTACCTTCTATAACACCTGGCTAGATATATACAGACAGATGTTTTCATCTATAGGGACTATAGATGTGTGTGATTACTATGGGTTGTGCCCTGTACTGTGCATCTCTTATGAATTCTTTTTGTTCATTTCTCATAACATCACTGACACCTTGTTCAGGTCACTATTTGTATAGTTAAGGAAGCTGCAACTTAGAAAAGGGACTGTGAAGGTTATCATGTTCACCCATGGCAGAACTAGAATCGGAACACAGAGCCATCACATCCAACAGCTCACAGCCCTGGAGTAACAGCTCTGAGGCCACAGAGTCAGAGCTGGTCATCCTTTTGAAGGTTATAACTTGTCACTGCTATTTTCCAAAGGAGTCAACAACCATGCTAGCTCTGTGGTTGCACTTGAACTTCCAGTTCCTGGAAAGCAAAGTTGTTGGTTTGTGCCACTGTTTTCCCATCCTGATATAGGGGATTAGCTCTGATGCAATATTTGCTCATGGTGAAGCAGGGCAAGGGGGAATGAAATAGGATCCTATAGCTTTGGGGACCTGTCTGATGTCCCTGTGACTGCTCACTTGAACTTACCTGTTTGTTGTGCTTTTATGAACATGAGGAGTGTAAATTATATGGCTGCTTCTTAGCCCTCACCTTTCTGTAGCCTCCCTCCACCAACCCCCCATGTACCTGTCAGGCTTCGCCAAAGATGCACTAAATTCTAAATGGTGGAAAACTGACTATTTAACAACGAATGAGAAAGGGCATAGAGCCTTACAGTCCCACCCCATTGGCAGCTGAATGTGAGAAATAAAAAGGGAAATGCCTGAAGGAAAAACCACAAAAAAGAATGCATTTTCATCCTCATTTTTCTTCTTTAAAAAAAAAAATCCTACAGATGCATGTAGATTTTTCTATTGATAAATGAAGCTCATAATTCTCTAGGTGTTCTACACATAGACCCTAGGAAACTAGAAGACAGGACAGCTTTTTGTGATTTTAGTAAATCTGGAAAGCTGAAATGGGAAGCAGAAAAAAGGGTGATAGAAGTTAGGAATGATGAGTTTGAATCCCATCCCTGCTGACTTCCTAGGGAGATTCAAGTGGAAGAACTCAGAATTCTCTTTCAATTCTAAAATTGCATATCACTCCACTACCTTTTTATTTTCTGGAAAATTTGCATGTCATATTTATTATAATACGAAACTTATAATTTAAAATTTTCTCCTGGAGACAGTTCAGGTCCACATGTTTACACTAGCAAATTCTATCAACTATTTTTAAATTGTTTAAGCATAGATTTATAAAACTATATAAAGTTCAGACCCTGCATGTGTACAAACATTACCTCATGTACCACCAAAATTTCAATGTCGGCCCTCCCTGGTGGCGCAGCGGGTTAAAGCACAGCACTGAGAAGCTAAAGCCACTTCCGCATGAGTTCGATTCCCGCCTGCCCCGGAGGTGACCACATGGCGCGGCAGACCTCTCCTGACCCGCCCGCTGCTCCCCTCAGCAGTGTACTTCGTAGATATGCCTGTTCTGCTCCCCACTCTGTCTCCGGTGAAGCCTCTTGCCGCCCCTGAGCCTCTGACCTGTACCCCAGTTCTGTATGAACAAATAAATAAATCTTAAAAAAAAAAAAATGTTCAGTGTCTTTCTCGATGTTTGGTTGACTCATCTATACTACCTTCCATTCTCTTCCCCTGCCCCTCTGGTAACCACTGTATTTTTCTTATTTTTCTAGTGTCTGAGAGTTGTGTTTTTTTTTTTTTAATTTATTATATCATTTGTTTTGTTTATTTATATTCCACCTATGAGGGAAATTTCCTCATCCTGGTCTTTCTTTTTCTAACTCATTTCACTGGGCATCATCACCTCAAGTTCTATCAATGCTGTTGCAAAAGTTAAGATGTCTTTCTTTTTTAAAAAAAGATTAATTTTATTTACTATGCCTAAAGAACTGGGGTATAGTCCAGAGGGTGGGGGTGGTAAGAGGATTCACTAAAGACAGAGTGGGGAACAGAACAGATGAATCACAGAGGGGAGCTGTAACTGTAGGTGAGACAGGGGAAGTCTGCCACTCCTAGGTCACCTCTATAGCCAGGGATCAAACTCAAGCCACAGTAGCTGGCTTCATAACTCTGAGACTTTAACCCCTGTGCCAGCAGGGAGTTCCACACTAAGTATTTTCTTAAATGAAGTTTTTCTGATCAAGCAGAAGCCAGGCCACTTTCTTATTTTCATTTGGGGATAACTGTGAGCTCTCCTACCTGCCCTCAGTACCACACAGAAGTCTTCTCTTGGTGGGGACTCCAGGTGAGCAACATGTGTGTTAATGACTAAAAATGCAAAATCTCAGTCTGATCCCACATCTACTGTATCATAAACTCTGGTGGAGGGGCCCACCTTCTAGGTCATGCTGATGCATACTTAGGTTTGAGAACCACTTACATAATACTTTGAATTATGGTTTGTTAATACATGTTCTTGTATCTTTTGATAAACTGCTTGAAGCAGGAACTGTATTTGCATTTCTGTAACCTTAACTCACAGATAATGAATAAGGCATGGTCTCTGCTTTCCTGGAAGCTATAATCTTTTAAGGAACATGAAACTAGCAATTTTCAAGTGTATGAAAGAAATAGGAGCTCAATTAATCATCCTGAGTATTGTACTTGTGAGACACAGTTACTAGACACACCTCTGGTGTCTTGCTGCCCGCCCCCACCCCCACCCCATAATGGGCAACACCCACAAAGACACAATGAGCATCTCCTTTTGTCTGACAAACTTTCACACATCTTTGCAAATTAGAATCAGAAGTGGTGGTTTTTGATAACCAAGTACAGAAAGCCCCTTAAAATTCTTCCCGACTGTCTAATTAGCACAGAAACATAGCTGATTCTTTAGAGAATGATCTACATCTCGGTATCATCTTTTTGGACATGTCACCATATATTTTTGATGCATGAAAAGGAACAAAGCTTATTGGTGAAATTTACTGTAAACCTTACAAGCTTGCTACCTGTTTTCCCAAGAGTGACTCACTAAGAGTCCATAGTGAAAGTGGTGGTTTCATGTCACCATCCTCCTGACCACATGGACACCAGCCACAATTTATTTGAAAATGGTTGCATCTATCAGATGTTACTTTCCCCATATTTTAAAAAAGACAAACCTGTTCTATGAATTTGGTAACAAAGAGTAGGAACTAACAATACCATGTGTTTTCGATGACTTAAATGTAAATGCCTAATTTTTATTTCCTTCAGTGTCTCTTCTTCACCTTGTTATTTTTCTTGATAAACTGTGTACACACACTCACACACACCTGGAATAGTCATTCATCTATTAATTCAGCCATTTCAGTGGTCCTGCCCATTCTCCATTCTAACTTTTATCCTGTTTTGATGGGTCAAATATAACATTTTTTTCTTATTTGACAGATTCTGTTTCTCCCTCTTCAGTTTTCACCTCTTCTTTCTGACATACTTATATGCCAGCATCCTTTTTTAAAATATTAATTTCACTTACTGATTTTTAAAATAGGTATATTTTTAAAAGTAGCACTATTCCCCCCCGCACCCCCCCTCCCCAACAACACACACAATGTAGGATTTCTTCCTCTACTCCGCATTAGCCCAGATTCATTCTGGGAAAAGCTGGGCTTCTCCATAACAGGTTATTCCTTGAACAAGCAGTTCTTGGGTCTGTTGGATGTTCACTTTACCTATTAAATACATTCTAGATTCCCTAGACTCATGAAAGTCCTATATTTTTTATTTCTGTTTTCCTATTATCAGCAACATTTCTCTGTTTTCTCTATTATGGGATTGTCCTGTAGGAATATTTTTCATGGTATCTTTGAAAAATCATTTAGTATGTTATAGTAATATAACAACTTTTAAAAAAAATCTCAAACCATTAAATTGGATTCCAATGTCTTCTAAGAAGGATCGTTATTAAATTAAATCTAGCTTCTGATACATACATCATTTACACTGTAACTTTTAAGATTTGACATCCCTGTGTGCAAGTCTCCATCTTCATTTTTGCATGACAGTTTTGAATATTTTCTCTTTTATAACTCCTTTCCTAACTTTCCTCAATCATCCACAAGGCAGACTATTATTTCTGTTTTACTATAGTTATTGTTCTTTGTGAACATTTCTAATATTACTTCTCTACAATTATTTTATATTGCTCATTCAGACTCAATATTGGTAATTAATTTTAACTAAAATTGAGCATTTTGTATTTTTTCAAAGTCTAGCATAATGTAGACACATCATCAGCCCCCAACAAATGTTGATTCAGTGAATAAAGGCTGACTCACATTCCAACCAACTTATGATATAAGATGGTTCATTCCCAAAGGATGGTTTCTAAACCTGGTTTGTTAATACTCTGGTTTCTTAGTTCTTCCTGTTTGATAACAGAAACATGAACACATCACAGGTGAAAGAATTTATCTATAAATAGCATCAGCTTTATTATAGATCTTAGTTTTGTAGACACGGAGAAGATACTGAGAATAGTCATTATTGAGTTTGTATTTCTCCTGGATCCCTTAAAACAGGGATACAACACTGAAAATTTGATAAATATGTAATAAAGTCAAATGAAACTAAGAAAAATCTTCATTATATGTAAAGGGAACCTCTGCACCAATGTGGTTAATTTTTATATAGTTTGAAACAAAATGGAACAGACTTTAAATCCCTTGCCAAATATTTACTTTATAGTGTGCTATCAAAAAAAAAGGGGGGTTTCAATATGAATTTTAGCTGTTTCTTGATTAAAACTGAGAAAAATTTCCAGGTCTTCTTTCAATTTCACAATGTTTTAGCAAATGCCTACTGTGTATTTTATTGAAAACCTACTATGTATTCAATAAATAACAGTTTTCTAAGTACTTGAAACAGTGACCAAATCTTCTGTCCTTAAAGCTTAACTCTAAATTTGTACTAATTTACAACAGAAGGAACATGGAAGATATAGTTGTTTGCCTCCTAAACAAGAAATGTACGATTTGCCCTTTTCTATAATTTATTTATTATTTTGATGATCTAGATTTCATATGGAAGAATAAATTTGTAAGAAAGGAATATAGGTGTTTTGTTTTGTTTTGTTTTGTTTTGTCATCTTTCCAAATAATTAGAATGGGCTAGTTTAAACATTTTTCCTAAAATGCTTTGGTGATGGATTGGTGAATTCCCAATTAGGAAGATATTCTACTCTACTTCCAGTTTATGGTTTTATTTACATCCCATTATTAATCACTATATAGCAAATAGTTTTATCTAGCTATATACTTATAAAAACTGATATGTTCAAGTTTGAGTCTTTTAAAATAAACAGTGAGAATTTATATGAGGATAGGAAAAAGTAAGCAGGAAAAATAACTTACCTCCAGTCATTAGTGTAAATCCAGTTGTCTGTACATTAAGGGGAATTAGTCGCTTTTTAGAAAGAGCTTTTAATTGCTTCATCTAAGTAATGTGGGCGATGGCATACGTGTTTTATTTTAGGGTCTATCTAGCCCACTCAGAAAATGTAATGGACCTAATTTTCATTTAGTATAGGTCTGTGCAGTTCCTAAAACATCTAAAAGGCTATTAATTTAATCAGGTAATTTAACTATAGCTCTAGAAAAGGCCACCAGCTAGTTGTCACGCAATGATTACGAGGATGACATTTCTATCCCATGATGCCAGAGGCAGACTTTGATACTTCATTTTCTTTCTGAAGGTTAAACTCAGATAACCTGCCTTTGGCATTTAATTAGCTACATATTAAATACTCTTTTAATAATAAAATGATTAAAAATTTTATTGCTTCTCAAATGAGGCCCTTTTAGGTAGATTTAATGACTTGGTTAGAGCTCTGTAGTTTGTGAACCAAACCTTTCTTAGGCCAGTATGTAGTAATGATATGCTTTACAGCTTGCAAAATCTGTATTTTATTCAAATGATGGCCATTATCATTTTGGATAAAACTTATAATGCTTTCTTCTGTGTTTTTAAGTCTAACTGTTAAATGTCATTGGAAAATAACCAGAAACTCATTGATTCAAAATTTCCAGAAATTATCAAGTTCGAGATTAATAAAAGACTGTGAAGTCTGTTTAATGTGCTGAGTCTGATAGACTAATTGTTTACCCTTTGAAAAATAATTTGTCACCATTGAATACCTGCTTAAAAAATAATAAAACTACTGAGAAATGTGAATGGACTACAAATTCTCATCCATCTTCAGATGGATGTTAATATTGGCTGTTCAGTGAAAAAGTCATCCAGAGACCGTTTGTTGTTCATCCTTAGCTTGAGTGGGGAGAAAAGGGTGGAGACAAAATATCTGTAACCCATGTTGAAGAGACAATGCTGTCATACAAGAGAATAAACAGTAACTATTCTCCTTTTACCCTTTTTTGAAGTTTTTACTTACTTTCAATTTATGTTATTTTCTAGAACTGTACATATGCTTCCTGTGCTCAGTTCAGTGAGATTTGACACAAGTTTACAACCATAACTACCACCTCCATCAAGCCAGGGAAAAACTCAGTGATCCCTAAAACTTGCTAGACATTGCCTGGAATTCCTCTACTGCTTAACTATTTTGAATTGTCAACTAATTTAGCTTTGCCTGGTTCTACGTCATCATGTAGGCACAGTCATGCAGGGGCATACATTATCTTTGAGATGCATTCAAGCTTTAGCATATGCCCATGGCTGTTCCTTTCTGTTGTCATATCATATTCCATTGAATGAGGCTATAACTATTTAATATCCATTCCCCTGCTGATGGACACTTAGGTTGTCTCCTGTTGTTCACTACTATCAATAAAATTATCATCATTCTCCTGTTATTTTGTTATGAACTGACACCTTCACTACTCTTGAGTAAATGTCTAAAAGTGGTATCACCAAGTCAGTGCAATACTTGTATGTATAAGGAGAAGAGAGGCTGCCAATACCTTCACTTTTTTTGCTACTAATGTAATTGGTTAGTAATATTATATTGATTTCAGGTGCACAGTCTTATAAATGAGCACCCACTGTTGTTATCAGTGAGCTTGGATCAATCCCTCTAGCTTGAGAAAAATAAAAGGAATTAATGAGTAATATTCTTGTAATATGCAAGCATGTTTGGAATTTTAGTGGTGATTTTTCTTGTCTGTTTGTATCATAAGAATATCTGCTTTAATGGACTTGATAGGGAGGCTACTTTCTCCCCCATTCCTCATCAGCAGAATACTGTTTTTATATGTTTAGGTAAATGTGAATATTGTTCTTTGGGATTTGGGATGTTGGAGGAAATGAGAAAAAACTATAAATATACAAATTGTTAATCAAGTTAGGATGAGAAAGATAAAAGGGACCACCTGTTACTTTACCAAATAAACATAATTAAGGTAGATGTAATCAAATTTTGTAAAGGGTAGTAAGTTTAGTCACAAGGATTTATAGAAGCAAGAATTTGCAAAAACAAACAAAAAATACTTGCTGTTCTCTGTTTTAGAATCCAAGTTCTGAGCCTCCCAGGCCCCTCTAAGGTCATCAGTATACTTGATTGTAATTTCCCAAGGAAAACCTTTTCCCCATTAGCCTTGCTATCAATCTCCCCCTGACCGGTTCTCTTGAATTCACTACAATCCAAAGTTGTAGGGAAAGTACTTTACCCAAACAACTGAATTATTAGCATTTCATCAGTCTAAATTGTGTGCAAGTTTCCTTCTTGATAAATTGTACATTTTGGCTTCTCAGGTCAAGGAAGATTTTAAAAAATTAATCAATATATATACACTTTTCTATTTAAAATTAATGATTTTTTTAAAGAAAGGCATTTATTGAAAATAAGACCCTAAGACGCCAAATCTAGTTGGAATTCTACCATTCATTGTTGACCCCTTTGTTTCTCTTATAATCCACATATTAGTAAAATCATGTGGTGTTTGTCTTTCTCCTGATTTTTTTGTTTTGTATCATCTGTTCGACTTTTCAACATGGTTATTGGACATTTTCAACTTACGCATGTGGTTCCCATTTTATTTCTACTGGAGTGTATTCATTTGAATGTATAACTTCCAGCTACAATGTATAAAGCAAATATTGCTACATGCTAATTATATGATTCCATGGTTATGAACTGAGAGTCTTTCTATAAGTAAATGACTAACATGGACCCCGTAATATTTTCCTCTGAAGAGTTAAGGAATGGCTGAGAGAAGAAATCCTATACTTACCTGAAGACAGTAAGGTGAATAGATGGATAAATACCAATTCTCATCAGCAGTATTATAGACTCTGCTGAATTTACAAATTGTTGAAAGGCACAATTATGCCTGTTTTCATATAGGTGAATGGCTAAGGTGAGAGGCATTCAACTTTGGGTTCTCCTCATTTTGAATTTACTTTACGACTGCACATTTTTCTTTAAGTATGCTTATTTGGGAAAAAATTGTGAAAGCTAGCTATCACTACAGAGTCCATTTTTGCAATCTAAACTCTTCCTGCAATTCCTAGTACAGCATTAAGATACTTATTAAACAACTATAATTAGAGTTATAGTTGTATATTCATAGTTGTTAGGGACTGGATGTTCATGCCCCACAAAATTGATATATTGAAACACTAACCTCTTATGTGATGGTATTTGGAAGTGAGAAACTCGGGAGATAATTAGGCTTAGGTGCGTTCATAAGGCTGGGGACCTTCATGACAGGATCAGTGCCCTCAAAAAAAGAATAAGAAAACAGAGCCCTCTCTTCCATGTGAAGAAACAGCAGGAAGGCAGCTGTTTGCAAAAAAGAAAGGAGCCCTTACCAGCCCCCAAATTTGCTGGCACCTTAACTTTGGATTTCCCAGTCCAGAAATGTGGGAAGCACATTTGTTCGCTAAGCACTATTCCATGGCATCAGAGAGTCGGTGTGATTAGAGGATCTAGTCCTCACTCAGACAGAAATAGAGGTGCCTCTGATGTCGGTGCAAGCTAAGATGAGCCACCTACCTTCTCTGAGCTTTAGCTTCTTCCTGTGAAGAGGGGAGAATAGAGTAATTCCCCACCCCCTGGGGTTGATGTAAGCACTAAATGAGTTAGTTGTACTTAGAGCAAAGGTACAGCTCTTGACCCTCTGTGAATCCTCAGCAAGTTCCTAAGCATTGTTAGTGCGCTGGCTCAACACTCATTTCTCTAAACTCTGGAGAAGTTTTTGTTGAATTGTATTGGTCTCTTATTTCTGTGTTTTTTCCTCTGGGGGATTGTTAAAGAGACCTCATGATTGAGTCAGGCTTGGAGAAGTTTATCATAACAGCAGATACTCATTAGTAGGCTGGTGCTGTCGATCATGTGTTTCCCATCAGGGGAGAGGCTGGCTAGAAGGCCAAGCAGCATTTTCCCCCAACTTCCTCTTAGCTGGGATCAAGTCACATCAGTGTACTAACATCTCCAACACTCCTTTCCTGCAAGCTTGGAATATCCACCTTGGAAAGCATGTTTTCTATGAGTGCACAGGAAGAGAAAAAAACAGACTGGATTTTCCCCTAGTGCCTGTAGTGCCTTTCTGTGGAATGAAGCAAAGTTGATTAGTTTTTCAGAGCAACAGGGGAGCCATTAATGCAATTGTATTAATATTCTCCTCCAGTCAACAAAATCTCCCAGCCAGGGACTTGAGTACCAGTAAGAAGAAGCCAAATGTATATTTGATGACTGGGCCCATATTTTTTGTTTCCAGTGTGACATCTATAAATTGAAGACATTTATTAAATTTAATATGAAATCTTTTTCTATTAAAGTCTGATGATTGATTTGATTAGTATGTGGCTTAGAGTTCCATGTAAGAAAATGGGAGCTACTATTTAATATGAACACTGGGATTGATTAAATAAATTATATACACACAAGGTAATATGAGATAGCCATTAATAAAAGAGTCTTGGGAATATATTTATTGATATGTGAAAATGTTCATGGTATGTTTTCCAGTGTAAAATAAGGTAAATCACAAAACAGTATTTACATTATCATCCCAGAGTTTCAGAAAGTATTCAAAAGTCTAGGCACTGATGTATTAATTTTTATTAATTCAAGGTGATAGGAAATGGGAAATTTGTGGGGTTTTGTGTGTGTGTGTCTTCCATGTTCTCATAATTATGCAAGGAAAATTTGGAACTTATGAAAGACATGCCAATTCAAGCTATAATATAAAATATAATGAATACTATAGGTAACCCTTGAAAATTTTAGTTGACATAATATTTTGAGATTATGTTCACATTTTTAGTTTTGAACATTTGCTGTATTTACAAAGGAACAAAATAGTATGAACCAATCATTTATTTATTGTAATTTATTGTACCTCATTGTGAGGTGCTAATTGTACAAAATTAAAACTCTTTGGATAAATGTTATTATAACCATTTATTGGTGAGGAACCTAAATTCAGAGAAATTAAATAACTTGTACAAGTTAAAGTAGCTGGTAGCAGAACAGGATTCAGACCTAGATGATGTCCCACTACTCTATCTCAGAATAAGAAACAGAAGGACCAATCACCCTTCCACTGTCTCAAATGCATACTTTGCACCTGTCTGATTTGAACACAAGCCTTGAAGACTCAGAAATCCAAGCTTTCTCAATTATATTACTCTGTCTTCAAATTTGCCCATGTCTTGTTGAACAAAGTAAGTCATGGACAATTCTTTGTCAATGTATGAGGGGAGGAGCAAGGTCTGGCTATTGGGAAGAGTGATTTGTTGGGGGTCATTGAATGCAATCTGTAGAACTCATAGACAGATTGTTTCAGGGAAATATAACTAAAATGGTTGAGAAAATGAGATGGGAGAAAATTACCTGTTCAAAGGTTGTCAAAATTTCATCTCTGAAAAGGAAAATGGAGAAACAATAGTAGTTGTGAACATTTTCATCAGCATTAGAAATACTACAAGGAGAAGTTACTATGTGAAACTAAATCTAAATAAATTTCAAAAATCATGATGTACAGTTTCATATATCTAATGACTAGTTTGGGGGATTTCTTATCCTATGAGAAAGTAGTGGCCTGACCTAAAAATAATCAAGAAGGAACATGAACAAATTTTATTGTGTTAGAATTATAATGTGATTTAGAATAAGCAATAATTCAAAAAAAATAATAACTTTGGGGAACATTGAAATGTAGATGTCTTGATCTCTATGCCCCCAAAATTTTCCCTCCACTTGGAGTAAACATGTCAGGTCCCAATTTTCTCAAAAGATGATCTCCTCTAAATTTCTATAGTGCTATAATTCTTTAGAAGATAATTAGGCTGCCAATATTATTTACAAGCATGAAACTCTGTCATAAGAGGGAACTGGACTCACACCTCGGTTTTTCACCTGCCACCTGTGCAAGTTTCAAGCAAAGCATCGCACGCTTCTCAAGCACCAACCTGGTACATCCCCATATTTCATCTGGAAAGTGGGGCTAAAAACATCTACTTTAAAGTGGCCTTGTAGGAATTAAGTGAAACAGCCCATAGAAAATCTTAGCATGAACACAAGAAATGGTGAACGATTATCAGTGTTACTAACAATGTCCTCTTTGGTGTCATTGTTAACTATAGATTATTGAAATAGATGGGCCATTGTCTTGATTAAATATGACAATTTCTAATTTTTCAGTTATGAAATTTATAGGAAAATCAAGATGGTTTATTATTGAGGGAATCTATTCTGTTGTGATTGAAAACTGTACCAAAGCAGAACTTGCTGTTCTATTAAGATACACAGTTATGTGAGGGAAGTAATAATGGTAATGGTGATGGCAATGATTCCTTTTGTCCTTTATTGAGCTCCTACTTTGGTCCAAGCACTGTCGCAGGCATTTAGGTACATTATCTGATGTCATTCTCACAGCAGCTTATTACAAATATGAAACTAGTATTGGACACCCAGTTTAAGTATCTCAATCTGCTGGCCGAGGCAAATATGGACTTGAAGATCTACTTAAAAATAAGTACCTTACATTAGTTGTTATATTGTCTCCTCAAGTTCTTATTAAGAGAATGTGAGAGTAAGTGCCTGAATGAATAATGAAGATAGCAAGGTTTTGGTCAATAATATTTCTAAATATTTTAATTAAACTTATTTAATTAAAATAAAAAAAAAACACAAAATCTACCAAGCAAAGTTGCTGCTCTTTAGAAGGAGCAAAGAAGATCCTTTGGAATTGCTTAATTTTGAAATTGCCTTGACTGAAAGATTTTGTTTCAGTTTACTCTCTCTCAAAAAGATATTTTCAAAAGAGCTTGCTAGTTCTTACTGCTTACTTCTCAGCATTACTAATGTAGCAGGGAAGAACCTATGGGCAGTTTTGGCAAAAATATGTTAAGGGAATTTGTGATGTTGGGGAGATCGTCATTTCAGGTAATTTTCTAATTCTACTTTTCTGTCTCTAGGCATCTAGAAGAGTCATAGCTTTGTCCAAGGTGGAAACTGCTATCTGCTGTTGTTTTAAAACCTTCAGACACCAACGATAAAATGTGTAGCATTTTCCTTCTGTAATATTCCTATGGGGTCACCCTCTTTTTCTTCCCTCTGGCTGTTTCCTTACCTGATGTGATTTATTTGGGTAGGGTATTATTCACTATACTCAACTAAGCCAACTTTCCTTCCTCCTTCTTGCTTTCCTGTTCCAGAGGCAATCTCTCTTTATGCCAGTTTTTGTGACTAGGAGGAACACTTTCAGTTTCAGTCCTTTCTAAACCTGTGTACACTCTGAGAGTCTCCAGAGAGCACAACTCCTGTTATCAGCCATAAATCTCAGTTCATAGGGAGCAGTAGGGATTCAGGGCAAAGAGAAGATTCTGTTCTTTTTGGGTGATTTCACAAGACCCATTTCACTATTTTGGTGAAAGGAAGGATGTCTCTCAGTGCTGTCTGATCAACAGATGCACATTATTTTGGCAGACCAACTATTCCCTAGAGGAAAATGGCATTCTGGCAAGACATCCTCAAACACTGATCTTGTGTGGGGCTTCTACTATCAGTGTTCATTTTGCTTCTAGCAGTCTTAAATGCTCCCAGCTAAAGCTCAGTGCCCTTCTGCACAAGGGTTGAAATTGCTTCCCTGCTATGGCCATAACAGGGCATCGATCCTCATCTGTTCCCCACCACTGAGTTCTCCATCACACATTGAGAACTAGCATACACCCTCTGACACCAGTGGGACCTGGCTTTTAGAAGTAAGATTAAATGGCCATTAGAACGGGTGACGGGTACAACCTGACACTACAGAGACCATGGTCGAAGTCACTTGGAATTGTACAACGGCAGAGCGAAAGTTTCCTTCTTTAGGCAACACCTGGCAGCTCCTTCTTCATGTCACAGGTGAAGAAACCAAGGTCCAGAAGGTTAATTGCCAGATCTAAGGTCATGTTGCGAATTATTGTCATTTTGTTGTTCCAGGTCAACCTTAAACAAAAGAATTTTTTTTTTCAGAATTCAGAGTTTATGGTTCATCAGTTATAATGGTCTGAAATTACTCCCCTTTGAACTCATTTGTTCAGTAGTATGCAGTGGGAAGCTGGAGTGACTTTCGCATACATTCAGGTAACATACAAAGGAAAAGATGATGCCTGCACTTAATACCATGTAATTTATTTGGATTGAAGAAATATAAGTAGTAAGATTAAAATTAAGTGTTTGATGTAATGTATGAGGTATATCTCTATCTATCTATCTATATGATGTATATTGAATAGGCATTTAAATAATATCTTACAGAAGTTCATAGATAGATAAAAGACCATTCACTTTTTTGGGATTTAAAATGAAAGCGGCAACTAAGAATGTACACCCTGTGTTCTGAACACTCCACCTATTACACCACTGTTTTCTGGACATTTCAGCAGTGATAGAGATGTTTTTATGACCCATAACAAAATTCCATGTGGATTTTGGCTCTTGGAGGCACAGTTCTCTCTCTTGAATCTGGTTTCCTCATCTCTCATATCTAAAGTCGTCAGATCAGGTCATTTTCAAAGTCCCTATCAATGTTCACCTTCTATGTTCCTTTGATTAATGAGTGACCAAAAACAAAATGCAGACTACGCCAGATGTTCAAGCAGATTTACATTTGGATCTGAGAAAACTCCTGATGCACCTCAATAGTTTTAAATTATTTTTTGAGTGGTTAGATGCCATGGAGAATTTGATATGAAACTCTCCCACTAGGATAACTGGTTTTAGAGTTGTGCACAGTTGACCTTGTATTTCCAAGACAGATTTGGGTTAATTATCATGAATTCCACTGTGTAGAAGAAAACTTGAGGATCAGAACAATCAAGTTCAAGTTATACAGGCACAGCAATTTAACCAATGTGACAAGTAGTTGACAATTCTAATCAAACTGATAAGCCCTTTTGTTTATCCCTTAAAGTAATTGTCAGAGCTGTATAAGGACTCATTGTTCCCTGAACTTTTCCATGTCTGCCAAATTATGTCTAAGAATACAGTGGCAATAGCTACTACTGAGAGCCCTAAGCTAGCAACAATCATTTAATTTTTTTTTTTTTTTTTGTGAATGACAGAACTTGTATTTATAAATATCAGGTACCAGAATCTTGGATACAGTTAAACACCAAAGGCATTGTAGTGTTAACCAGGAATAATAGTTACTATTTATAGAGTGCTAAGTACTTAGAACTATACTAAGTATCTGTGTATATATTATTTCATTTAATCTCCCATAATCTCATGAGCTTTATTACCCTTATCTCATTACCCTTATTATTCATTAAAAAAAATCTGAAGATTAGGTTAAGTGCCCAAGATGCATCTAGGAAAATGAGAAAGCGGAGATGTGAAACCAGATTGTTTGGTCACACTGACAAAACCCAAATTACTCTACAGTAATGTCTCCCAGTCTGCAATATTCTAGAGGACAGAATTTTTTTTTTTTTTTTAAAGATTTATTTATTCATGCAGAACTGGGGTACAGGCCAGAGGCTCAGGGACGGTGAGAGGCTTCACCAGAGACAGAGTGGGGAGCAGAACAGGCAGATTGACGAAGTACACTGCTGAGGGGAGCAGCGGGCGGGTCAGGAGAGGTCTGGCTCGCCATGTGGTCTCCTCCGGGGCAGGCGGCAGGCGGGAATCGAACTCATGCGGAAGTGGCTTCAGATTCTCAGTGCTGTGCTTTAACCCGCTGCGCCACCAGGGAGGGCCGGACAGAATATTTTAACATGGCTTTGACAATCTCCTTAGTGGAGGATGAGGATAAGAATGCAGACCAGACCCTCCCTGGTGGCACAGCGGGTTAAAGCACAGCACTGAGAAGCTAAGGCCACTTCAGCGTGAGTTCCATCCCCGCCTGCCCCAGAGGTGACCACATGGCGTGGCAGGCCTCTCCTGACCCGCTCGCTGCTCCCTTCAGCAGTGTGCTTCGTCGATCTGCCTGTTCTGCTCCCCACTCTGTCTCTCGTGAAGCCGCTCGCCGCCCCTCAGCCTCTGGCTTGTACCCCAGTTCTGTATGCACAAATAAATAAATCTTTAAAAAAAAAAAGAATAATGCAGCCCAACTTTTGTGTGGGGGAGGTGGCAGGGTGTGGCAGGGGAACCCCTCACTTGTATTCACTTCAGCGAATTGTTTCTACTTCAGATCTTGCCATAAGTTTCGGCCGGTCTATTTTTGCTGTCTTTGGGGTCACTAGAAGCAGAGACGCAGGTGAAAGAGAGGGCTGGTGTGTCCCTTCCTTGAAAACCTTCACTTGCAGACACCAAGAAGGCATCACGGAACCCAGGTCTGAATGACAAGTTCAGAAGCCATTTCCTTATTTAAATTTCTGATTTGCATTGTTGTCTGAAATACTTTTAAAACTCTGCTTTAGGATCTGGGGAACATAAGCACATCTCCAAGCCTAAATCTATAACGATGGCGGTTAATAATTTATATGAATGTATTCCCCCTTCTCAATGTTGTTAAAAATAACGAAATGGAGAACCAGCACTCTGAGAATGTAACAGGCCAATTTATGCTGCTGAACTTTTGTTTGGTCATCTGAAATGTACAATTTTAGCAGCTTTATGCCTTTAACAGGTATTTCTTAAAAGCAATTCCTTCTTGCATTACTGTTCCAGCTTGAAAGAGAAAATGTGTCCTTCAAACAAGTTTCTTTCCAAGCCACTTTTGTATGTGAATTCTTGGGTGGTGACTATTCAGTGTGTTCTATCATCGTCTCAGGGTTCGATTCATTACCCCTGTTCATTATTCAATTTGTTGGGCTTCAAGCACCTGAATAATTGAAAGCTATGCAAGTATTATAAATTATATTGTCCACGTTCATCATCCCCATTTTAGCCTTTATGGCTTCACTGTAAAAATTCACTGTGTTGGAACCTTACATACAAGGTCTTATATTGAAAACAAATCAATTTATAAATACATTTTTTTTCTTTCCCAATCTCAATATTTATCAAATATAACATTTTTCAGTTATGGGTTTTATGGCTTTTACTGCCACAGCAAGACCAATGAAAAGAATGTTTTACAAGCTCACTTATTCATTCTCTTTTTGCAACACATTATTGATGGAATGACTTTTTTTTTTTGACAGTGGGAGATCAGGGCTAGGTCAGACTACTCTCTTATAGAAGAATGAGAGGGGAAGCATGGTCTTTATGGCCTGGCCTTCACCTCATAATATTCTTAAAACAAAAAGAACCCCAAACCAGGTCCTCCGCAAAGCAAGCTGAGGACACACTTATACTTGCCTCTTACTGGTTGGGGGTCTGGGAGATTGTCTAATCTTGGGGCAGGGAGTCCATTTCTTTGTTCTTCAAATAGATACTAGAATACATTCTCAATGAGAGTAACTGAACTACACTTTAAAACTTACAAAGCAAGAAAAGAGCATGTTGGTGAGGTTTGAGGGATTCATGCATCTGGCTGAATCATAACTGAATATGAAGGCAGGGCCACACCTTGTGGGTAGAAAACTTGCGGGATTTTAGCCTCATCAGCCCTGCTTCTGCATCGCTAGATTACTCATTGATTGATGCTGAAGTATAAATAGCTTTTTAAATAGCTTCTTTTAATTATAAATGTGATAGCCAGCCATTTTGTAAAAGCTGGAGCAATGGAGAGAAGCATAGAGTAGAAAAACACCTGTAAATAAATTTGGTCAACCGCAGTTCAGGTATTTCTGGAGCATTCTGTACCATTAGTCCTAGGTAAATAGTGGAGAATAATACAGACAGGGTTCCTGCCCTTATGTAGCATAAAATTATTTAAAGAAACAATAAACAATAAAGCAAACACATGAGCTTATATAACATTTTTTTTAAAGATTTATTTATTTATTTGTACAGAACTGGGGTACAGGCCAGAGATGCGGAGGGTGAGAGAATTCACCAGAGACAGAGCGGGGAGCAGAACAGGCAGATCGACGAAGGGAGGAGGGGAGCAGTGGGCGGGTCAGGAGAGGTCTGCCACGCCATGTGGTAGCCTCCGGGGCAGGCGGGAATCGAACTCATGCGGAAGTGGCTTTAGCTTCTTAGTGCTGTGCTTTAACTCGCTGCGCCACCAGGGAGGGCCATTATATAACATTTTTATGAAGGCTGAGAATAGAGAGTTATGATGGAATATCTAGAGGAGCAGCATTTCTTAGGTCAAGATCACTTAGTGGTGACCTCCCCTGGCAGTGAAATGTACAGGGGTGGAATGTAGGGGGTACCTTGGACACTGTAAGGATGTGTTTTGACACTTTTGGTTTTCACAAAGACAAGATCATAGGTGCATACAGTTGCATATTTCAACAGAATAATGTTCATATCAACCCTTATGTAATAGAGACTGAGAGTATTAAATCATAGAGTATGATGTATCCTTTATTGACGGAGATCTATATTGTATATATATGAGTATATGAACTGGAAACATATATATTGCTTTCATATGTTTTGCTGAGATAGGATATATCCTTTGGGGCATACATACCAAAATTTCTACACAAATATACATAAGTGAAGACAAGAATCTGATTAGGACTGATCCCAAGGTAGATTAGTGACTACTTTGGCCACGTCATTTTCATAATCCTTTAAGAAATATTTCCTATTATAGAAAGGTAAAAAGAATAATCATCATTAAAAATCTCACCTTCTCAGCACCAAAAATTAAAAAGTTAAACACTTCCAACACCTCTGCACTCCCCAGCATCTGTGCACCTGCGTGACCTCCACAACTGCCAAGTCCTTGCTTTACCCCACAAATATCACTCTGCTGTGTGCCGTGCAGTTCGTTAAAAACATTGCAATGTGTAGTAGAATACACAATTCACAGTACTGCCTTCTTCCTTTCATTTTTTTTAATTTATATATTAGTTTATTTTTATATAATTTTGTACATTTTTTTCATCTCAATTGTAACCCTCATAGGCCTTTCAATTTTTTTTTTAAGATTTATTTATTTGTGCATACAGAACCGGGGGTACAGGCCAGAGGATTGGTGGGTGAGAAGATTCCCCAGAGACAGAGTGGGGAGCAGAACATGGAGATGGACAAAGTATACTGCTGAGGGGGTCAGCGGGTGGGTCAGGAGAGGTCTGCCGCGCCATGTGAGTCAGCTCCCTGGTGAGGAATTGAACTCGTGCTGCAGCGGCTTCAGAGAGCTTCATTATGTGGTTCTTTAACCCATTGTGCCACCAGGGAGAGCCCCGTTCTTTCAATTTTTTACGTAAATGACATGCCATTTGGTTTTGTCCCCAACATCCAACTTGGGAAAGTCCCCTGGTCATTCTTATAGGGAGAGTTGCACATTCTCTTTTATCTGACACAGCTCCATGTGAGCATTTCCTACTGACCCATCAGCTAGCGTGTCGCTATGGACATTCTCCACTTGCAAGGTAAAAACAAACGGACAGTCAAGGAGTTGTCCCAATTTATAGTCCCACCAGCAGTAAAGAAAGGATTTTATATCATTGTAAAACTATTTAACTCAGAACATCAGGCAACCAGTCAATAGTTATTGAACTTTTGTTGTCAATAAGGTACCTGTCATAGACACTGATAATGGACAGAGAAATCTAAGAGTTCTGCCATCTGAGTTGGGAAAGGAGAATATATAGGCATCGTAAAGTCTTTTATGGATAAAATATATTTATTACATAGTGACAATAAGGCTATCACTGTCCTAGGCAGTGGAAATTCCCAAATAATTAAAGAAAAGATTTGACCAGAAGTAAGAACAGAGGCAGACAGTAATTGGAGGACATCCCAGGAATAAATGCTGTGAGTGATCCAATGTTTCCTTTTCTGTTCTTCTTGTTGGACCTACTGAACAATGGTGGCTATGTACAATATTGATGCAAGTTTTAATTACTAAGGGAAAACTCCAGAACAAAAACCATTTATAAAAGTGAATAGATGTCTTGATTATTCAAAAATTTTTAAAGTGTTGTTTGTGCATTCCAGTGTCTGAGATAAAATATCTATTTTAGTGAATAAGCTTTGCACTATTCTAAATGCACTTTGGAAAATTCCAGCTTTCTATATATAGACTTGTTTGCTAAAGTACTGGGATTGTTATAAGAAGATATAAAAGCTACTTATTTTTTATGGGACTTCTGCATAAATCTTCTATCTATAACGTGATCTGGTGACATAAATTTTAGCAGCTTGTTTCTGTTTCACCTGCTGTGGAACCAGTGCTGTCCTACAGCAATATCCAGGGGTGGAATTGAGCTATTTGCTGGTGTCATAAATAAGAGAGGATGTCACGCCTGTTTTCATTTGACTGAGCAGTAATGGAGTTAATTATACTTTCCGTCTCTTTGTTTTTGATCTGTGTTTCCAAAGTCATCTAAGCTTTTAGGAGTTCTCATATTTTAACTCTTCGCTTGTCTGATTGAATTTCAAAGCTTTGGATTTCATAGTTATTGATAATTACTTTCTTTAAATTTCTACTTTTCATTTCATTTGCAACAGGGCAGTTATGTTTCAAATTAATTTTCCAAGGAATAATAGTACTGTATCAATATATAATCTTTAATTGTGCATTTTGTGTGTATTGTCTACGTATAAATTATGTTTGCAGATGCCTTATTGTCTAGCCTAGTTGTCTAGCTAAGACAGGCACAGGAAAGAGGAGGGATTTTACAAGTGTGACCTAGTAATTCAAGGAAATAGTTAGGAATGGAATTAGAATTTTTGAGTATTTTCACTGACATAAGGGATCATGTTGAAATGAAAAAGGATTTCCACAATTTTTCTGCAGAAGTATTAGCTATTAAGTTGAGAGATTATATAAGTAGGTAAATATAGATATTTATCATCCTGTCTACCCATGTATGTATGTGTGTACATGTTTGTGTGTATGTGGTATGTGTGCATCTATCTCTATGAATCTATAAACATTTGAAGACATCATGTTAATTTTTTCATCTTTATTGGTATTATTTGTACCTATATAAAATCTGATATACTCAGATTACAAAACCATTATAGTATATTAGCTTTAATTACTCATCCTCTTGACTTTCAATATAGATATTCTCTTATTTAATTAGCAGCTAGGTTCCCAAGGAAAGAGTGAGAAAAATGATGTTTGTTTTATTCTTATAACCTTATATGTTAAGGCATTTGGATTGAGATTTTTAATTTTTGATTTATCAGTTCCTAGACAACTTGGATAGCTGAAATAGGAAAGTGGAAATACGATTCTCATGTGTATATATATATATACACACATATATATATATATATATATAATACACACATTAAAGACATTAAATGTGTATATATATACACATTTAATATACATTAAAATTAAAAGGCAAATTTAGAACTTTATGGTTTAATTTTGTTTCTAATATGACTTTGCTTTTAATAGGTGGAACTATTATCAGGAATGTTTCCTTGGGACATGAACAGCTTCACACAAAAAAATTTGTTTTCAAAGATGATTTAAATTTCTCAAGCTGCTTATTTTTATTAAAATTGAAAATAATTAAGAAATCCTGACATAAAATTATTTTATTATTTTACTATTAATCATGATTAATTGCTACTAGCATGCTTGCAGTCATTTTTGTGATGAACCTATGAGTTAGTTATATTTCATTATGAAAAGAAATAGGTTCACTATGGAAGCACACTAAAAATGGAACTGTGGTCATGGAGGGATTCTGTTAAAATGTAGATAAGAGGTTGAATGTTACAATACTACATGGTTGAAAAAGATCCTTTGAATTCTGACTTGAGATTTTTTTCATCAAAGTTCAAGTTAATTCTTTTGTGTACGAAAGAGTGGGTGGGGTTGGGATGATAGTTATAAGGACTTTTTATAGACCTGAAGAGAACAATTTCTCTATTGCTGGATGCTGAGGCATCACTGCAAAGGAATATTCTTTGAGAATATTGGTAGGAATTCTCATTGATGACTTACAGATTATCCCCAAACTCACCATCTCAGACTAAAGAAGTGTCATGACTAAATCACTAAGCAAGCTGATGGGGAATTAACCTATGTGAGGTTCTGCTTCTTGATAGGGCATTAAATTCTGCAGAATTTAATTTGTTAATTGGCAAATCAACAAATCCCAATCTATAAGATGGATCAGAAAGCTTTTCTGTGAAGCTGTTCATATCCCAAGGAAACATTCCTGATAAATAGCTAGACCTATTAAGGGGCATACCTGTTCAATGAAAATCTTCTGATATGTAAAAAGAAAAAGTTGGGGAGCACAGTAAGTCAGCATTTTGCACTAATCTAATGGCTGGATTTTAACCTGATCACAATTAAATTGGATCGGCTATTCAAAAGTAGAGAAAACAAAACAAAACAAAACAAAACAAACACTCACCCAGAACAACTTCAGAAGAGTAGAAAGAAAGGGAAAAACAAATTAACGCTGGGCTCTGGGTAGTGGGGCTTCACCTTCAGCATAATATTATATTCATTCAAGTGGAAGAGAGTTCTGTATTCCTTACTCTGTAACAGACAAGTGTTTCCACCACGGATGCAACATAAGCTACTATGAAATTTGACATGTTTGGGGCATTAAAATATATTTACAAGCTAAAATCCCAGTTTGTTGGTTTCCTGAGCTCTTTAGGGAGTCATGTAAAAGGAAAAATCGATATTTTTATTTTATGACTATTATGCATGGTAAGGAAAGTGTATACTTACAAGTAAATTCAAGTAAGCTGTAGCCTTGTAGTAAGGAAGGTCACATTTTCTTCTCTTTGAAGCTTTTCAGCCTCCCAAACCGGTTTGCATATTGAACTTCCCAGAACTATTTTCAACTACCTGGAGCAGCTGAGCATGAAGAACACCATTTTCAATGTCTTTAGCTACAAATTGGTAAGCAAATGGGCTCCAGAGGCCTGGTGAGGAGGGGCACAGCCCTGAAATCTCTCCTGTTTATTACAGAGGAAGTTCGGATCAAGTTTATGATGTTAAAGACTCCACCCTATCAACTCCTTTGGAAAGCAGGACAAGCCATTGTAAATAAGAACCATCAAAGCATTAGCCATTTCAATGAAATGAAGCAAATCAATTGTTTTCTAGAAAGGTGCCTTTCAGATCTCCTTTCTCAGTTTCTGAGTTTCTGTATCAAGTTCACATGAAAACAACGTGTGCTAACAGGATTTTAGCTCAGGATCTTGGAAGGTCAGTGACTTGGCCAGTAAACCATGATTTCCCTAATCTGTGGTGAAACCATAAACTCATCACTTCAAAGCCATTTAAAACAATTCAGCGACATTAGCATTAGGATAGAAATGAAGCAGCTAAGATAATTGCAATGACTCAGCTTGTGAATTGGCTTTTTATTTAGTAGGACATTCATTGTGCCTCTCACTCCTAGCATGCTATGGTTTATCAAAACTGATACAGTATCAGATGCATGTAGATTTAAAAGGAAATTATTTTTTTGTGCAATTTTGTGTTCTGGAAAATAATTTCAGCTACAAATATACTGAGTGCTTGAGTGCAGTTTCTAGGTAAGCCATAAGATGGTAATTGCTAATCATATTTCTGATCGTTTTTCTTTAGCACATCAACGGTGTGCTTCTAGGTAACAGACATAGTGATGAACACTTCTGTGGTATTTCAATTAATGGAAATATAACCAGCCTCCACACTGTGAGTTTCTAGAGAACAGAAATTTGATTTTTAAATACTTGCTTATCCATTGTCCTAGATTAGTGCCTAGTCTAGGTAATAAATAAGCCCTCAAAAATCTTTCAATTGGGACAACTATAAATATATGGATTTCTTTTTTAAAGAATTAACTTCTGGACTGAGAATTTGCATTTAAAACTTTGTCTCCAATGTACAGTCTTTGAAGATGGTAAAACCAAAGGGATATATCACACAATTTTTCCGCAGGTGGCCAACACCAAAGTACTATAGTGCTTTATTTATTTTTGATACTCATTTTACTTTTCTTGATTGTGGTGATGTTGGATTGCAACACTGTATGTGGCTTGATGGTGCTGATTTATCTATATTATGTCAGGCATTGTAATATTGTAAGGGGAAGAGGATGTCCTGAACCAACTCAACAGGTACAGAGTTCAAGGACCCCACCCCCACCCCAGATACTGGAATTACAAATCCCATCAACACCAAAGAGAAGCAAGCTGGGACCTGAGGGTGCAGGTAAGCAGTGAGGCTGAAATCAAAATCAGAATTGTGGATTTGAGACTCTCTTGGCCCTGGGGAACATGGCTTGTTTTTGGCCTCTGGCGGCTTGTCTCTTGGCTCTACACTGGCTTTAGCAGGCTATTGGGGTTCCAAGTCAGTGGAACTGGTAGGACACATTAACTTACCTCTTTCTCTTTCTCTGAGTTTTTCATTTCCTTTTTCCCTTGTAAATCAACCCATTATTGTTCTTTTGTATATATATCTGCAGCTGAATCTTAAGCTCTTAAGTACAAAGGTGAGGAGTCACTGTCAGGCTACCCAACTGGGTTGCCCTGTAACAATATGTACTGGAAAAACTGTATAAACAGTTCTTTCTTCACCATTGACATCCTAGAATAACCAACATTTTTACAGCTAACCGTGATGCAGTGGGGTTGAACTCAACTAAGAGGTAGAAAATAAAAGGAACACATGAAGTAAGGAAGGAATGATTTACTTTATCATAAGGTTCGAGATAAAGCTGGAATAAAGTCTTTCCTCAAAATTCACAAGCGAAGTAAAGAGATGGGCCTATTTTACACAATTTTATGAAACATAAATAACCTTGAATCCATCCATGACTTTATGAAACTGAGAGACTACAGTTACTTGTGTTTGTATGTTCTTCTTTTCACTATTTCTTATCCAAAGACTACAGAGAACATTCTCTCCATCTCCATAAACACACACACAGATTTTGTTAACATGTTCTTTGTTGCGGTGACCTTAAATAATTTTCTAATACCACAAAATAAAATCCCTTTGAATTTTGATAAAAGTCGTACTGGCCCTCCCTGGTGGCGCAGCAGGTTAAAGCACAGTACTGAGAATCTAAAGCCGCTTCTGCATGAGTTCGATTCCCGCCTGCCCCGGAGGTGACCACATGGTGTGGCAGACCTCTGCTGACCCGCCCGCTGCTCCCCTCAGCAGTGTACTTCGTTGATCTCCCTGTTCTGTTCCCCACTCTGTCTCTGGTGAAGCCTCTCACCGCCCCTGCGCCTCTGGCCTGTACCCCAATTCTGTATGCACAAATAAATAAATCTTTAAAAAAAAAATTAAAAAGTCGTACTAATTCACAAATTAATTTGAGAAATCAGCAATTAAATTTCTACAACTAGAAATGTCCATTGTTTTCAAGTTTGCTTTCATATCCCATAGGAACGTTTTGTGATACTCTTCACAAAAACCTGTATCTTGTTTATATTTATTCTTACTCTGCCCTATGTATTCTTTGTAAAAGTAAATGGAATAATAACTTCTATGAAATGAGTGGGTATTGTAGATTGTAAATATATTTGATTGGGTATTGCATTAAAATGAATCTTTAAGGCAACTTACAATTAAATCTCATGTTACATGTTATTAGTCTGGACAATAAGCCTTGCTCACTGTTATATTTGGCCTACTGATCCATTTGCATTTATGTTTTCATCATTGAAAAATGAGTCACTTGAGACCATTTATATATAAATAAGCATGTAACAGGCACCGATTTTTAAAAAATTTTATAATAGTTTATTTTTACATATTTTTGTGCACTTTTCCATTTCAGTTACAATCCCCTTGGGTTTCCCATCACCAAATCACCGATATTTAATATTTTTGACTCAGAGAATGATGCTTTGTTGGACACTTTCAAGATTTTAGGCATTAAAAAACATCTAGTTTACAATTTAAATCACATGAGTAGAGGCCAATGTAGCCTAGCTACTTTAATTAAAACTGCTTTGCTAGGGCCCTTCCTGGTGGCGCAGCGGGTTAAAGCACAGCAGTAAGAAGCTAAAGCCACTTCAGCTTGCGTTACATCCCCGCCTGCTCCCCTCAGCAGTGTACTTCATCATTCGGACTGTTCTGCTCCCCACTCTGTCTCTGGTGAATCCACTCACCACCTCTGCCCCTCTGGCCTGTACCCCAGTTCTGTATGCATAAATAAATAAATATTTAAAAAAAAGTACTTTGTTATAATTACAACATTCTGTCAGACCATAAGTGATGCATATGTCAGAGACTATAATTTCTGTTGTTATTTCTAAAGGATGCATGTGTTTTTAAAAACGTGTATTTGAATGAAAATATAACCCTCTTATACCTTATTATATTCTACATTATATTTAAATAAGATTATCACTTTGTAATGAAATTTAGGTAGACTAGTCTATAAAAATCTACAAAACTGGCCCTCCCTGGTGGTGCAGTGGGTTAAGATGCAGCATTTCAAGCTAGCGGCAACTACTTCAGTGCAAGTTCTATCCCTCGCCTGGAGGTGATCCATACGGCTCAGCAGACTTCTCCTGTCTGGCCTACTGCTCCCTTCAGCAATGTACTGTCAAGCTGCCTATTCTGCTCCCCACTCTGTCTCTGGGGAATCCTCTCACCACCCCTGCACCTCTGGCTTGTACCCCAGTCTGTATGCATAAATAAATAAATAAATCTTTAAAAAAAAATCTACAAAGCCCTAGAAAGAAGGGCGATGTAACCTTAAAATCCAACCTTAAATATGTTGACTTTACACAATGCATAAAATAGTGTAAGGAGTTAAGGCAGATTTTTCTTGAGGTAGAAGTAGCTCTAAGGCTTTCATAGTTGTTAATTACTCACTCCTCCTGAGCCTTTATAGCTATTCCCAACTCAAGTTGTACTGATTTTAGGTGCATCAGTCATCTCATCCAATGTGGACTGTGCAGGCAGAACATCAATGAGGGAGGCTAATGAGGCTGGAGAATGTCAATGAAATCTCTGGAAATACTGAGCCTGCTGAGATCCTGTCCAGCTATTGTCTGATGTAGTAGGAGGGTAACAGCACACAATTTTGGACACTGGATTAAAACTGAATCCCAGTTCTGATCTTATTTGCTAATATATACTCAAGTCAGTAATCCAACTCATCTTAAATTATTTCTTTATTTAGATGGTAGAATGACAAATGCCACAGGAAGAACAAGTAAAAAATGATTGTATTACATGTGCATCTCCATTTGGATCAATGAAATTTTAGTAGCCAGTATAAATGTCAAAGATCTATAATTTTACATGTGGTCTTTTAGAGAAATCAGTGACTTAAAAAAAAAACAAAACTATTCTCCTTATATTGTGAAAGAAATGTGAATTTTTTTTTTTAAGATCTGTCTGTCTATCTATCTTTCTATCTATCTGTCTATTTATTCAGAACTGGGGTGCATGCCAGAGGTGCAAGGGAAGTGAGAAGATTCCCCAGAGACAGAGTGGGGAGCCGAACAGGCAGATGGATGAAGTACACTGCTGAGGGGAGCAGAGGGTGAAATAGGAGAGGTCTGCTGCGCCATGTGGGTCACCTCCTGGGCAGGGAATCACTCTCTCTGAAGGGGCTGCATGGATGCACCCGCTTCAGTGCTGGCATCCTAGCCTGTTGTGCCAACAGGGAGAGCTCATAAAAAGATATTTCTAAGAAATTTCTAATTATATGACTGTAGGATTAGACTTGAAGACTTTATTCTTTGCCAATAAGCCATTCCTCCCCATTATTGGCTACTGTCAGATTTATGGCTAAGCTTACTTGACAAATACCTTAATAACCAAAGCCTATGCTGCTAATGAGAGGGCTGTTTCCTAAAGGTAATGACATACATTTTTAGGTTTTTATTTTATCACAGTGTTTGTATTTTGAAAAACCTTTCTCTAGTATCCAGCCATCCTTAAAGAATTAATCAAGATCTAACAGTTGTAAATGAGAAATTATCTGACACACACATAACTGGAAAGTATAAAATATTTCCATTATGATGTGTTATTTATCAGACTTAGGCTATTTTCCATGTTTGTGTGGCAGTAGGTTCAATAACCACTGCCATAAGCAGGAGAAGGTGCTGTCTGGCTGGCTGTCGTATGGTGATGGAAATGCCCAGATCCATGTGGTTTTAATGCATTAATGGAGAAATTAAAATATTCATTGTCACTTTAAAATATATCAAGAATTCTCATTATTTAACATATATGAAGAAATGAATATGGAACTACTTTTATCGGAGAGTTGGAATGGGAGCAGGCTGTCTCTAGTGCCAGCCAACTGGCCCACAACAAAGACTTCCCTGCTGGACAGTCAGTCTCTCTGCTGTCCTTTATGACTTACAGCCTTTTCATAGCTCTGATGAATTTTATGGGCATTATCTCTTTTTCTATCTCCACTGCTCTATATTTATTGTCTTTGCATGTCTAGGGCCTAGGAAAATACTTGACACATAGGTACTCAGCAAATATTTATTGAACTAGCCAGGAGGCTAATTTGTACATAACTATTAAATCAAGTATTATTAGAAGACACATAAACACTTCTCGTTAAGGGTATCTGAAGAGATTCGACCATAGTGGGCTTCTTACAAATAATACCAAGTATTCAATAAAAATGCTAGATGGTGAAAAATGAAAATTACTCTTTTGATGGTAAATAGATAGAGATGGTGACTTATAATCCTGTACACCTGCAACATTATAATGTTATAACCCAATGTTAGTTCTGCAAACAACATTACAACAAGAATAACTAGGCATGGTTGATGATCCCCTCCTCCTCCAACTGCCCAAACTATAAACACCATGTATAGTGACTTGGTCATGACTCAAGTGCCTCCACACTGCCCAGCTCGTACAACCCTCCCCTAGAAATGGATAAAGGAAAATGTTTCTGGCCGATCTTAGGTGAATTTCCTTTATTCTTTCTTTCTCATGTGCTTGATTTTCTTTTCATTGATTTTCTCCTGTAAGCTGTACTGGTACTAGTGTTTTCTTGTATCAAGAATTTGACTAAAGGTATAGAAGATTCTTATGTAACATTGTTTAAACTGAGGTTGTGAGCAGAATCTTCTACAATAATTTGTTTCTTGGGTTCTTAGGGCACATATCATGAAGAAATGACTTCTATAAAATGCTGGCTGTAGTGTCTTTTTTTTTTATGAGATCATGATTGGCTCTCAGACTACGTCTCTCTGTAATTTTTTAATCTAGCACTTTGTAACCTGCAGCTTGTAGAAGAGCTCTTGGGATACAGGAAGTTGAATGAAGTTGTAGCTGTACAATCTTCTCCTTCTGTAGGAAGGGTCAAATCAAAATAACCTAGAACCTCCACATCCTGACCTGAGCTGCAATTTGGGGAAGGTCTATTTTAATTGCAATAGAACAACATGCTGTTTGTAAACTGATGCAAGTGTCATTAATCAGAAGGGTGGACATTTTCTAGGCAGTAATAGTAGACTTCCTTGATCCTCAGTGGTACAGGGCTCTAAATCAAGTGATTTTCCCTCACCTTTATGTGACATTGCTGTCAGCATTTCTGCCTACTTCACCCATTCCTCTGCACCTGCCTATGGTCGCTCCGTCTGAACCAACCAGTAGAGAGCCAGCAGAACCTGAGAGGGGAGCAGAACTGTGAACTAGAGACTACTGTTTCTAGAAACCACCATGGGCAGAGAAGTCCTGCGAAGTCCTCTTGCAGAGCCAGAAAAGACTAGGACACTCAGCAGGAAGGTCCCATCTTGTCCAGTGCCCCATGGGCTCCAGGCTCTTTGTCTTCCTGAGAGCAGGTGAGTTCTGGAAAAGGGGGTCTTCTCTCTTCTCAGACTCTGAGTCTTCTTGTAGCTGCCCAACAGTAAATTCTATATTCAGATTCTCACCCCCACAGGCCACATGGACACTGCAATTACCTAGATACGAAAATATCTGATGACAGTGATGGGGGAACAAGAGACCCTGGAGTTCAAGCAACACCTGGAATATACTGCCATGTACTGGTACAAATAGGGCACTGAGCAAATGCTGGAGCTCATGTTTTATTACTACAACCAGGCTCTCGTTTAAAATAACACGGTGGCCAGTTGTTACTCACCTGAGTGCCCAAACAGTGACCACTTGACCACTCCAGGATGCCCTGGAGCCAGAAGATTCTGCCCTGTATCTGTGCGCCAGCAGCACCCACACATCCATACAGCCAACTTCTCCCCGTGCACAAACACCCTGCCTTCAGCCACGAAGCCCTGGGGCCCTGAGGCTCACAAACATTTCCCTCTGAGCCCCACAAAGAACTCACCCCACACACCATCTGTCAGCTCAGGGACACTGCAAACAGCCAGCGACAGTGTGACCTGTGTGGGTCTTGGCCAGTCTGAGACTGAGGATGAAGGCAGGACAGGCAGGTGTAAGTTCAAGTTCCTCCGGGCTTCCTCCAGTCAGCCTGGACTCTGAGATCCTGCTGTGGGCCCACAGTCCTCCAGCCTCCTTCCGCAGGGACCCCTCTTGACTGCTCTTTCCTGCAGGTTACCTCCAGTCTAGGAAGGAAGGGAGGGAGAGAGGGATGAAGGAAGGGAGGAAGGGAGGAAGAGAAAGGGAGGAAGGGAGGAAGAGAAAGGGAGGAAGGGAGGGAGGAAGGGAGGAAGGGAGGGAGGGAGGGTGGGAGGAAGGAGCACCCAGCCAACCTCTAGGGAGGGAGAGAAGTCAAAAACCTGTCTCAGAGATGGGTCTTCGATATGTCTCTCCATTGCCTGAAAGGAGAACCAAAGGCCCCAGGCTTAGCGCCTCAAAGTGCTATTTGTTTTCAGTGCTGGCCAACCACTCCCAAAGACACTTGGCATCCCTAACACCACCTCAGGGGAACCAGTAGTGACCGTCTCCACTGGCCAGTGCTATACAGCATTCCTGGTCACTGGTGGTGTAACAGGGTGATACCTAGGAAAAAGGGAAGTTCCAGGTTCCCTGCCCCACCCAGAAGGAGGGTGGAGCTGAGCAGAGAAAAAGGAGAGAAGAGAAAAAGGAGAGAAGGAAATGAAGCTGGATGGAGAAGGAGGAGACCTAAGGAAGCCACATGGAGCAGCAAGCATGTGATGAAGAAACCGGGCTTGTTTGCTGACCCTGGACTGGCTAAGGCAGATGTGGATGAGAAACCTGTAGGGAGGTGACTATGGCAGTGTTTATATTGATTTTGATTTTGCTCTTTTGTTCTCAGATTTGTCTGGCCATTTCTGACCCTTTCCCATGGGTCCCGGCCAGAAGGTGCTTTAGTCTCGTGGCGGCTTTCAGGCCTTGCTTTGGGCCAATCCCTTTTGGGTTGACTTTTGCTCACGAGGGGATGGGTAACTTCAGGTGTCTGATTTAGAAGTTATATTCTTTGTGTTCCATATTGTATATATACTGTATTAAAGTCCCCTTTTCATTAAAGTTTTATATGTTTTGTCTTGTTGCAGTGGATGGCAGAACCCACTTAGAGCAGGAAGGTTTTGGGGCTTCAGGGGTGTCCCTCTCTCCCCCTGTTTTGGAACAGATTTGGTGTCCTGTAACAGTGGGACCATCATTACTGGCCAGTATAGACCAGAATTATTGCCCAGGTGACCAGCACTCTGCTCGTACTTCAGGTGGACACACTCTGGGTGAGATCGCTGACCACTTATGTGCTGCCCGCTATGTGCTCACTATTTGAGATTTTTTGTTCACCCCTATTGGTCAAACATGTCCCATGGTGGTTGTCCCTGGAGCCTGAGGTGACTTGCAATTTTGTGCATGGGTGAAAGTCATGTGCAACAAGGACCTGTCCTCTTTATAGGAAAATGCCCTTCGTTTAGCTACAGCCCAAACGGCACCTGACACGTGTCTGCATATGGTGAGCAACCCTGAACCACTATGGGGAAGGGGTGGTCAAGGGTGCTGGAGTGTTCACCACCAGGTGGTGGATCACAACTGTCCAGAAGGACAGAGCTTCAGAAAGAAGTGGTCTTCAGGTAGGACCACACTGTAAAAAACATGAAGAAAGCCTGGCTCTTTATCGCCTTCCAAACAGCCCATTAACTCTGAAATGCATTAGCTGTGTTTTCCACCTTTCCACTGTCAACACGCAGATGCACCTTTTGTGCACAATAAACTCTCAGTTCTGTGGTGATGGGCACACGCAGCCTAAAGCACCTGGTCCACTGAATTCTATTCATATTTCAATCTTTCAGGCTTCCCATCTGTCTCCACACTTGCCTACAACTCTGGTGTCCTGCTTCATGCACCTCAGAGTCCAAGATTCTTCTTCCTTTTGCCTGAATCAGCAGTGATCTGCCCTGCCTGTTTACAGTGGCACAACATAGCTCAACACCAAGATGTAAAGGAACTAGGAGAAGAAAGCAGGGTCACTATTCACTGAGGCTTCAGCCTAAACTTGGTAGAAAACCCCAAAGACACAACAAAAGAGGAACCCTGAATGTGGGTGGGATACCAGATCAACACAACGATCTACTGCACTTTCCATATGAGGGATGAGAGGAAAATAAAGAGAATACGACACACAATTGCAAATACTGGGAATGAGCCTTACCCAGGAGTTGATGTACTGGACACGGAAAACGCAGGTCATGAAGGAAACAGGATACAGGGAGGAGGAGATAGAAGGGAGTAGACAGCTAACTGATGAACGACTGTCCTCCCCGCTCCAAATGCAGTGGGCCTAGTCCTCATGGAGATGGGACATGTGTTTGAAAGAAGGTGAACAAAAGTATTGAAGTTCATCTGGAGCCAAAAGTCTCCAGTAGCAAGAGTAATCCTGAGAGGAGAGGAGTGAAAGAAAAGCTTCACCTCACCTCAGGGAGAACTCTGAAGCTGCAGAGTCCCAGCAACTCCCCAGAGGCGTGAGGCGGACACCCAGGTCAGCTGGACAGAGCTGAAGCCCATACGGGCCCACAGGAGCCTCAGGTCAACCTCCTCATCAACAAATATTGATTCATATAAGAATCATGAACATCTTAAAGATGTAAGAAAATGTTGGTGTAAAGTAAGGATTTAAAAAGAGATACAAAATAATATGATTCTCTCCCAGAGAAGACATGGGCACATTATATTCTTATACAATAAAAAATAAGGAAGAAAGAGACACAATTGGGCAATTTATTCATGGTCACTGGGGACGCAAGTGCCTTCTGGGAATGGAGCATTGTTGCCAAACAGGTATCGATCATGTAGTTTCTTGTGTCCAAGCGACTGAGGATTAATCACGGGTGCACTGGACTGAAGGTCAGCAAGCAAACGATAATTGCAGAGAGACTGCTGATAGCAGCAGGGACCCCAAGGGAGGGACCCGGGGCTGAGGTGCTGGGTTCTCTTTTCGCAGGTAACACTGCTTTACAATGATTCAGAGGTATAATATCAAAGGTAGCCAAGCCACTACTCTGGGCCAGCAGGAACTTTCTGTTCCAGTGCAGCAGAATCCAAGCAATCCACTCCCCGCAGCAGCAAGCCTGGGGCAGTAGCAGAACCTAAGCAGACCTGGGAAACTTCCTGCTTCACTGTCACACCCCTAGCTGACAAGCAAGCACTGAGCACCAGGACAATACCCCTGAGAACAATGAGGGTCAGAAATCCTACAGTTTCAGGGTCTGTGGCAGGTGGGGCAGGAAACACAGAAGGTGTGCTGAGACCCTGAGGGGCTGGAGCCCATGGGGTTGATATCTGATGAGACAGGGGTGAGATGGGTGGTGCTGGGGTGGGGCAGGCTGGGTGACCCCTCCTGGGGGGCTTGGGTTGTTCTGCTGTTGGGAATTTTGACCCAAAGTAAACCTGCTCTTAACAATGACTGACTAGAAACCTCAGTAGCCTTTTGGTAGGTAATATGACACTCTCTAAATCTCATCCATTCTAATAGTAGCATGCTCAGCTCCACTTGTATCAGCAGATGGCTCTGGGAAAGGAACGTGGTATTTAAAAATTGTCAGATAGTTACATATGCTTTCCCTAATCAAAGGCCTATGATTTAGTTCTAGCAAGACTATTCCCTAAACAGGATTAGATTCTTTACTTCCAGTTTTGCCATTTCACTTTTTCTAAGCTTTAACTAGAGATTATTACATGCAATATAAACATTGACATTAACTATCCTCCTAAGTGGTGCATGTTATGGACTACTTCTATGAATCCCATTATTTTAGAACTAGCAAAATCCAGTCCCTACACACTGCACAGTATGAAAATGAAAAGATCAACCATAAAAAAGATCAAGAGATAAGGACTCAGGCCCTCCCTGGTGGACCAGTGGGTTACAGCACAGCACTAAGAAACTTAAGCCACTTCTGCATGAGTTCGATCCCCGTCTGCTCCGGAGGAGCTCCACATGGCGTGGCAGACCGCTCCTGACCTGCCCGCTGCTCCCCTCAGCAGTGTACTTTGATCATCTGCCTGTTCTCCTCCTCACTCTGTCTCTGGTGCATCCTCTCACCCTCATCTCTGGCTTTACCCCAGTTCTGTATGAATAAATAAATAAATCTTAAAAAACAAAAAAGAGAGAGATAAGGACTCAACACAGATCCTGGATTCTCCCTCCCGACCCCCACACAAACAATTAGGCAAGCTGGGAAGTATTGTTTAACTTTTTAATGACAATCTGTGATGTCTTTTCCATATGTGAAAATCTTCCATCTTGACAAATATTAAACTGGACACGTAAATGTGGAAGATGAAGAAAACTGTTATAGTATAATAAACACAATTGTTGGTCTTACGTCAATGGCAATCTTAGGTTATTCAAATTTGAGTTGAAAGGAATCATAACAGGTTCCACATGCCTTTCCCTTTCCAATTTTCTCATGACATAAACAGTGCAAGGCGACACTTCTAAATAAATAAAGACCTGAATTGTTATCCAGCCACCTGACTACTGAAAAAATGACTTATGGATATGGGTCTTATCTCAAAATATGGTTCCACAGATGCCTTACTTTAAGGCCTTTGAGAAATATCCCAATGGGTCATAAAGTAACAGTTTCTGGGTTAACGTCTTCCTTGTTGATTCTCCACTGTTATTTCAAGTGCTTCTATGTTTTCATCTTCTAACATTCCAAAATTATCTCTAGTTCAGTACCAATTTTTAAGCTAATTTCTCTGTTTCAAATTCCCTTCTCAGATGTGTAGAATATTTGACTTTAAATGTGTATAAGTTATCAACATGATGATTCCTTTCTTCATGGCAAATTTCCTACTATAAATTTAAGCAGAAGGGAGTATTTTTGTCACACCCTTAATTGGTAAGTGTATTTTTTTATTAATATTTTCCACTTCTTTCACTGAAGGCACAGCCTTCTGTGAGTTCCACTTAATATAAGCAGAAGCCTTATATCTGGATACCAGGATTTGTGTTTCTGGGTGCTTATCACTAGCAACCCCCACATTCAACCCCCCTATTCTTACCTGCCTCATTTGTCTCCCCTCTATTTCTGCCACCCCTGAATATCTTATTCTTTCATGTGAGTTCACCAGTATTTAAAAAAATTAGAATTTATGCAAATTTGTAATAGGATTTCTGTGTGTTACCTGATCCTAACTCTGCAGAATTATAGATGAAAATCTTAAAAAGCAGATTTAGGCTCTCCCTGGTGGCGCAGCGGGGTGAAGCACAGCACTGAGAATCTAAAGCCGCTTCTGCATGAGTTCGATTCCCGTCTGCCCCGGAGGTGACCACATGGTGTGGCAGACCTCTCCTGGCCCGCCCGCTGCTCCCCTCAGCAGTGTACTTCGTCGATCTGCCTGTTCTGCTCCCCACTCTGTCTCTGGTGAAGCTTCTCGCCACCCCTGAGCCTCTGGCCTGTACCCCAGTTCTGTATGCACAAATAAATAAATCTTTAAAAAAAAAAAAAAAAAAAAAAAGCAGATTTTTCCTCAAGATAGTTTCCCCCCCCCCCCAGGTTCTGTAGAGTATTAGGATCACTTTCATTTTTCTGTTACATGGGTGAGAACTTATCAATCTAAAAATCTCCTTTCTTTTTTCTTTAGGTCAATTCAATTTTCTCTTACTATTTTTTTTTTTTTTGGCTTATATTCTCAAAGATTTGATCTATACTCAAGAATTTAGAGAGGGCAATGTGTGAGTGACTGTCTATGCTTCATGCCATTGGGGGCCCAATAGACTATGGTGGAGAATTATGGGGCTTTGATAGTGTGGTGACATACTAAAGAGGGGTGAACCTATATTGATAAATCATATACAGTGTTGTCAACTAACATTAACTCCATAAAAAAAAAATCACATATTTAAAAGCACCTTAGTAAAAAATAAAGGGATTTTTTTTTATATATTGAAAAAAATAGGAGGGGGAGCTTGAGTGAATTTTCTCCAGTTCTTGGCAGTTGTTTCCCTTCCAAATATGTTTTATTTGAGAAAGGTTGAAGTGAGTACAAAGTACCTAGATGAATGATGGCAGAAATCTAAAACTAGTTGGGAGAGCAGGGTTGCTCAAATGTCAGTGTGCGTGTATATTGTTCAGACGCAGATTCTGATTAGGTAGCTTGAGGTGCAGCTGAGTTTCTGCATGTCTAACAGGTGCATTGCTGCTATAAATACCCCGCTTTGAGAAGCACGGCTCCCGCAATCGGCTCACTTTCTTACCTTTTAGGGTCTTCAGGTATTCAAGGGTGTAGATGGTAGGGATCTACTTAATTGTAATTCATTGTAGAATGTGGGATGTAGGTGGGTTATTCTTGGATATATTCCATGTCAACAGCCTAATTAATGACCAGTCACATCATACACAATAAACACTGTTGGGAAAACCACATTGTTTTAGTTCAACAAGTATGGCATGAGGAAATATTCTCTTTGCTGATGTGAAGTCCTTTCAGTCTTGTAAAAAAATTCTTGTCTGGAAAATTGGTTAACAGAATAAAAAAGATGAAAGCTGCAGTGATAGCCAAGACCAACATTCATTTGGAAATGGCTTATTTCAGATTAGAAGGAAAAGAGTATGTTCAAACCACATCGATGCAAAAAAAATCATAAGATAAGTGACTATAGGGTTAAAACTGAGTATGTGGACAGCTAACGTACATGCCACTTTTGAGAATAAAAATAGTGTGTATCTTATTAAAAGCTGCCTGACAGGGTCAGCAGCCTAGTCACAGAACCTACCAAGAACAATTTCAATTTTAATAGGTTTTACTATGTATTTCATAAGCATGCCCATTGAAATTGAGTCATCAAAGCCTCCCAGTTCCTCCAAGACAGATTTTAGCCTGAGAGCTTGGAGTAATTATCCCACTGGATGTTAGTCTGTGTGGCTATTTCAGCCTCGTTCATCATTTCAAACAGCTACATACTCTGCCTGCTAATTTCTTCCGATGGATTAGACACTCTCACATGTCTATCTTTTTTTATTTCTGGGGGGTGAAATATGGCCTTCTTCCCATGTTTTAATAAGCTGAGCAGGCATGCACCACTGCACAGCTCCTGACTCCTATTTCCTTCAGCTCAAAGAATGATCTTCTGGAGGGAAGAGCTGGGTGTAAATGTGAAGGTGAAAACTTGGCCATTATACCTGCAGCTGAAACCAGCTGCTTTCAACAAGGGCAGAAAAGCCAGTTCTGAGCCATGCCGGTCTGCTTTTGTCAGCGTGTAGTACATTCTCAGCTGCTCTTCCTCCTGTATTTCACCTCTGCTCTGCCCCTGTGCCTCCCATTAAAAAGCCACAATGCATACAACTATTCATTGCAAGAGGTAACTTCCTCCGTGCTTCTCAGTAATGACCCTGGTTGAGCTTTTGAATTCAGGGGTTCAATGATTTCTTTATTCTCTGACCTCCCAGTGAGAACACACAATTTCACATGCTGCAATTATCAGTCCTTCTTAGACAGGTGGTGAAAAAAAAAGACAGGAATCCTGGGAACAAACCCATGCAGGTTTCAATTCTATCTCTGCCACTTAGAGCTTTGTGATCTGGCGTAAGTTATTTAACCTCTCTGAGCTTCTATTTTCTCATCTTCATATAGAGATAGATAATCTTTTAGTTGCAGGGTGGTGGTGGTGGGAGAATTAACAAGTGAGAACTGTGCGCCTACCAAAGAGCAGGCATCTCTGCACTGGAACGTACGATGCTTTCTTTCCCCTGGTCACCTGACAAATGACTTTTCCCTTTGTTCTTGCTGTTGTCAATGAGCTGCTAAGGGTTTGACAGCTTTACAGAAGACCCTAGAAGGGCAGATGGCATGGGGCAGAAGCAAGAAGACTGGTCCAATCGAGTCACAAGTCTAGGTGACTGTTCAGGCCTATCTTCTTGGCTAGACCTGGCTAGGGGCTGCTCACGCCCGGCTGCCTCCATTGACTCATCTTGACATCGATTTGAACCGCACACACTTTCCCTGGGTTGAAAATCAGAAACTGACCCTGTAATGCAAGGTAAAGGGGACCGCAGATGGACCACGCCTTTAGATAAAGTCTTCAAACTGATAAAAGCCTGGGTAATAGGGACTCAATTTTCTAACTGTTAGAAAAGGCCAGTCTCTTGAGAGATGGCAATTTAAGGAAAAGCTTCTTTTACTCTCGGCCCCAGCACTATAATGTATTTGCTGATAAATTGGAGATGGATACTTTTTATCCAGCTCAGGAGAAAGTGCAAAAGGTAGTAATTGGTAATTCTTCCAGAGATAGTGGTGCGGCGCTCAAGTCGCTCTCGAGAGATTTTTTGGGAAATGTGATATCATTTGGAATTATATTAATAAGAGTACTGCCTAGTTCCGAAAGTTGGAATTGGTAGAAGTTTTTTTTCTTCCTTCAGAAACATAGAGCATCTATATTCTTCATTTACACATAAATTATGTAAGTGGATAAAATCCTCATCATTAAAGAATGACCTTGATGTTAGGACACGTTGATATTATAGGTGATGTTCTTTGAAATTTTGCAAATTTTTGACATTAGTTCTGGTTCAGTGCCAGTATCAAGATCATTAGTGTTGAGTCAAATACTTTTGTATTCACAGGGTAGTAATTAAAATGACATTTCCAACTATTTATATATATTTCATCCAATGAGGTTATATGTGTATATGTGTATTTCATCTTCAATTTGTCACTCTTTGTGGTCTCATATTTCCTTTTTTGAGGGGGAGGGGGGCTGTGGGTGAAGTGAAAGGGAGAATATGTGTCCACACTGGTAAAGAAAGTTCCAACGGGAAGCCCGTTCAGCCCATGGTCCTTTGATCAACTCAGATTTTAATTGTATGTGTTGTTTGCTTGTATTTTCATTTTCTTTCCACATTACGCCATCAATGGACAAACGATTTCAAAAACAAGTCTTTTATCTTAAGTGGGGAAATGAAAATGCATCAGACAAAATCTCCTATCAAAATCTCCTGTCAATAAGCTTTGCTTATTCTAATGCATTTGTATTCCAAAACAGAGAAAGATGGTTAGTATGCACATGTTTCCTGTGAAAGTTGATTTTCTGATAACTTAAATGAGAACCTAATAGAATAAAACTCCCTTATAAAATTTTGACACCATGTCTCATCATATGTGAGGTGTTGTTCTAAAAGACTGTTTTTTAAGCGGATCCTGAAGTAGCAAAAGTGCGCATCATAAACATGGACTTTCATTATCACCTATAGAGACAAGTTGTTCAGATAGTTGGAAGGTCAGCTTCCTTGAATTTAACAATGCTATATATATCCTGAGCTATAAAACAAATGAAACACATTCCTTCCATATCTTATAAATTCAATGTTAAAGCCCATAATGCTTCACTGACAAATGCTAATTAAATATTTGACATGAGGTTGTATGTCAACCATATGATGGCTAGGAATTAAGAAGCAAGATAAAAGATTGAGATGAATGTTTGTGCAAGGTATATCTTCCTGGTTCAGACTTTATGCATTGTGTCTAAACACTTTTTTATCATAAAGGGGAAAAGAAGCAAATTTCAGAATAGTTCAGAAAGAAGGTAAACAGAAAGTTCATTTACCATCAGGCACAGAAGAAAAATAATACTATCAGTGTTTGCAAGTTTCCTTCTAGTCTTTTGTAGGCACTTATCTTTGCATTTGTTTAGCAATTTAATCAAAACTTAATGCCATTTGACGGCTTTTTATTTCATTGAAGTTTCTCCTTGCTTTCACTTGATTTTCATACTTATCCATGTAAATGAATGTGGTTCATACTCTTACAGACTGTTGCACAAATTTCCTGCCCTTTCTAGTGATGGTAGTTATTTTTTTCAATTTCCAAGTTTGTTAAGAGACTGTGATGAATTTCAAAGCTTACATCTTTTTAAAAATTGAGCAAATTGAAATTTCTACTTCCTAGGTGATAAAATAATTTTAATTTTCAAGAGAGTTTTTTTTAATCTATCTTAGTTGTAGGAAACTTAAAAATACAAAAAGATATGGAGATAAAAATTATTATACGGCCCTCCCTGGTGGCGCAGCGGGTTAAAACATAGCACTGAGAATCTAAAGCCGCTTCCACATGAGTTCGATTCCCGCCTGCCCCGGGAGGTGACCACATGGCGTGGCAGACCTCTCCTGACACGCCCGCTGCTCCCCTCAGCAGTGTACTTCGTTGATCTGTCTGTTCTGTTCCCCGCTCTGTCTCTGGTGAAGCTTCTCACCACCCCTGAGCCTCTGGCCTGTACCCTAGTTCTGTATGCACAAATAAATCTTATAAAAAAAAATTATACACAATCCTACAAACTAGAAAAATGATTAATGGTAGCATGGTCTTTTTCCTATACACAACAACACATACACACACACTGTGCAAGCACCCACACAATTTATTCTACTGAAACTTCATTGTGTATAAACATTAGGATTCTGCATTATTGGTTTCACTTTACATTAAGCAATAAACGTTTTCTTAAGTTATGATTGCCAAAATATGATTTTTAATGAATATAACATTTACTAGTCATTCCTCACTGTTAAATTTTTAGAATGTTTCTAAAACTCTGCTGTTTTAAATAATAAATTTTTATGTGTATCTCTGATTCTATTCTTCTATATAAATTTCCAGAAGTCATAGTACAGTCCAAGGCTGTGCCTTTTAGACATTTCAATCATCCATTTATTTTCCAAATAAGTCATATCAAAGTTCACCCCTGGATGGGTATATTCCCTATCTATTCTGGCTGGGTATATTCAATGAACCCTCAGTAACATTTAGTATGAATAGCACAATACTTTACCATTTTTAGCTACAGAAGTGAAAAATGACAACTCATTTTAAAAGTTTTCACCAATTTTTTACTAGTCAAGTTTTCTATTACTGTATGATAATTTCCCAACTTATTTTGCAGATATAAAAATGCTACATTATATATTGTATTAAAATATATAAAAATAAAATACATAAATTATATTTTGTGAATATTAAAATAAAGCCTAGGAACTATATATGTAGCCTAGATTATATAAAAAATCCAGTTACAAAGATAAAAAAGTAATTATTGCTAAAAATCTCTTACCATTCAGATGTAATAGTCACTTTATATAAAATGATCATTATTCCAAACAGCCACAGGCAGTACATGTGGTTTTTGAAGCCATTTTACAGGACTATTACTGACATTTAGAAAACTGTGCGAAGTACACTGCTGAGGGGAGCAGCAGGCGAAACAAGAGAGGTCTGCCACACCACGTGGGTCACCTCCCCAGCTGGGGATGGTGAAGTGGCTGCAGCTAGCTTCCTAGTGCTGCACTCCAATTGGTTGTGCCACTAGTGAGGGTCTAAAGAACTTTTAAGATCTACGTTTTCAACAAACTCTACATGCACAATATGGTTTTGTTAACAGTAGCCACTATTTGGTCACCCTTCAGAACTTATTTATTTGGCATTGATGAGACTGGGACTACCCTCTCCCTACCTTTTCTGCCCTGACTTCTAGCAACCACCTGTCTATTCTCTGCTTCTATGAGCTTGACTCTTTTAGAGTCCATGTTTCTTAACTGCCTAATATCATTTTCCAGAAGTATTGGCTAGTGTGTGTATTAACGCCATAAGCAAGATGGCTCTAGAAATTGGAGGGATAAGGCTTGTTACACTTGGGTGATAAGCCAGTATCTCCCATTCATAAAAGTATGTTCCCTTAGTTCCACACATTACTATTCCTAATAAGATTCCTTCTATTCCTGTTTTGGAGTAATTGCCCCCAAACCTCCAATATTCCTGAGCATGGACATTAAACATACTCAAGAACTTTGCTGTAATTTCATGAAAACATTTCCATCTGAAATAGAGTTGAATCATGTCTCTGCATCCTATCTTTTGAAACAGAAAGCAATTTAACATTATGTGTTTTCTTGTGTTCATGTCAATTTATGTAATATATACTAATATCAACCTTTTGTATAGAAATTTAAATCAAGTCCACTTCTGTTGTCTTAGTTTTGATTCCTGATATCCTATTATTACTTCAGTTTAACATGGCTTAATTGGTAATCTAAGGTTATATAACACCCTTCCTTTGCCCTAACTTTACTCCTATGTTACAATATACCCACTTACTTTGATTCTAATGGTACATTCTTTTCTATATAGCTTTAAAAATATGCCAGTTCTTCACGGATTTTGTCTGCACGTTAGCTTTTTATTGTATCTTGGACAGTTTATAAAGATTTATACATAAAAATGCTGTATTAAATAAACAGCGATGCTAAAATTGCTTTGGGTCTGATAAGGCAGACACTGCACTTAATAAATCATTTATCGATTATAAAATGCTATTTTTACAAGTTAATTATTTATACTTCATAATATGGAAAAATTAAAGCAAATATGATGCCTTAGAATGGAAGATAATGTTTTTTCACAGTCACTTCACAGCTCTTAGATATTTGGACTGGAAATGGAAAAGGAAGGAGAGAGTGTGACTGACTTTGACAATGAATATGAGAAAGAGGTTTATTTCTTTAATTTTTACTTTTAAAATGTAATATGTAACATTACATATTCTTTAGTGCCTAAAGAACACTACAATAAAAGCTCATGAATTTGCCCACTCCACTTACTTGCAAACTCATTTTTTTTAGACCACCTGACATTCTTTCATTACTATGGTATTAGAAGTCAAACTGTAGCAAGATTCAAGTGAATTCTGTATAATACATGCCATAATTTGAAAACTTTAATATATTTTCAAAGCAGTTCAATATGAACACAATTCAACTGTAGCTCTTAAAGCATTTTCTATTGGATTAAGAATTTAATGTTGTTGATCAATTACTGTGAAGTGAGCCTAGGAAGCTTAAGAATACTGCCCTGAGTAGTTCCAAAAATATGTTTTGGAACTACTGATGCTATCCTAAATGAGAGTGAACATCACATTCCATCTTACGTATTCCTAGCTATGTGAAATCTCAATACTAAAAGAATTTCCTAGTATCATTTCTGCTTAAATTTGTCTACTTTTTGTGAACATGTGTTTTGGATTATATATAAAAACTTCAGCATAAACATTAGTGCTAGCCAGGTGACCTTGCTAACAGCTGGCAGGTATAGCTAATTCAAGTTTTTTCGAGTTAAATGTTACCTTAGAATAAAATAAAAGAGGAAAAGAATACTGAAGTCATTGTGAAGAATTGAAACACAATACTATTAAATTTAGACCTACCTTGTTTTGGGTCTTCATGGTATTTAATAAACATTAATTAATATTAGTTAATTAACTCTAGTATTTCATAGTGCTTTAGGAGGTAAATATTATCATCTTAATTTTATATAAGATCAAAGAATAAATAAAGGTTTAGTTTAGTTTAGTTTCTTTAGACTACAGATGGTAGAGATTTTATTTTCTACAAGGAAAATTAAGATGATTATTCAATAACATTGCTAAATAAGGTAGGAGACATGACAATCCCTGTCTATAGCACCAAGCACATGATAGGGTTGCAATTAACATATGCTGCATTTTTTAAGATTTATACTAGTTAAAAGGAAAAATCCACTCATCAGAAATGTATGCATATATAGAAAGAGAGCATGCTATGATTTTTACATATAACTTTAATCAGTTATATGTTGATTAGTTGATTAGAATTGGAAAACATTTTGAATGCATGAATTTATGTTTTCTTCTTTAGAAAGTGCCAACATCTTTGGTGAAACAAGAAGGCAGTTGCTATATTTTCCAATATCTCCAGAATGAGATTATGGATTCTCTTTAGTACCTAATGATACCCAGGTTGCTATCAAACTGTGTGGTAAATTTAATCAGGTCAGTAAAGAACTCAGTAAATCATTAATAGGCTTTCTAGATCTAATACCACTACATTAATGGCCTGGTTAGATTTTTTTCTCTCTTCATCTAATTGGCTGAAATTTCATCTCAATTTATTAGGGGTTTTAGTGTCAGGTTGAAATATTCTGTGTCAGATTGTTCTTCCTACAGCTAACCTAAATTCTTCATGATACACTTGCATATGAAAAGATCCTTGTTTTTTCTGGTCTTTGCTGGCACAGCTTCTGAACAGGGCTCAGTGGACCCCACAGGTATCCGGAAAGCTGCCAACCTCACTGCAGATTCTTCTTTTTGTGAGTTAGCAAGGTACTATTCTCAAGAATCTTTCTTGCCTTCTGCTTAGTAAACAAAGTGTGCTTTCAGCTATGTTGGGTGAAATAGAAACTTGTAACAATTCTTTGCAGAGTTTTAGACTCCAACTCTTCTCCCCTACTTACTTGTTCAGGTTTATAAATTGCTTGAGGTAGTGATGAAATTTTTGTATTCTCTGTAGAGCTTTGGAATATTATATGATAGCAGCAGAAAGCCACCAGGTTGAGCAGGAGGATGAAGGAAAGAAGCACCTGCCAGAGATGGGCCAGGAGGAGTGAGCTGGGGACCAACAAGGAGTCATCAAGAAGTGAAGAAATTTAGCCCAGTGACATCTCCCCACCTCCTCCCACACCAAACTCCTGTCCCCCAGGCTAGCCACACCACCTGGCACAGAAAAGCGCCAGAGGTGGCTACTTTCTCACAAACCTTCCTACTATTGTCAGTGCATCAGAACCCTTGGGTATGAATTCTCATCCTAATATTTTCTAATATTTACTAGCAGTAAATCTGGCAGGCTGTGTCATCTTCTTGCCTCAATTTCCATAACTGAAAATAATGAATACCAATAATAGTGTCAATGGCAATTGTGATGAGGAGTAAATGAAGTAGTTAGTCCAAAAAGATAAGAATAGTGCCTGGAATTTAGTATGCTTTCATTAGATGTCAGGAATGGTAACAATTATAATAATGTGATGCATTTTAGACACAGTTTACAAAAAGAGGTGAATGACGACAGATTTTTGGATGCTTAGGAGCAATAAAAATGGTACACAAGTAGCAAAATGAAAAATAATATCAGAAATATAATCATCAGATTCTACTATAAATATTGAATGAATATTTGTTGAGCCAAGAGAATCTGTGATTATAGAAATTTCACCCAAGCAGCTCCCCTGACAAAAATGCAGACTGATACATTTCATGAAATTAGATTTTATTGCATGAGTGATCAATAGAAAATATATTAAAATATTGTCAAATAATAGCATGAAATGGATAAGGGTTTTTGATGGACTTCCTCCTCTCTTAGAAGCCCAGTGATAAACAAATCGAGTTTTTCCAGCCCTACATCAGAATAATGCTCTCTGCTATAAAATTGTTAAAATTTGCTGCATAAATGGATAAGATGTCCAAATTACCAAGGCATTCATCCTTGAGGCAAAATCAGTCACATATAGTCATAATTCTAGAAAACCAGCCACAGTGTTAGTGATAAACACACTTAGGGAGATAGCTGAATACATTTATTTGTGAAAGTTCCTTCATCAAATAAAACTGTTGAATGTCACTTAATATCAGTGTCACACTTGGCCATTATTTGTTGATGCTATCAGATACTTCAGTGTATGTTGGAATCAAGGAACTCAAGATCAGAGAGACACTTGTGCTGGAAAATGAAAAGGGATGCCACTTTTCTCAGCTTATCAGTGACAACTCACACTTGGAGATTTTTTGTCTTGAGCAAGCTCTTTTGTGAGCAGCATCAGAACAGACTCAGCAGCTGCCCTGTGTTTTAGTTAATACTGTGGCAGAGCAAACTGTCCCCAAATGGTTGGCTGGAGTGAACAGTCATTGGCTTAGGTTGCCTGGATTTCATGGGGCAACACTCCATGCAGGGCTCAGCAGGGTGAACCTCTGATTCTGTGTCCTTCAAGAAGGTCAGTTAGTGGGACTCAACTAGTGGATGGGCTCCCATGGGGGGCCCTGCTGCTTCCTCCACATTCCTGGTTCCTTAGCTCGGTGTCTGAGAGATGGGGCACAGCTGGGACTGTCAACCACAGCACACCATGTGGCCTCAGACAAAGCAGCTGATTCTGCTAGAGCCAGTGTTCCACATGGACCAGGAGAAGTTGCCTGGCCGGTCATGCCATTCACAGGCACAGGCTGCATTGATTACCAGCAAGTTATAAATTCAGATCAGATGCAAGGAGAGGGAGTAACCCCACGTCAGGTTATACCTATGTCAGGGAATCTCATCACTGTGGATTTTTTTTTAATTTTTAAAAGAAAAATTATTTTAAAGATTCACTTATTTATGCATACAGGCCAGGCTTCACCAGAGGCAGAGTGGGGAGCAGAACGGGCAGATCAACAAAGCACACTGCTGATGGGAGCAGCGGGTGAGATAGGAGCGGTCTGCTGTGCCATGTGGGTCACCTCTGCGGCAGGGATCTAACTCACCCTGAAGCGGCTGCGGCTGGCTTGCAGTACTACATCCTGGGGTGAAAGGATTCACCAGAGACAGGGTGAGGAACAGAACAGGCAGATACACTGAAATATACTGCTGAGGGGAGCAGTGGTGAGACAGGAGAGGTCTGCTGCGCCATGCGGGTCAGCTCCTTAGCTGGTGGGGGATCCAATTCAGGCAGCTGGTGATAACTTGATAGCGCTGAAACTATACCCCCTGAGACATCTGGGAGGACTCCATTACAGAATTTTTAAGGAATAATAGAAGCGTGTATATTTGAATATCTGCTTCTTTATTTTGCTCTTCCAAAGGAGAATGTTTAGAGAACCGAGAAAAAAAAAAAATGGCCTCTCTTTCTCTCTCAAAAGTAGATCCTAGAGTTACAGAAACAATTCTTCAAATACTTAAAGACTTAAAAATTCTCACACTCAGTGAGACCATTGTATTCAACTCTACCAAATAATCTGACCATTTTGATGAAGTAGTTTAATAATGGTATTGGTTAAAAAACTGAGATTGGCCCTCCCTGGTGGTGCAGCAGGTTAAAGCACTGCACTGAGAAGCTAAAGCCACTTCCGCATGAGTTCGATTCCCGCCTGCCCCGGAGGTGACCACATGGCGTGGCAGACCTCTCCTGACCTGCCCGCTGCTCCCCTCAGCAGTGTACTTCGTCGATCTGCCTGTTCTGCTCCCCACTCTGCCCCTGGTGAAGCCTCTCACCACCCCTGAGCCTCTGGCCTGTACCCCAGTTCTGCATGTACAAATAAATAAATCTTTAAAAAAAAATTAAAAAAAAAACAAAACTGAGATTGCACCATATACATAAAAATCTTATCAATTAACTCTCATTGATATGATTAGTTTATACATACCAGCTATGGGGTCTGTACACATATACAAACATACATCTTAAATAGTATGTTCAAAATAATTGATTAAAACGAAGTTTCATTCAGTCTTTTCAATAATAAGAATAGCTGTTTTGATTTATGGGCTCATTTTACTAGTGTCCACTTGGTGATATGGTCAAGTTATTAAGCTCTCAGTGACCCTGGCAGATACACTGAGCAACATGCTAAACATTTTTTTTTATCTGTGGAAGAGGAATGATAATGTCAAAGGAAATGAAGGAAAAAATAAGAACTCTTTCTGAGGGTAAAGGACTTATGTCCTATTTAAGATCTACATTTCATCCTCTCTGCTCCACCACTTCCTTTTATTCTCCATCAATGTGATTTCAGGTAGCTGGAGAAAGAATCTGGGAATATTTTCTCTTTCTTAAAAAAAGTTGCATCTTCTTATTTTTAGTGCAAACACATAGGTTGTTCTAAGAACGATAAAAATCACAAATTTGCCAAGATTTCACTTTAGAATGTGGTAAATCACTTCTGACTTAAAATAATGACATTAACATAATAATACTTATACTAATCTATGTACAAAGGAAAGCATTCAATAAGAACTGAAGTTCTGCATACAAAGTATTCCAAGGGTTAAATCAGTAGCATAATGGCTCCAAATCCTTGCTTAAAATATGCCCCTTCTTAGAAAAAAAAAGAAAAATGATGGGTATGCACATGATTGACAGCCTTTCCAAACAGAAGTGTTGCTATAATTAAGCAATAATGTATGAGTGAGTGTACATTATGACAAATTGGAAGCTTGGTTGATTAGATTGAGCATATAAGCTGTCAGTATAATTATCATATTTTAATCATTTTTCTCCATTTTTTATAACAGCATTGTCTTCAGCCTCATTTGGTGCTTATTAGATTGATATTCTAAGAGGAATTGTACAACATAAAACATGTCCTTAAACAGGATGAACTTTAGATAAGGCTTTCGTTATGTCTATAAACATTTATAATGATTGCTATTATGTTTCTACTTTTTTGTCTTTACTGTTGTACTTTGTGGAAAAATGAAAATTTCGTTTTCAGGATAAAATGGATCAATGTAAGCAGATATGGCTCCATGAAACGTATTTCAATAGAAGCATATAAAGTATTTATTAAAAATGCCTTCCAAGTACAGGCTTTTCTTTTTCCATTGCCTGGATTTGATGGAGACAGGTCATTCAAGTAGATAGTTCAATCCTTTCAGACAGATACTTGGCTTCTTACCACTTGGTACCGCTCACTGTAATTACAAATATTGAATCTGTTGACTACACAGGAAAGGAAGGTTTAAGTATAGGTGGGAGATAGAGGTGATAATCCAGTTTCTACTCATGAAAGTCTGCTATTACAAACAAGGAGAGACTCCTAAGGAAAAGGCAAGCTGTCACTGATTCTCAGGCTTTTAAATGCAAAGCCTGTAAACTGATTGCTCCTCGGGTGCTATGATGTAAATGCAAGGAAGACCTTAAGGGTTTGAATATCAAATGTTCATTTCTCTGAACCAAATCAGGATACTGAGTGGACAATCTCAGCCATCCATTCTCATCATATGCAAAGAAAATGATCCCAGACACTCAGTTCTAGAATTTTGTCTTAGTGAACCACAGTGCTGGAGTCGTTGAAGTACATGAATATGATCCTCTCCATTTCCTCCAGCTTGTCAAGGTTCTAAGAGAGATATAAAAATTATGAATATATCCCTCCTATTCCCTGACCTCAAGGTGATGCAAGCTACAGTATGATCTTTTTTATTCATAAACTTTTACTGAGGCCCCAAAATGGGCCCTTGTTAAAGAGTTTTATTGCATGGAAGTAAATTACATGATAGCAATACGTCACTTCCTTGCAGTAAGAACTGTCCAAATCAGTAATCAGTCAGTAAGTGTGCTAACAACAGATCCAGCAGATCCTCCCATTACTTGAAAATCATGTCGCCTCCATTCCTGACTGTGACTTAGTGTGGCGTACTGTTTGGCCTCATCAGCAAATCCATGTGGAATAACTCACTCTCTACGGCACCCAATTATCTGTATTTTCATGCTGTGTTTTTGTGGTGCTCAAGAACATTTTGAAAAAAGAAAAAAAGATGTAGACAATTGATTGAGAGATTTTATATATGTTGATCACAGACTAAATCTGGTATAGTCTTAGACTAGTAGGAAAATAAAGTATGTTACCTGACACCTACAAGTTGGAGTAGGTATTAGTCAGATTCAGGAGGGAATTACCAATGATGCATAGATTACAATGTGAAATTGGTAGTATTTTTATAAGGACATGGATAAACTCACAATCTGAACAGCGGATTATTAAGGGGAGACTAGAAAGTTAACTTAGAGCCAAGACATAGAAGGAATCAAGAATGAACAACAAAATTATTGCTAAGACTTGACATTCTTTTGATTTGTGATATAGACTGAATATTTGTGACCCCTAAATTAATATGTTGAAATCCTATCCCCAGAGGTAGGGATTTTGGGGGGAAAAATTAATGGAATTCCTAGAAAAAACAGAAATTTTCTCCTGTGCTCACTCTCTCTCCCATAATGGGTACCCTGACACTCAAGCTAAGGTAGAAAGGAAGACTTGGGGTAACCTCTGCTGAGCCCAGAGGATCCAGAGCACATATGTAAGTGACTTGGATAGAGAGAAAGAAGAAGGGATCAGAGGACAGGGAAGGTAAACAGCTTGCTAACACTCTGGCTTATATTTCAGGAAGTAAGAGGTAAAAGCTGTGGTCAGAGATGTGGAAGAGTAGAATTAATGTTGTCCTGGTATTTTAGACCAAGAGGGTTTTATGATTTTTCCTAATTGTTATTTTTAAAAACTTTATCCTGGGGGCAATAATTTTGAAGGACTTTATGCAGGATAGTTGATTAAGTTGGAGTTGTAAAAACATTATCTGGCTGCAGTACTGATTGTTGCCAGGGGACAAGATCAAAGCCAAAAATCCCCAGAGGTAAGTTAACAATGCATATTAATGGGGCCTCTTTTAAAGTGTGTGATATATATATATATATATATATATATATATATGAGTTTGCTTCTGCGATTAAGATTTGCTTCATTACATGTTCAATAATAATTTAATAGTTGATCAGTTCATATAATTAAGAAATGCCTAATGAACACATAGTAAGTATGCTAGTGATTTGGGTTGCAAGGATGAAGAGGTCCCTTCTTTAGTGATTTTTCTGTTTGTTGATTAGCAAGGCTGGTATCATTGACCAATGGCTTTTCTATTAAACCAGTTAACCGCAAAATTCAATTCACACAGTACTCTTATCTAAGATAACTGAATCTGAAAGGATGTGGTTTTGCAATCTAAAAGGTGCTTATTGCTCAGCCATATCTTCTCTTGGTATTTGGCTTTGATGGATTTCTTTCCATCTTTACCTCATACATGCTGATGGCATAAGTACTGTATACATGCATACTTAAAAGGATCTACTACTGTGACTTTCCAGAATTTGTAGGCTTGTTCTCTTTTCCAACAATTTCTTCACTTCTCCAATCTCATTATTCCAGATTTGCTAGTGCTATGAAATATTGCAATGACCTTTTTAATTCCCCTGAATTTTTACAATCTTGGAAATTTAGTACAACAGCCAAAGTTTAATCATATTCACTGATGCAAAAGACAAAATAAGGCTCTTTTAACTTCTGTAGAAGATGTCACTTCCAAGGTAGCAGAACTGCCTGAGATTCCCTGGCCACACCCCGTTTCTCATGTGGTTTCACTACACTATGACACATCCACCCACTTTTTATACTGGAACTTGTACGCTACAGACACCTGTCTTTGATCCACATTTTGAAGCTCACTCACCAGGATTCCTATATTCTGTATTCATTTTTCTTTTCTAAAAATGGCCTTTCAGATTTATTCATAATGCTACTCATTCAGAAATTTCCAAGTTTCTGCTTTAATTTGGAATACGTATGTTCTTTTTGAAGTCTCTGCAAAACCAGAGACTGTAGCTACATGAGTCACCAGGCTGACTACTCATTTATGTAGGTGAATATCTAACAATCAGTGGATGATTCTTTAAGTCAAACTGAATGCTTGAGGGTTTAGCAGAGCCCAATCATTTAACCAAGAATCATTACAGGTGTCTTCGTTTCAGTTCTCAATTGTGCAGTTCAATTGATGGATGAGATGGCCTCAAGAAAAGTAAGAAAGAAAAAGAGCAATGTTCTTCACCTAGCTCAAAGTGACAGGGCAGATCAGCTCTCTGAAACTCCCTGTCCATACAACACTTGTGATCATGGTGATTGATGAAGGATCCGATCAGCTCTGAGCTGTTTGGGTATCAAACTGATAGGAAAAAACAGTGCTCACCTTGTTCCTGCAAACAGTTTCAAGAGGTCCACAGCTAACACACTCTCCAGCTACATCCAGGCTCTGTCCTTTTGAGGAATGTTAAGTGTTGACCGATTTGCACTTGTCCTGACAGTTTGCTTTACAGGGAGTAGCATTAAAGGTAAACTCCAAATGTTTTCTCTTCCATAACCACTTTCTAAAATATTAAATTGAGCCCTGCTATGAGTATAGGTGTGCTAGAGCAACTGAGAAATTAGATATATTTTTGCTTGCACACATTTCTTCTTGAGGGTATTTTGCAGATTATCCTGTCCACAGCCATGAAGAGCTGGCTTGCTGCCTTTCAATTTGACAGTTTTTCTTCCCCAGAGAATGTGTGGCTCCTGACAGTGTGTGTGGTCATTATTAGCCTCACAGATGAGTTTTCAAGAAAATCGAAACCACAGGGTTTTGGGAAGGATGGATGGACTTTGGACTACATAGGACTTATTTTAAGTCTGACATTAGTAGAAACCAAGAACATTGTAATATGTATGTGTGAAGAAAGGGCTTTTGTTGTTCTTTATACTATAAAATGGATTTTTGCACTCCTTGGTGGCCCGGTGGGTTAAAGTGCAGCACCATGTAGCTACACACAGCCACTGCAGCAGGAGTTCAATCCCTCGCCAGGGAGGTTGCCTTTAAGTGATGACCTCTCCTGACCCCCTTGCCACTTCTCTCAGCAGTGTATTTCAGTAGATATGTTTGTTCTGTGCCCCACTCTGTCTCTGGTGAATCTTCTAACCCCCAGCACCTCTGGCCTGTACTCCACTTCCTATGTGCATAAATGAATACATCTTTTTAAAAACAGTTTTTCTAGTAAATGATTAATGAGTTAAAAAATAAGATACAGTAGGGTCCTCCCTAGTGGCACAACTGGTTAAAGCACAGCACTACGAAGCCTTTGCAGTCACTGCAGCATGAGTTCGATCTCCAACCAGGGAGGTGACCCATATGGCTCACTGCTCCCCTCAGCAGTGTACTTCCTCAATGTGCATATTCTGCTCCCTTCTCTTCCTGTGGTAAATCCTCTCACTGCTCCTGCCCCTCTGGCCTGTACCCCAGTTCTGTATGCATAAATAAAATAATCTTAAAAAATACAGTAATATAAAGTATAGTTGCAAGACTATGGAGCAAATTTATAATCATCATAAACTTTAACAAATATTTACATTCTTAAACAGTGTATATTATTGCTCAATCACCTAAAGGGTGTTAGCAAAGGAGTTCTTTTTCTTAAGTCAAAGTTGCTGATCTCTTTGTTGAGCTAGAAGTTATTGAGAAGAAAAAACAGCGATGTCATTGCTATGATCTGCGACCAGGGCGCGTCAGGCTCCATAAATTTGTTTTATTTGATTTAGATAGATAATATACCTGGACACAGTTGACATGAAATTATTTTTATTTAAAGAACAATTTAAAAAGGAACAAGCTTATTAAAAAGAAGTTTAGCGGGCAAAGTAGAACATAAATAGAATGTGCGAGGGAAGCAGTACGAGGACAGAGAGAAGGAAGCCCAGCAGAAAATGGCGGTGGACCATGGGTGAAGTGCGTGCATTCTGGTGGGAATTTCTCAGTAATGTCCAAATAATATCTCAATAAAAATAAGTAGGAGAGATATAAAATAGTCCCACCACCCAGTTATAGATAACATATTATTCAGCATTCTAATATTACTATTTAAAAATATGCCAAGATTTAAAAAGATGTAGCTGTGATCACAATGTATCTATAATACTGATTATATATAATATGTAAATCAATGCTGTTTATTTTAACCTAAAATTATAAACAAGAGAATCTACCAAGACAATCACATAATCTTCAGAAATTAAATTATAAAATATTCTTATAAATTCTTTGATAGTAGTTTGTTGCCTATTAACTGTACTTTCCTCCACTGAAACTTTCCTAGAAAACCTTAAATGTGTTGAAATGGTTCCCCCCTCCCCCCCATGACTTGGAGAAAAGTGATTCTTTTCACTGGCATATCTTGGATTATGTCTCAATCATAGTGGCCCCCTGATCAGTACAGGTACAAATACCCTGTACCAGAGGCAGTCCAGTGTTTTGCTCATAGCTACATTTCAAGCTATTAGACTATTGCCTTGCATTTATAGGGTAGTGAAAAATGGTTGCTGAATGAATGAACTTTAAATGCTAAAGAGCTTTACACTGAAAATAAGAATCCAGTGGACGAGACCATTCTTTCTGTACATTACTGTATCGGAATGTGATGTTCAGGACTGTTGCCACCATATTACAACTTGTGTAAGGAGCAAGACACCAACCCACATGTGAGGTCAACCCCTGATATTCAGAAAAGTACAGCTCAACCCTACTCTGCAGATCCCTGCTTCTGGATTTTTTGAGATAATAAAGTTCCTTCTTCCTTGTTGTTCAAATCAATTTGATTTATGAGTTTCTGACATTTCATGTGAAATCATCTTGACTGTTACATGTATTTTTTTTAATATTTATTTATTTATGCATACAGAACTAGGGTACAGGCCAGAGGTGCAGGGGCGGCAAGAGGCTTCACCAGAGACAGAGTGGGGAGCAGAATCGAGGAAGTACACTGCTGAGGGGAGCAGCGGGCGGGTCAGGAGAGGTCTGCCGCGCCATGTGGTCACCTCTGGGGCAGGTGGGAATCGAACTCATGCAGAAGTGGCTTTAGCTTCTCAGTGCTGTGCTTTAACCCGCTGCGCTACCAGGGAGGGCCATGTTATATGTTTTTTTACATTAGGAGTTTCTACATTTTTTAAGCAATATGTTAGAAAAGGAGAGAATGAAAGGGATAATATAAGTTTGTGCTGAAAAAATATGAAGAGAATGATGTATTTCAGAATGAGTGAAGCAGTCAGACAGTTGAAGAAAATTAAGATAAGCAGTAAACTTGGGGAAAATAAATTTTAAAAACAAATTCTGATAACAACAGAACCCTGCAAGGAAATTTCAACCTGGTTAAGGCTAATTGTGAAAACATCAGAACACCTCCTAAATACCTCCTTTTAACATTTCAGATCAAACTTTGCATAATATGACTGACAGTCTACATTATTTAAGAAACTACTCGGTTTGACTAGAGGACTGAATGTCTATTTAAACAAGATCATTACGGCCCTTCCCTGGTGGCACTGTGGGTTAAAACATAGCACTTGAGAATGAGTTAAGAAGCTAAAGCCACTTGAGCATGAGTTCGATCCCCGTTCCGGAGGTGATCCACATGGTGCAATATACCTCTCCTGACCTGCCTGCTGCTCCCCTCAGCAGTGAGTGTACTTCATCAGCCGGCCTGTTCTGCTCCCCACTCTGTCTCTGGCAAATTGTCTCATCATTCCTGCACCTCTGGCCTGTACTCCCCGTTCTGTATGCATAAATAAATAAATCAAAAAAAAAAAAAAAAGACCATTACAATAAGAAATTTAAAAGCACATAACCCAAAAAAATGCAAGGTCTAAAAACATACCACGTTTCTTTATGGCAATCCCATGTCGTTTTATTGGGAAAAATGTGAAGCCATAGTGAGAGACTTAATCTTTCAAAAGATCACGTAAAATAAAATTCTAGCAAAGGATGGTAACATGTAATCATTTATACAAAAGTAAACTAATTGTAACTTGTTCCTTTTGGTAGACTTCCCTCTTGTGCTGTGACTCTGTTGAGACCACACTTACTATGTTACCATCTCAAGGAAAAACCCACAAATCCAATTTCAGAAGTGTCTCCATGTAATGTAGGTTATGTGTGTCAGAGAGTGATGCAGGAGAGAGTTACATCCATTTGAGTCAACACAATTTGGGATTGCCTCTCTTCAGGACCAAGTCTTTCATTGGTTCTTGTTGATCTTGTACTTCTTATTCAAGTATCATGTTTAATGCACCTTATCATCCTAATGTGTTTAATTATCTGTCTCTCCCATTCGACTATGTGGACATGAATGCAGGGATTGCTCCTGTCTGACACAGCTCACAGGCTGAAAAAACAATGCCAGCAATGTTTTATTCAAAAAGGAAAGTGTGTGTGTGTGTGTGTGTGTGTGTGTGTGTGAGTGTGAACATATTGGATGAGTAATTATGTAGAAATAGACATGGTTGTGTAACTCCATGGAGTCAAACTAGACTCGGTGTTGAGTGCATCTGTGAGACAGATTTCTAGACAGTGCAAGAAAAATCTTTTTCAAAACAAGCACTTTCCAGCAATGACTGGAGTTGGCTCAATATAAGAAGAACCTCCTGTTGTGCAAACACAAGTAGAAGCCAAGTGAGTCTTTCTCAGGAATGACAGAGAATAGATTCCTGCCCTGGGGGGACAGTGAGATTAAGTGAACTCTAAATCTTCTTCTCATGTTATGCATCTAATCCCAGTGAGCTTGCAGTTCTAAATGGAATGGATTAGGAAAAACTAACAGTCATGAAGCACCCCTCTAGAATGAAGCATTCCTACTCTTTAGGGATACAGTTATGAATGAGGAAGATTGGGCCCTGTCCTCTGGAACTGAGATTCCAGTGAAGGAGAGAGGTGATGAAGTTAGAAACCAACAAAATATAATAAATTAATTTTAAATAGTGACTAGAGTTATAAAAATAACATTAATACAGTGAGTGACTGGAGATAGGACCAGATGCCTTTAGATGAACAGTGAACAAGGAAACAGTCTCTATTTTTTCATAACTATAAAAGCAGACACCAGGGATACCCGTAGTTAACATTCTCTCTGAAAACCCTGTTCTATATTATGTATATGCCAAACACTGGAGATGTACAACTTGATCTGGGATACTTACAGCCATTTGGGAAAGATAACTATGTCATTAGAGAAATTGGTATATACTAAGACGGTCATTTGAGTAGTAAATTAAAAGCATAGAGAAGAGATACTGTACGATATAATCAAAAGGAGAAATGAATACAGTCAAGAATGATCAGGAAGATGTGGAAATTAAGAGAGCTCCAAAAAGATATCATTATATCATTTACCATATAGTATATGGTAAAAATAAATTTTTATACGGCTAAAAATATCACTATATGGTAAAAAGCACAGAAAATCAAATGTTCAGATTATGGTTAACATAACTATGGAATACTTATTATGGACCCACGTATTTGATATGTTACAGATTTCTGACACACTTCTGCATTTAAAATACATCACTTCAGACTCAGGGCTCATTACTATGTGCAAATTTGTTCATGCAGCAGATGGCACTTCACTATTGAAACATCACCAACATAGGTATTAGCAACTACACGTTACCTATTTCATGTACATACTCTGTAACATGGAGCCCAAGTGTTGCTTAATTGGGGAAGCTTGTGATATATGATTCTCATCTCCTTTTTTTTTGTCCAGAGAAAATAATCTTCAAAGACTTCACACATACTGTGTCTCTGCGTGTGTTGTTATAATTTATATTCCAGTTTTTCTCTTAAACATGAATAGATGCCTTTAGGAGAAGCTTACTGATATTGGAGAGGGAAAAAAGCAGCATTTTTCATTCATTTATTATACATTCAAAAATAATCATAGAATTTCCCCTATGTGCCACACACTGAAGCTAGAAGACCAGCAAAAGCTCACGCCACCCTTTTTGTTTCAAATCTGCCCAAACAGCAGCTCTTACCCGCTAAAATAAGAAAGGAAGAACACAGGCTTCCCATCCAGAGAGTCTCAAAAAACTTTTTTTTTTTTGGCAGCAAAAATCCATTGTTTTAAGAAAAAGGACATATGGTATTTTTGGAGGAAAGTGAGCAAAATTTGTTATGGCTACATAAAGTTTTTCTTCTACAGTGCTTTGAAATTTCTTTGTCATACATATTCACATATCTCTGCTAAGAAAGGATTCTTACCTTCAAAACACTTGGAGAGACTTTTCCCATGTAACCTAACTGCATTGTAAGTATTTAATGTAAACGACAAGAGAGGTGTCTCCAAAGGAAAGAAAAGAATCCTATAGTTTCTATTATTGGATAAACATCCCAAATATTTCCTGGACTCTAAAACAGAATAATGTTTTATGCTATTGACAAAAGTATTTCACCTTTAAAGATCCCTTCAAGACTTTCTTCAGCAGGTGGACTATCACCTTCTCTTGGGTGAATTAGCAGGGTGGTTTTAATGTCTTTGATGCAGGGTGTGATAAAACAGATTCTTTGCTAACCACAGGACCGAATGTTCCCAGTCCATGAAATGTCCCTAAAGTTCATTCAGAAAATTCACCGTAAGCCATGAATTGTCTGTCCTGCACTACACACATGGTTTCAAGGAGGAAGACGAGTTAGCCAGCCCGGTAGGGATCCGTGCACAGATACATTTACAGCATGGGAAGTGAGGAAAAACCAGATGTTGATCTAGTGGTTATCGCTTATCTGCTACAGCCGAGGATTTACGAAACGCTACGGCAGGATCCTTTTCCCATCTCAGCAGCGTTCTCGATGCTGTGAACCGTGCTGCCTCTCAGAATGAAGACATCAAAAAGCCATGCCAGAAACAACCAATTTAGCACTAAGACTTCGCTTGTACATACTAAGCAGAATGGGGATGAAGGGCAGTTACCAATACATGTTTTTAAAAGCAACGACTTTTACACTGTTTGGTCAAATATTTTTAAGGAACATAAATTATACAAAAGCTTTCTTTCTGGATAATTCGTTTCACTTGTGATATGCAGAAGATATTAACCTGCACTAATTTCAAGTTTTGTATTTTGAGATTTAATGGTAATTAAAAAAAAATCCCTGGTTATTATGAAAAAAATATTCGAGGTCTGTGTTAAAATTATCAGATGAAATTACTTTAAAAGATCTACTTTATGACATATCAATATTCCTAATTTTATTTTTAAGTTGTTGCTGTAATTTGCTTCTGCACAATTTGAACAGGATTAACTTCACATAGTAAAAACAAATTTCACTATACTGCGTTGTTAATCTTAGGGCATGGTTTGTTATATCAACTTTGTGATGCCTTTGGACAATTCTAATAAAAAATGTATTATGGTTATGATAAGAAGGAAAAACTTATGAATACTTTTTTCTGAATTATCTTTTTCATGCTTAGCAGGGGTGAAGATTACATTCAATGGAATGTTCAGACTTTTGTCATCTTGGCTTTTAAAAAAATTCTCAGTGAATTTTTAATTTTTCATTTGCTATTGGGGTGGTATAGGAAAAGTTCCTTTGGCGTCTAAGGGTGTGATATAAAATCTACTTTCTATGAGTCAATTTAATAAGCATTAAGCTGTTTCTAAATGCATGTTTATTATTTTTAAAACAATTGCTGCCTGATATATTGATCCTCTCAAAATAACATCATTAATACACTGTTTAGGAAGTGTAAATGTAACAGTCATTGTACACCCATTAGGAAGAGGTGAACTATTACACAAAATACCTAAAAGATTTTTTTAAAAAAGCATTTTTTTAATAATTTGTAATATTTCCTTCTCCGATATTCCTCCTTTTTGCCACCAGATGTCAGACTTTCACTGCAAATTTCATTTCCATCCCGGAACACGAGACTCCCTTGTCTTTTTATTTATAAATGTTCAGTATTTCGAAATCATTTCTTTTCCAACTCCAGTTTCTCTCTTAAAAACTTGCCTTTGAATATGCATTTGAGACATTGATTTTAGCTGTCTCAGGCAGACACTGACAGGTTCTTGGTAAGTGTTTCTCTTTCAGTTCACTCTTGTGAGTTTTGCATTATTTTGAGATCTCCATGTTTATACAATGCACATCAATAATAGATCTTTCTCTTAAAATAAGAATAACATACAAAGATGGCAAAATAAGTATATTTGAAACAGAGAGTAGAAGAATGTGCACTAAAAATTTAAGAAGCTCATTACAGTTTATTTTTGATGAAACAGAAACCTAGAAGGAAAAGACTATGATGATGTTCACATAAAATGTAGGTATTATAGATCTTATTTTATAGCAAATATCTACAATATCTATGCCACAACTTTTAATTTTCTAATTACAGAAATAAGTATAATTTAATTTAGTATATTTCGTTAGCATAATTTAACTGACAAAAATTAAATCACAGACTGTTGTATTTTCTTTTTATTTTGTATATACTATGGTTCAAATTAAAAAGTAAAAATTTAAATATAAGTTTATCCTTTCTCTGTTACATATACATTGTTGTGAATATTGAATTCACTTAGTGTGTAAGAAAAACTATTCCATGTTTTTAAAGAATCATGTTTCTTATCTTGGTGCATAATGCATGGAATGCCCAAAGAGTGATACAGTAGAGGAAACAACATGTAAAATTTACTGAAGAACTTCAGTAGTCCAGTTTTCACAGATATTAAGGTTTGTGGGTTATTTACTAGTTTAATTAATTTCTGATGCAGAACCTAAATATGTCCAAGAAATGTTACCTGAAACAGGGAAAGCATATTCTGTCTGAATCATTCCAAATGTTGTTTTAGAAGAATCACATGAACACTACTGTGAAGTTAAGAAGTAAAGTGTATTCAGAAACTGCTAAGGATTCAGGCTACTTAAACATGAGCTACAATTCATGTTTCCAAGTTGTTATCTACAACCGTAAATTGTGAAGTTACTAAAGAACTAGTTACAGTGAATTAATGAAGGCCAATTATCTGCAAGCAACCACTGTGTGAAGGGGCAAAAAGGAACTACCTGGTTTAAATGGACTCTACTCTGTGAGTCTGTCTGCCTCTAGCAGTGTATCAAAAATAATGAAATTAATGTTTTTCTCTCTCTTCTTTCTGCTAAAACTGTTCTATTGTTCTTCCCAACTGAAAAATACTCAATTCTAAGAATTGCTAATACTGACACAGTCCTGATTTCCTTTGTGATTATCGTTCATTTTATTTGACTTTTAGAGGGTTTTATTAAAATAAAAAATATTAAACAGCTTTGCTCTCTTTAATTGGTAGTCATTTATTAATCACAGATATATTGCCATTTCATGGAAGATGCTTTTGGAATCTTTCTCTTTTCTCACATAAACTTGACATTACTTATTAATGATTTTTTTTTTCACAAAGCTTCATTCAAACTGACCTCTTTTAATGAATATTCACATATCCTTTATAAGTGAATAAAACTTTGCTTTCACTTGATAGCAAGTACTTAATCCTCATTATTGAGACTATGCTGAAACCTTGAGTACTTGTCAAAGATTCATTGTATAATCCTGGGTTGGTTTGGCATTCAGTGATTTACACAGGGGCTCTGCTTACAATAATTGATTCATTCCATACTTAAAACCCACTGATCTCATTACAATTATGGGAAGGCATTTTAGCTGTTGCAATTTAGACTTACATCAAAGAAAAAAAGAAAGAGGCACCCTGTACCCCCTTTGGATTTCTGCAACATATGAAAGAATTAGGTCATATCATGTTTCAAAATAAAATCCCAGTACTGACCTTTCTAGACTCAAAAGTTTGCCCTGGAAGGAAAACAATGACATGTATTTCACTTGAGGAATACTTGTAGAGTTGAGAATGAAAATAATTTCAACGTTATTATCTTCATGTACCTATTTTTCCAGTAGCAAGCTCACTCTATCAAAATGACTGGAAATAGTTTTGAACTGTCTATTCTAACACTTAAGTCTGTGTCTCCCAAAAACCCACAATAGAAAAGGTGGCATTTTAAATGTCCTTGCTAAATATTATAGGCACATTGGCATCTATTCTAATTGAAAACAAATTTTAAATTAATATTTGAAAAACCAATAGATCATATTAATTAGAACAATGAATTTTGGAGGCTTTGGTAAAAATGTAGAGTTCCTTTTTATCCTACTATTTTGAATATGTAAGAAGACAGACTAATTGGTGAAGGAAGTGCTGCTTAATAAAGGCAAAATAAAGCAGCATTTTTCTTTCATAAATCATTTAAAGGTTATTAGGAGAAAAGGGGGAAGATTGTATGTTTCTTTTACTTTGGTTCATTTCATTGAGCTTTCATTACTGTTGCAAATAGAAAAAACAGTAATTATGGTTTATTAACATTACAATTTTATCTGTAGCAAAAGACTTTTTTTAAAGTGAAAAGGACAAGAATCATTTTCAAGCATTTATGAAGCACTTTATGAAATAAATACAATGAAAATTAGGTTGCATGTCCTGAAAAGTTTACTGCTTGTGAAACATACGCTTTCAGGTAATATGATCATTCCATAAATTGCACTTTTAGCTTTGGGAGGGCTTTTCTCTGATGTGGGAAAAAGAAACTGTGAGTTTTCTTACTAATTTGGAGTATTCTTGATTTGGCTGATGGGAGCTTGATCTCCCAATCCTAATATCTTCCAGCACAGAGTAATCTAATTCATTGACTTTTCCAAGCATTTTAAAAGTTTCTTTTCATCAGGGACGGTTTGACCTTCTTTATCCACACCACTCTAGAGGTGAGAAGTACAGTAAAAGTCACTGATATCTACTAGCTAGTAGCCCAGAAGCCCACCCTATACAACGATATCCCTAATAGCAAATTCTCTTTGTACAAAAATATTCAGATTTTTTAATAAACTGTTAAATACCTGACACCTTGATAACCAGAGACTAAGCTGTGCATCATGTCCTTTTAAAATGTTTTGATCTTAAAATTGTGAGACATAAAATAGCCTCTAAAATTTTGTTTGCAGCAAAATGTATTTTGTTAGATACTCAGAGAATTTACTTGTCACTCTTTTCTCATTGATGTGTTTAATTAAAATATTAAAAGCAAAGCCAAATCCTAATAAATGATCAGTTTCTGCAGAAAGGATCATTGTTTTTCCTCAGGTTGCTTCAAAACAATAGAAGAAAAAGTCTTTTTGAACCCTGTATTTGCTTGAACAAAAATGTGCAAAATTTACATCTGTGCTTTATTTTACTGAATAATCACTTAAAATCATTTGAACGGAAGGATAAAATGCATTCTAAATAATGCAATGGACAGTATCAGGGGCATTTATCAAAAATGCTTCAGTCATTAACCAAAACTTTTTGAAATGATGATGATTATTTCCAATATTGAATTAAACTTTTAATTCAAAACAATCAGGCTATAAATAATATATATATATAAATAATGCAACATAGAGAATTGACAGAAAGGAAAGGAGATTTTTGTGGTTCTTATTTAGAATATATTAGCATTTTAGGGAGATAGTAGACACATTATTGCAAGATTACCTATGGTTTTAGATACTAATGAATTTTCAGGATTTTGAATTTATATTCTTTTGATTTCACAAAGCTACATTACAACCAGCAGAGGGAAGGAATACATACATTGGATTTTCTTGGACCTCTATGAAAGAAATATTAATATAAATGATTGCTGCTACTTGCCTACTGTGACTTCAGTAAGGTGAAAGGAATAAATCTCCGTGTTTTAAGTTTTTCTAATAAAGAAAGTGAGAATTACCTAAAGATCAATGTTGAAGGGCAGTTTTAGTAAGAATAATTACAAAAATCTAACCTATTTTGGAACTAAATTCTTAAGAGTTGCCTATTCCAGTGAGATAAATTTTTTAAATCACCTAATTTCCTATTAACTAAGTCTCTTTTGTCTCATCTAGCATTTAGATTTTCTACACCCTGATATATATTTTACTGAAATTGTAAAACAGACATTGTCCATAAAGAAACATACAATGTACCAGTCAAGCAGACATTTCAAGATATACAATTATTTAAAATCTCCCTAGAAAAAAATTATAGAAGGAATTTCAAAATATTGACAGATTTGTAATTCCATAAGATTTTCATAGGCTTAAAAAGGTATCCACTGCACCTTTTTTATTTTCAATATTTTCTTGAAATAGAAGATAGCTATATATGAACTTTTCTTACTCTTGTAGAAAAAAATTTCACTTTTCCAGGAGAACTAGTATCCTAAAATCTCTGCCCCTTCACTTCTGTAATTGCAACCATTAATAAACATTTGGCTAGCAATGAGATCACCAAGCCACACCTAAAGCAAGTACCTGACAAATTCTGGATGGTGTCCTCCATCTGCACTACATTTCCTCTTTCCATTGGATTACACATTGCCTCCTCCTTGCTGGTGCTGCATCCAAGAATTGCCGTGGTTAGGATAGCAAACACTGGACTCAAGAAACATTTTCTGTAACTGGTGCATGTATATATAAACACACGGCTTTATTTTAGGTGGTTTTTTATGTCACTTTCCTGGCTTTTGCATTTGTTCCTGAGGGCGCTTCTTATCTCCCTTCCTCTCTCATTTAGCTGTTGATTTCTTCACACTCCGTTCCCTTAATAATGTTTATTAAAAACCCTGCGAACAACTACTCCCAATCACACTCTGTAGATGGATACATTAACTTTCAACTAAAAATTGTCTTGCTTGGGAGAACTGCCTGTTATTGGGTGTCTTGACATTTTCTTTGCACTGGGAATCAGAATCTTCTTACTTTGTCCCTTTTCACTCATCATGATGCCAAATAAAGACTGATTTTTTATGACTTCTAGTCCAAGTAATGAGTCCTGTTCTCATGCTTATTTCCTGAGCAGAACTTTAAAGAAAAATAATAGCCTGATAGTAACCCCTAAAGATGATTTAAAATTTTTTTCTCATTTGCATAGCAAGATTTAATTTCCATCCCTTAAATATGACGAATTGCGGAGATTTTCTCCAGTTAATGCTTTTAACAGCTCCCAATAAACTTCATTAATCAGGCAAGCTCGAGGCCCAATGTGTAGCCTGGAAGCAGCTAATTTGCTTGATGAGACCCCGACTTTAGTGAATAAACAGGTGGATAATCTGAGGGCTTTATGGCCTTAATTACAGTGTAATCAGTTCAGCGGTTGGCGGGCAAAAAAAGAAAGGAAAGCGGGCGGGGGGGGGGGGACGCCTCAAAGCCACTTTTCCTAAAATAGGAGAGACGTGCACCCTTCTTAGAGACACCTCAATTACTAGCTTCAATTTATCCTCCGTCGCTTTCCTCTTGCAGTTCTCTCGGCTCGCGGGTCCTGTTCCTTAACCCCTGTTTGCCTCCTGCTTCTCTCGCAGGCTCGGCCTTCTCGGCATCCACGCGCGCCGGGCTCTGGCGCCGCACCTCCGCGGGTGCCAGTCTCTCCCTTCCTCCCGCAGTTGGGGTCACTTTGCTCCCCCTCGGCTCGGCTTCTCGCGCTTGCCTCCGCCTTTTCCGCCCCCACCCCCCGGCCCCCGGCACCCCGCCCCTCGCCGCACATCCTCCCTGTCACCCGTGGGCCGCCTGACGAATCCCTTCAAGGGCAGCCGAACTTTGAAGGACAAGACAAAGCTTCAGCATATGGTCCAATCCCCAGATGTTTGTCTTTTCTTCCTTCTCCACCCCCACCTCCCCCTTCTCGGGGTTCGTTAGGGAACCCGACCGGTGCCGCCTCCCTGCGCTCACCGCCGGCTCCCGCGCCCCCACCTCCAAGTTCAGCGCCCGGTGCCAAGTGGCTTAATTCCCCTTGACGTCTTTTGTCTTGCCGGCTCCCTAGCTAGCAGATGAGTGGGAGGAAGGCGAGGATTCTTTGGACCTAATGATTTATGTTGAACTCTGCAATTAAAGTCGTCTCCTAGTCAGGACGTGGGGTGCGGAGGAGGGACCCCAAGGGGCTGTCGAAGGCGACGGGACAGCAGAGCTCCCCCCCCCGGCCAGGCGCAGTACCAAGGCGCTTTAGCCTTGCGGAGCCCCACGGGGATGCGGGCCCGGGGACCACTGGTGTCCCGGAGCAGCCCAGAGCAGGAAGTCTCCGAAAGAAGGCAGGGATTTGGGGGTGAGCAACCGAAAGGACCCCCCACTCCGCCACCCCGGGGTGCGCTGGCACCGCCAGGCCCCAGTTGCGGAAAAAGTGAGCCTCCAGCCCCGCCGACCGAGTCCTGCTGTGACGCCGGGCTGGGGAAGGGGGTTGGGGAGGAGACACTCAGTTTGGTCTGATGCGGGAGACACCTTCAGCTTGGGCGTGTGGAGGCTTAGGCGCTCTGGGCAGCTGGGGAGAAGTCTTGCCTCCAGCGTGCAGCGATGGGGAAGCAGGCTCGGTCCCAGCCTCTGTCCACAACTTGTGTCTCTAGATGGAGAGGGTGTGCTAGTACCAGCCTGGCTCACTCGGGAGCGCCCCCAAAGCAGCTAGGTGATCAGCCCTCAAATCTCCTCCGACTTCCCACCCATTTCCTGGGCTTGGCTTATGACTGGTAGCACCGGGTCTAGAGACACCCGCGCATGTGGCTACACAATTTCTGGGGCACAGGGATTGTCAGGCAGTTTACTTTATTCCTATCCTTCAGTCTCAACTCTCGTTAAGCTGTGATCAATTCGTTAGCAAAGAAAGTCAGTCCCCCCTCTCTGCCCCCCCCCGCCCCCACCCTTTCGGAACCAACTGCCTCTATTGCCCCTATTTATTGAGAGCTGCTCCACTTTTTGGCAACGGGTCAACAAAGGCTTGAAAGAGGCGAAAAACATTCTCCAGACTGGAAACAATAAAACAGGACATGTATGTTTGCTTGTATATTAATTACCCTGTGAAATTCCATTGTGCCACAAAGAGCCGGCATCAGAAGACTGAAGTTGCTTTATTTCTCAGTAATTTTATTTGACCACATTCAGGGAAGGTGAGAGATAATGATACTGAGTAGGGAAGATAAAAGGGAATCCCCCCCTCCCTCCAATCTACTCTGTTACACATTTTTTTTAGAAGTCTGAGCGTATGACCATGTTCTGTAGTAGAGAGAATGGTGGTGCAGGAGAAATGTAAATTGTACCCGAGGAACTGAGTTCAGTATCCAGACTGGCTGTTTTCATTATTAACTGTCCTCCCACTTCCCCATTGAGTGGGGAGAACTCTCAAATAGTATGGTGGTTTGTTTTACTTTGGGGTTATTCCTTGACCTTCATCATTGTTTAATAGATAATCTTATTATTGTAACCAAAACATTTATTTAAGAAACCCCCAAAATCCAATTATCTAAACTATGCATACATAAAATATATCAATACTTTATTCTTTACAATAGAAAAACATGGCAGAATCAACTCAAAAATTAAGTGCTGTGAAAAAGTCACTTTCAGATAGGTTTTCACCATTTTTTTTCAGTTAATGACTGAATTAATGGAACTTGAGTTAAATTGTATATACCATAATTCAATGTATTCATAAACAGATTATAGAATTTACTCAAGCCACTTAAATAACTATGAAATCAGAGGTTCCCCAAAAAAGAACTGAAAAGCTGGAAAAAAAAAATCCCCACTGCCATTGAAAACCAAGCTCGATTGTACAGTTCTTTTGGACAATAGGTGAGCCTCAACCTTTTGTTCTTTTTCTTGTATGTGATCATAGAGGCAGAAATGTCTGTTTGCGACTGGGTGAGTGAGACATCTCTGAAAGAACGGCCGTGGGCAGCGCTGTCTACGTATTTAAAGTCCTGCTTCATAATTGCGGGTCCCGGCTGCCAGGATGCTCTCGCACACCTGAGCAGACCTGGGCGTGGAGCTGCCTGATTTCTCTTTTGTGTTATGTCTTGATAATCAAAATGCATTATTATTTCTTTCTCCAAATACAATGGGAATCCCTTCTTCCCCGCCCCCAAGTTCTGAAAATTCTCAAACTGGCCCTGGAGAAATACAAATGCAGAAGGCGACAGGCGAAGCAGGCCCTGTGTTCAGCACTCAATCATTTCCTGTCACAGGTGCAGCCACTATGTATTATCCTGCCATGATTGATAGAGTGGGTTTGTGCAGACTGGGGGAGCTGGGAGGCTCAGATGGGGTCCTGTCATTTGGGCTCCATTTCATACTACCTGTAGGGAAAAGGACATTCTTTGCCAGGATTGGCTGTTTAGTGAGTTTTACATTTTAGTTCATATATAATGGAAAGGTCATATTTTCTACAAGTGAGATGTAGCTTTAAGCTTTATCTTAGCATAAACAAAACAAAACTGTTAATCCTACACAACAGATTTTATTCCATTGGAAGGTGGCATATTCAAGAAACACAGCCACAACTATTTGACTTCCTATAATTATCTTAAGGATAAAAAGTTATTTCTCAACTCTTAGTCTTTAAATAGAAAAATCCCCAGACATGTTTGGTTTATACCCTCCATGGTTTAAGTATTCAAGAACCTAATATTGAACTTGATGTCTCTATAGTAAGGTTAAACAATGTACTTGTATCATTTTTGAAGGCCTTGATCAGACAGTGGGTTATGTTACTATAGGCCATTCAATAATACATACACAAAGAGTGTGTCAGATACAAGGGGATTTTTATCATTAGAGACTGTGGCTGTACTTTGTCTTAACTGGGACCAGAGTTTTGAGTTTTGCTATGATCAGTCAAGATCTTAACTAATTAATGTAAGATCAAAGTTGACAACCATCTCACCAGTGTTATATAAAACTGAAATCCTCTAGGTCCTTCATTTCTTTTTGAAATGGCTAAAGGCAAAATGATTTGCATAAGGAGGTCTCAGATTTTAAAATGTAAAACTTCTTTCACTGGGATTATTAAGTGGCTTTCAGTGCTGTCCACAGATGTTCATGTACCCACTGCAATGCTTTAATATTTTTCCTTGTGATTTTCACATACAGCGTGATAGAGTGATTAAAATGATAGAACTGGAGTGGAGAGTAAAATGGCTTTAAAGGATTCATTTTTGACCCTAGAATATTCTTTTAGGCATCTGAATTTTATCACTGTAACTAACAATAGTGTTTTCCCTCAAAATTTGCCAACTACTATTTGTTTCCAAACATCAATTTGTTTTTTGTATTTTTCACAAACTAGCAAATTATATTTTTTAAAAAGGATTACACATTTTAGCTGATAAATACCTTCCTATGAAATAGGGTTTACACCTACAAAGCATTTTGTTTTTCTGTTTCCCTTTTTATAGAGGCAACATGGCATAATACAACAGTTTAAAAATCGGGTGGCCCAAATAATAAAATATTGGTGGTAATTATTTACATAAGAAAACATATTTGTGAAAATATATTAATAAAATGTCATTTGTATCTCTGTCTATTGGAATGAAAAGAGCACAAAAATCATAAGTGTTTTTTCTGGTAAGCTTTCAATGACTAAAACATTGATGGAAAGTACATTTATTACTGTATTTATGAACATAGCATATGTAAATACAAACAATGTCAACTGCTGGTTTTAAAATTTTTGTGCATTAGTTTCACAATTAAAATTGTGCTAAAATACTACCACCTGGTCTTGGCTTTAAGTTATTATCTGGAGGGTCTTTAACATTATAGCTCTCAGAACTTTCTAAGAGTCTAAAAAATAAAGAAGTAACTTTAAGAAGCACACCACTTTATTGTGATAGCATTAGTCTGTTCTAGATCCATAGTGAACTGTTTGTTTTTGTTCTATACTAACCACCATGTAAAGCCAGTGCTTATAATGGTCATCATGCAGAATGTACTTTAGCAAGCTATTTATTATTTTAAGGTGAAAGATATCCTCTTCCTGACATTACAATATTACTAAATTAAGTTCTTATTTACAAAGAAGTGGCTTTTATGTATATGTTGAGAAACTGCCATTTTCTTGAACTGCAGTGAGTTTCAGTTCTGCCTTTAATAACATGTATGACTTACAAAATAATTATAAGGTGGTGATGATTAAATAGGCAGTACCTTTCTCTGTTAAAGCATAAAGGAGACTCCCCCTGAAGATGGGTATTCAGTGCCTGTGCTCTTCACTTTGGAGCATCTTTTAAACATTGATGTGGATCCCAAATGGACCAAGATGCCAAAATGAGTACCACAGTGAGCAAGTTTTGTGTGTGTGTGTGTGTGTGTGTGCACGTGTTTATACAAAGTGTTGCTCTCAAAAGCAGACCCACCAAAATTGCCAGTATGGCCTGTGGATGAGTCAGCTAAGGAGCCAGAAGGTGGAGAGAGGGACATTTAGGCAGTCTGTGTAACTGCCTGCCTGTGGAAGGAAGAGAGTTAAGAGCATGTATGAACTCCATTCTTTCTCTCAACACATGCATACTCCCATCCACCCACCCATACACACACACACAGGCATTCTTTGATGGAGATCGAAGGAGCAAGAACAAAATAGGAAAAATGTGGAAAATCAGAGATTACATGTTATTTTTGCTTAGCATCCTGTGGGTCTATTTTGTGCCTCTGCTTCTTGAGGCTGTGGAACCCAGTCATCGCCTTTTAGTCCAATGCTAGAACATCTCTAACATACACTTTGGAGTTAAGCAAGCTTGCTGAGGAAGCCAAACAACAACCAGGTGGAAATTGGGAAACCAGAATTCTCTTTCGTACATTCCGTGTCTACCAGTGTAACTCAGTACAGCTATTTTCTGCATAATGTCTGACGTTTTTGATTCTGCATGGTTTATAAAGCTACTCTTTCCTTCTATGAGGGGCTGTGCACACAGCTTGCTGATGTAACTTTTTGAAAGAGATTAGCATAGTGATTTATTAGTAATAGAATGAATAATATACATAGGATTATTTCCCAAATGACAGCATCATAATTCGTAATATAGAGAGGACAAAAAAAAGACAGGACTTAGTGCCTGTTTGAGGATAAAAGACAACATATAACTAAATTAGGATACAGGCATTCATTCAACACAAGGGATAACTTCAGAATACTCAGAATTTTATTTTTTCTAGCTAAAGAGTAATTTAGAAAAATTAATAGGGTGACAATTCTAAATTGTGTGAAGACACTGAATAAATTCAGAAGAATTTAGGAGGAAAATGTGACTTTCCAAAATATAGTTGAAACTTAACTCAATAACCTAGTTTGGCTGAAAAACTGCAAGTATGTAAATATAGCTACTCTGATGAATTCTGGCACAGCGCCATTGACGCGTGGACTGTGGGTGAGCAATTCATCTTCTCCCTCACTGCTTGGTGTCCTACCCACCAAACCACACCTACCCAGTCAGATCTTCAATAGGGGGCTCAGGTAGCTGCCATTTAATAAGCTCATAGGTAATTGATTTGCATGCTAAAATTTGAGAAACCATTATCTTCAAATGTTTCAAGATGCTTTCATCTTCCTGAGAACTATATTTTCCTACAGTTTGTCTTTTAAAGAAGAAGCTATTTCTTATACAAGAAAAGAGACTGATTATAAAGCTTTAGAAACTTGTTTTAAGTGGTTCTTTCTAAATTCGATGGTTGTTTGTTTAATTTTTTTTAAAGATTTATTTATTTATTCATACAGAACTGGGGTACAGGCCAGAGATACGGAGGGTGAGAGGATTCGCCAGAGACAGAGTGGGGTGCAGAACAGGCAGATCGACAAAGTACACTGCTGAGGGGAGCAGTGGGCGGGTCAGGAGAGGTCTGCCACGCCATGTGGATCTCCTTGGGGCAGACGGGAATCGAACTCATGCGGAAGTGGCTTAAGCTTCTCAGTGCTGTGCTTTAACCCGCTGCGCCATCAGGGAGGGCCTGTTTGTTTAATTTTTAATGACTGTACTTGTTGTCAAAGGCACTGACCACCAACCAGTTTTTGATCATCTGTAACGAGCCTGTGTCTCTTCTATTTATCACTTTCCCACCCTACCCCTTGAAGGAGCTGGGAGACCAGCTTATTATTTCAGTTAAATTGAGTTGCCTGTAGTAAGCGAAGTAACGTAACACAGATTGGGTCAGTGACTGAAGTCACTTGAAGAGAAGTATGGAGATGATCTGCTGAGAGGACACTAAATCACTTTTGTGAATCTCCTTTAATTTTTTTTAAACTTATTATAGAATTTATATTTGAGTAATATTAGTTTGAAACACCACATAGACTTTTGGTTTGCAGCATTATAATTCAACATCTGTATAGACTACATTAGGACCCCTGTGAACAGTCAAGTTCTCTCTACAAGCATACAGTTGACTTCCTTCACCCAATTTACCTATTTCCCTTTTTCCGGTAATCAGCATTTTTCTCTTATAATCTAAGAGATTGCTTTCACTTTGTTTTCTTTATCTTCCACATATGATTGAGCCATACATTATTTATTTCTCTCCACCTGATTTATTTCACTTAGCATAATCCCTCTAGGCCCATCCATGTTACTGATAAGGATAAAATAGGATAAAATTTTAAAATTTTACCTTTTTTTTTTAAAGTATCTGAGTAGTATTCTACTGTGTGCATATATACCCCATCTTCTTTATGCCAACATCTACCAACAGACACTGAGTTCGTTTCCTTATACCAGATATTGAAAACAGTGTTGTAGTAAATATTGGGGTGCATGTATCTCTTTGCAGAAGTGCTTTCTTATTCTTCAGGTAAATACCCAGAAGTGGAACTTGAATCATAAGACATTTTGATTCTTGATTTTTTTCCCCCAGAAATTTCCATATCACTTGCCATAAAGGTTGTACTAGTTTACATTCCCACCAACAGTTTATAGGTGGGCCCTTCTCTCTGCATCCTGGCCAATGCATAGTATTTCTTGCATTTTTTAATAGCAACCATCCTCATAGGTGTAAGAAATAAATCTCCTTGTTGCTATGAGATGACAAAGACTTCTGTACTTAGTTCAAGGAACACTCCCCGCCAATGGAGCCTACAGATTGCAAAGCCTGTGGCACCACCAAGTCTGAAGAAATGCCAAGTCTGTCCTGGAGGAATAAAACCACACATATGGTTGTGTATTTACACCAGTACAGTTCAAGTTCAAGAAGAAGATGGAAGAATAAATGCATCCTGTTATATTGGACTTTGTTGGAGGGAGAATAGTTGGATATTAAAAAAAAAAAGTAAATTCAAAACAAGTAATATCTACCATAAATAGAACATGAGTTCAATGATAATGTTGTTCTTAGTTACAAGTGACAGACCCCTATAAAACTTGCTGAAATCGGAAAAGAATACTCAGCATACAAATGGAGGAGTCTGGACTGGCATCAGAAAAGGCCTGAGTATCTCAGTGATTCACCAGATTGTCTCATTTCTTTCCTTCAGCCTGCCTTACCTTCATCCTAAGCCCAGCTTGTTCACGCTCGGAGACATTTCCCAGAATCTAGACCTGCATGCTTGTTCATGCACTAGGAAAAGAAAATGAGTTTATACCAATACTTAGCCAAACTTGATAAATTTTGTATAGGCCACCTCTGACCCAATATATCATTAAGGCAATTTATTACACTAATTAATTTAGCCCTAGTCTCCACTACTTTTGTAACAGCTGAGGATATTAGGCTCTTTGGAATCCTAAGCCTTGCGAAACAGAACTCAGGTCTTTAAGAAGGACTGAAGGAGGTAAAGCAATCAAGGAGTACTTCTTGTAAGAGGTGGTCTTCTGCTGGCTCTAGAAGCAGGTCAAGGGTGAAAAGGAGAAGCAAGCTCAAAGCCCAGAGTGAACATGGACAACCTGAACAACCAAGGGGTGCTGATTGAGCCTGATGGAAGGTAACAAGAATTGTTAAGTTTTGATTTTGGGTTTATCTTGTGCGAAAACACTAGTTTAGAATCAGTGAGATAAACAATGAGGAATTATAATAGTTGTGTTAGGCAAAAGAGCTACCCAGTAGAAATACGCACAGCTGCATGTGTCTTCATTTTTTTGAGCAAACAATTATGTGAGTGACAAAGATGGCAAACACAGATACTGCCTTCAAAGTCCCCAGCTGAATTATGCAAGTCTGCACCTCCGTTTTCAGTGGACAAAAACTACCCCAAGACTGTACCAACCTCTTACCCATGCCATACATTTATTTAAAAAAATGATAACTGGGCCCTCCCTGGTGGCGCAAAGGGGTTAGAACACAGCACTGCAAACTGGCTGCAACTTCTTCAGTGCAAGTTCTGTCCCTGTCCCGGAGATGGCCCACCTGGCCTGGAACGGCAGACCTCTCCGGACCCACCGGCTCTCCTGACCCGCTCGCTGCTCCCCCCAACAGTGTACTGGTCAGTCTACCTGTTCTGCTCCCTACTCTATCTCTGGTGAATCCTCTCACCCTCCGCATCTCTGGCCTGTACCCCAGTTCTGTATGAATAAATAAATAAATCTTTAAAAAATATATTCTAAACCTATAAAAAAATGATAACCCATGATGTTCGCTTTTCTATAGCGTACTTAACATCTCTTGCCTGTTCAGGCGACTGTGGGTTTAGATTTGAAGATCCCGCTTTCTCTGCTGTTTGGCCACAATAAAATAAACGCTAATGAGCTGTGGGGGTGGGGCAGGAATACAGTCGCCTGAGCTGCAAGCAAGTTCTTTGCAGAGATGCCTGCGCCAGAACTTAGAAGCGCCGCCCCAGAGAGGAAGGTGCTGGGCCTCGATACCGCCCTGCTCCCCGCCGAGCCCAGAGTGGCCCGGTGGGCGCGGGGCGAGTGTCAGAAGGCGCGGTAGCGCTGACGGCCGTGAGTGATTGCACCATCAGCGTCCCGCCGCGATCCATCATGCGGCCCCAGCCGGTGAAGAATCACAGCCTCAGCAAGGTGCTGAGCCCGGCAACATATCATTAAACAAGGTTACCACCGGCAGATTTGTTCCCGTGATCAATCTGGTCAATAACCGTTCCACCTCGCGGTACCATCTCTTCCACCCCCCACCTAAAACATAAACAAGTATTAGGAAAGCACTTGCAGAATCATGTCAAGCCTCCCGAAGTCTTCCTTCCTCCGGAGGCATTCAGCAAGCTTCTTTAAAAACCCTTATAAATCATGAAAAATAACCTTTTCTACAGGATATATCCTCAGGCAAGCGCTCTACCCTAATTCCATATTTTATTACCTGATACTGACTGGTTTTTCCCCTTCTTCTTCTCCAATTGATTACTGAATAGCATTGGGACGATTTCTTTTTTTATTTCCCCTTAAGTCTGCATAGCTCACTAGTTTCTTGCCTTAGGAGGTCCCAAATGAGATAGAAGTAAAACACTTATTGCTTTTACTACCCAACTTTAATTCTGGTGTTTTGCATTTAACTCTTCACTTGCCTTGGCAAATTACCCAGCACTATTATATCTGGACTTTACAAGGACTTGGAATTGGGAAATGTCATAACCAGTTGAATCTGGAGAACTGAACAGGAGTCTCATGAAGGAAACTATTCAGTACTCAGTTGGAGAGTTCAAAACAGAATCTGGTATGTAAGATAATTAAACGAGAAAAAAATACACAAATATAAATACTTATTCCCCCCAAAAGAAAGAATATGGTCCAAATAAGCCCTTCTTTCTAGAATAGAAAGGATACTTTCCAAAGAGATACTTAAATGTGCATCTATCTGAGTAAAAAGAGACCTACTAGTGACCTTGATTTTGATCTTATAGGCCCTGACAATTATAATACAACCTGATTATGGAGAAAAAAAATGAAACACAAATCTAAATCAAGCTTCCTGCCAACTTCCAAAACTTTCACTACTACATGAAAAAAAAAATTAAAAAGCTTGTTCAAAGTTCCTTGTGACAGTCCCAGAGAGACAAAAGATTTTATTTTTAAATTTTTCTAGTAAAGCGTTCCTTAAAAGTTCCCATTAGGGAATCACATTAAATAAAATAATCCATACAGAAATCAAGTTCCCTAATCAATTTTTCTTTATACTTTCATTTACACCCATTTTCTTCCTTCCTATCTATTTGGTGAAGGCGAATTGCATCTGGACATTTATCTCTGCATGCATAAAACAGCATTTAAGTGGTTAAATTAATCTTAAACTAAACATTATTGGGCGAAGTTTATTCCTGTAAATGGTCATGGAGCAAAATATACTACTGACTTGGTAAATATGAGACTTCTCGCCAAGTAAAAATTTGGACACTGCAAAGAAAATAGAACTTATTGTTTAGATCTCAAAAATGTATCATTCTTTCTCCTTTTAATTATGTATTTCCTAAACACAAATGGATTAAAATTTATCCTTTAATCCACTTGTGAATATTCTTGGAGTAAGCCTTGCCAGTGAAGTCAAATATAAAAGACCATCTAACCTACATTGATTATCACTAAGAAACAGATCACCTAGGAGCTTGATTAAAAACACTCATTCTTTCAGAATATGTGTGTTAGTTGATTTCATCCTAATGTGAGTTACAATTTCTCTCCAGGAATATCATTTCATATATCAAGGTTGATGACATGAGAAAAGTGTTATAGATTAGTAACTCCTAATTCATTTATAGGAGAAAAATAGGAGAGATTTGTAGTAGGCCCAGGTCATGTCTTTAGTTCGACAAATATTTATTGAATACCCATTGTGAATAAGGCACTGTGTTTTCATTTTTTTTTCTTATTATAATTCCATGGTTACAGATTACATTGCTATGTTCAGAAGATACTAAATCTGAGTCATGTCGCAGAGACTTAATTTGGTTAAAACCTAGATGACTTATGGTCCAGACACAATATTCATGGCAGTTGTGTAATGGGCTTAGGTAGCTCTTACAGTACAATAATGCAAAAAAGGGAAGGAAGCTATTGCTTCTATAATACACTATAATTTGACTTAGGCTCTGTGTAGATAAAGTCATCAATAACTCAGTAAAAACAATTTCACATCTAAGCATCAGCTCTAGTAACAAAAATGCCTAGACTCTTGAGAGGAAGCTGTTGGAAATACTAGGCATTCTTTCTATTATCCATTACCTTTCTTTTGCTATTGTTTAACTAGTGGCTTAAACGCAAGTTTAGAAGGTCATAAATGAAAAAATATATTAAAATAAAGATGTATTAGTTATACATGGCTTAAATGACTACTCATAGTATTTTTGATGTTCATAAAATGAGTTAAAACACTAGTAAATATCTAAATGCTATAAATTAATAGCATTTCATTCTTAATTCAGTAATTTTTTTTCTTCTAGTGACTGTGAAGTAGGAATATTTTCCTTACTTAAGATCTTCTAAGACTTCCCCATTTGTGTGTGTATGTGTGTGTACGTGTGTCTGTCTTGTGTGAGTGTTGTGTATGTATCTTTTCTTGTTTTCCTGGGTCTCCATTGTAAATTCCATTTGTGTGACTCTCACAAGTTATATCAATTTTAAAAGCCCTTCAGCTCCATTCTACCTAAATTTTATTTCCAGTGGAAATACGTGGGAAAGTCAATCAAATACTTTAAAATTCTATCATGACATGTACTTATCACCCTACATTTGATTCATGCTTACAAGATTTTTTTTTACATTTTTTTTTCAGAAGGTAGGATTTCTTCCCTTAGGCTACATTTAATTCTTTAATAATTTTTTTAAGATTTATTTATTTATTCATACAGAACTGGGGTATAGGCCAGAGATGCAGAGGGTGAGTGGATTCACCAGGGACAGAGTGGGGTGCAGAACAGGCAGATCGAAGAAGTACACTGCTGAGGGGAGAGGCGGGCAGGTCAGGAGAGGTCTGCCACACCATGTGGATCTCCTCCCGGGCAGGCAGGGATCGAACTCATGAGGAAGTGGCTTAAGCTTCTTAGTGCAGTGCTCTAACCCACTGCACCACCAGGGAGGGCCCTACATTTAATTCTTAATTGATGTATCTTTCCTAGGAATTCCAGTCACTGCAAATCAAATGTATTGGTGGGAACACTTTGTGAATCCCAAGCTTAAATTATGGCACTGATCATTTTCATCTGCTTCCAGGTTTGTTTTTCTCTGGATTATTCCCTATAGGCACTATATGGTTAACACAAGTAAAACTGGAGCTTTTCACTTAACGGAGGTTGATCTCGTCATTTCTGGAACATTATCAAGTAGTACAATGGGATTGGAATAAAATTCAACTCAAATGTTATTTTGTGCTTTAGACCATTCTGTTCTGGTTGTTTTGACTTCCAATTTCTTCCCAGTAACACAATTTCACATGTGTCTGTAGCAAAAGAGCAATATGTCTGGCAAAGCAAGAGGAAGTTCTGGAGTGGGGATGAGGAGTGGTATGAAGCAAGATTTTTGTTTTGTTTGATATTGAATGAGTTCAGGGCTGGAAGTGAGCTCACTGAGGCATTGCAGGAAGATAGCTCAGAGCTACAGATGATGGGATTTTCTAAGCTTTGGTTGAAGCTGAAAAAGATGTGGACCTATTTCCAAAAGGCTTTGTTTTTGGCTTCTCATTTTTAGCCCTTTAATTTCCGGTCACAACATGTTGGATCATTTCCTAGTTTTTCCTGTTGAAGTTCAATGACAGAGAGTAAGCACATAGGGATTCAGATTCCCCAATGCACCCTTTATCTGCCCCATAGATATTATACCAGGTTTAGAGATCTTCAATGGCAATAGCCTTATCAATGTTGAGGCTGTGGTGTCAGATAAGGTGTGTCTTCCTCAGCAGTATCAGGCAGCTATGTGCTGTTGTTGCTGTTTCTGGACAGAGCTGTGTGCAACATGGCAAAACAAGACTAATTGAGAGATTCTCTGTGCCCAATCAGCCATGATGCATTAAGATGGCTAAACATGAACAGCAGGAACCTGTAAGTTCAGGCTCTTGCAATTCATCTCACTGGAACAGACAAGTTGCAGAAATCCTGTCCACTAAAACACTAAATAAATGCACTTGCTTTTGCAATGTTTTTGATTGTTGTTGCAAGCTTACGTCCTTCTACAAACTTAAGGGCTGCTATTTGCAGCTCTGCGATGATGAGGGATTTCAAAACAGAAGCTCAGTGTCTAAAGGTGTCAGAAAGAAAGAAAGGAGATCATTTGAGGATTATGTGGTGAGCAGTGATGTGGGTCCACACTGGGTGTTCTGAGATAGGAGTCAGGAAGCTCTACTTCTACTGCCATAGCAGGAAGGGCATTATAAAGGAGTAGTAGGCCCTCCCTGGTGGCACAACGAGCTAAAGCTCAGCACTGTGAAGTGGCCCTGTGGTCACTGCAGCATGAGTTCAATTCCTAGCCAGGGAGGTGACCCACATGGTGCAACTGACCTGTACGGACAAGCCCCTACTCCCCTCAGCAGTGAATTTCATTGATCTGCCTGTTCTGCTCCCCACTCTGTCTCTGATGAATCCTCTCACCCCTGCACCTCAGATCTGTACCTCAGTTCTTGTAAGCATAAAAAAATAAATCTTAAAAAAAAAAAAAGCAGTAATACTTGAAAGTAGGTGACTGCTCTCCAGGAAAACAGGCAAAAGGAACAGTGGGTAGGAGGAAAAAAAAATCCAAATGTAATAAATGCTACTATTAGATTAAAAATCTAAACATTATCAACACCTAAAATAGTAGTCTAGTAAATACAATACTTGTAGAGCTTTTTATTCCCACTCTACCAGTCTAATCTTAATGATACACTTCTTTACCTAGATTGTGCCTCCTCCTTTCAGATTCTACATCTAAACCTGAGACCTTTGCCTTTATAATATTCTCACCTTTCAAAAAATATTCTTGATCAAGCCATAACAATGGCAGACGAAACCACTCTGCTTGCTCCTTTTTAAATTTAAAGTCATCATGCTTATTTTGTATTCTAATCCATAAGTCAATGTGCTTCATCCAAAAAAATATTATTTTAAGTTACTTAATTTTGAGTAAAATTACCATCAGAGGTACCCATTTTCAACTTTGGGAAATTACACGATTCAGATCAATTGAGACAATCAGCTCCAGCCATAATAATTTATCAATATTCTAAATTTTAAAACACATTTACAATTGATTGTTAGATGTTAAATGGACAGAAACTGCACTTTGATGAGTTAGTGAAGGACATGATAATAGAAGAATAAACACCAAGTAAGCACTTTGATACCTTATTTGTAAGATACAAAAGAATACATTTTAAATTAACTTTATTAAGGTATAATTCACACTTAATAAAATATTCTCTTTGTAAATGGGTAGTTTGATTGGTTTCATAAAAGCATTGTCCCTCGTAACCACTACTGACATCAAGATACTGACTAAGCCTAAGATCTTGCTGGTTTCCCTCTTCAGTCAGCAACCTTGCTCAGCCAGTCCTCAGGCAAGCACTGACCTACCTTTTGCCATGATATATGCATTTTCCTTTTATGCAACTTCATATAACTAAAATTACAGTGTGTAGTCTTGTGTCATACTTCTTTGGTTCAGAATAACATTTTTATATTAAGTAATAAGGTTTTGCATATCAATAATTCATGCTTATTATTGCTGAGTGATGTTCTAGTACATTCCATCATTTGTTTATACATACACCATGGATAGACATTTGGGTTATTTTTAACTTTTGGCTATTAAAATGTAGCTGCTTTTGAGGGGGTGTGCTTTACTTGTCTGAACACACGATGTAAGCAAATGTGTCCCTTGCCAAAAAAGTAAATAAGTACTATGAAGATTTTGAGGACTAATTATGTTCAATAATATTGAGCATTTTTTTTCTCTGTGATTACTGGTCATTGGCATAGTTTCTATTTTGAATGATCTTTTAAAATATTTGTCAATTTTTTTGTAGTATTTTTTTAGGGAATTTTTTTTTCCTTTCTGCCTTGAGTATTCTTTTTTCATTTTTTTTAAAGATTTATTTATTTATACATACAGAATGGGGGTACAGGCCAGTGGTGCAGGGTGGTGAGAGGTTTCACCAGAGTCAGAACGGGGAGCAGAACAGGCAGACTGACAAAGTACACTGTTGAGAGGAGCAGTGGGCAAGACAGGAGAGGTCTGCCTCACATGTGGGTCACTTCCTTGGCCAGGGATCAAACTCATTGAAGCAGCTGCTAACTCTGCACTGCTGCACCTTAACCAATTGGCCACCAGAGAGGCCTGTCTTTAATTTTTAATAGACTATTTTTTAATGCATTTAAGTTCACAGCAAAATTGGGAGTATGGTACAGAGGTTTCCTGTATACATCTGCTATCACATGTAAAACCTCTTCCATTATCAAGTCAGTTTTTAAAACTAGGATTATTAGTATTATTGAGTTGTTATAAGATTTCTTTATAATTTTGGATACTACTCTGGATTAAAGTCTTTAGTCAGAATATGTTCTTCCAAGCAGAGGGTTTTTTTTAATGGTGTGTTTGAATAGAAATGTTTAATTTTTTTTTTTTTAAAGATTTATTTATTTGTGCATACAGAGCTGGGGTACAGGCCAGAGGGTCAGGGGTGGTGAGAGGCTTCAGCAGAGACAGAGTGAGGAGCAGAACAGGCAGATCGACGAAGTACACTGCTGAGGGGAGCAGCGGGCGGGTCAGGAGAGGTCTGCCACGCCATGTGGTCACCTCCGAGGCAGGCGGGAATCGAACTCATGCGGAAGTGGTTTTAGCTTCTCAGTGCTGTGCTTTAACCCGCTGCGCCACCAGGGAGGGCCAGAAATGTTTAATTTTATGATTTTTTTTTTGCATGTTAATTCTCTTATGGTTTCTGTTGTTTCTTCCTAAGAATTTGTTTGACTTCAGGATTCATAAAACTTTTCTTCTGTTTAGGTATATGACCCAATTTGGGTTAATTTCCAGGTACAGTATGAAATAGAATCAATGTCAACTACTTTAACATGGACAGGCAGCACCATTTGTTGAGAAGGTTTTCTGTTGGATTATCTTGGTGTCTTTATCTTAATTAATGCTCGTATATGTGTGGATTTATTTCTGGGTTCTCTGTCTCTTTTATCCATCCTTACCTGAACACCACTCAGTCTTAGCTACTGACGTTTATTAGTAAGTCTTAAGATCAGGGTAGTCTTAGCTCTACAACTTTGTTCTTTTATATCTTCAAAAGGGCTGTAGTTTTTCTGAGTCCTTTGGACAGTCATAAATTTAAGAATCAGCTTGCTAATTTTCACAAAATCTTGCTAAAATTTTGGTTGAGATAACTTTAGATTTATGGCTTAGTTTAAGGAAATCAATATATTCACAATACTGAAACTTCCAATTAATGAGCATAAGAAATCTTTCCATTTACTTAGACCTTTAACTTATATCAGCCATAACTTGAGAGAATTTTCAGTGTGATTGTCTTGTACATTATTTTTAAATCCATCCCTATTTTTGGATGTGTTGGTGCTACTCTGTAACTGATTTTTGTTTATTGACTACATTCTACAGCTTTGCTAAATTTACTTATTTGTGTGGATTCTGTTTGTGTATTCTTCATATTCTCTTTTTTTATACGATCATATCATCTATGTTTAGGCTTTCCTTTCTTTTCCAGAAAACATGCTGCTTTTTTATTTTTAAAATTTCTCTTGCTTGACAGCCCTGGCTGGGGCTTCTACTGTGTGTTAAGTAAAGGTAGTGAAATTGGAGAGCTTTGCTTCCTTCCAAACAGGGAAAGTGCTCTCAGTCTTTCATTTCATTAAACAGGATGTAAACTATTGATTTCTTGTAGATGTACTTTATCAGTTTGAAGAAGTTTCCTTTCTAACAAATGTGCTGATAATTTTTATTATAAAGGAATGGTAAATTTATCAAATTTCTGTATTTAATGAGAAAATTGAGATATGGAGATAATCATGCAGGGTTTACATTTATCTTTAGCAGGATGAATTACATTGATGCATTTCTAAATGTTAAATCTTGCATTCCTGCAATAAATTCCACTCACCATGATATATTCTTAGATTCATCAAAGTTTGATCAGAGGAAAAGAATCACTTTAAGTCCTATAGAAAAGGGGATTTTTCATCACAATTTGACTTGATATACCTGTGGAACTAGTTCAATATTTTATTGCAGCTCTCACTTGGGTGCCAGGATGGGCCCAAGCACTGAGATCCTGGAGGAAGAGATTCAATGTGAGCTGGAAGAGCTGTGGGTTTGGAGGCTGCTTCAAGAGTTAGACCTGCTGGCCAAGGACCCGAGGAGCTTGATGCGGGGGATGTGGAGAGACCTGGAAAAGCGGCAGGCTCAGCTGCTGTTCTGGAGCTGCATCCTCTGGCGCTGGGTTTGGAGAAGATACAAGAGGTGATCCCCTGAGAGCCAGGAGCCGACGGCCCAGCACTGCCCCGTGCCAACAAGGCAAGCTCGCAGCTCAGCGACACGTGTGTGTCCTGCACCAAGGCCAAGTGTGCTCTTTTCGGTCTTCCATGCATGAAAGTAATCCCGGGGCAGCTCCACTTCCCTTCCAAGTCTCCTACAAAACATCTCTCCCAGCCAAAGTTAACATGAAGCTCTGGGAGGAGAAGAATTCTTTAAAAATACAGTTCCGACTTAACTGATGCAACGCAAATCAATCACATCTCTCCTTTTTATATATTGCTTGATTTGACTTCCTACGATTCTGTTAAGAATTTTGCCTCTCTGCTCATGTGGGATTTGGTGTGTAGTTTCCTTTCTTGTAATATCTTTACCTAGTTTTGGGTTCAGAATGATATCATTTGGCAAAATGACTTGGAAAGATTTTTCTTTTACTTTTTGAAGAGCTTATTTATTGATGGGTTGGTGGATTCAATATTAGCATATTTATTTTGTTGCTCAGATAATTCTCCCTGCCCCTTTAGTATATCTCTATTATTGCGAGCGTTAGTTTATTTGCTTCAAATACTGTCTTTTTGAATCTGCAGGATGCTCCAGGCTCATCTTCTAGATCTGCCCTGGTCCTCGAGTCAGCCATTTCTGTAAACAAACCCTGGCTCCTTTTCTTGGAAAATTGATTAGAAATCAAAATCTAGGTGTTAGGCTTGCTCAGTGGTATGGGGTTGCTGTTGCTTCTAGACCTTCAGGTGCAAGAAAATATAAATGTATACTACTGCACATGTAATTGTGTAGTTATATATAAAGATATGTGCTATTATTAGGCTAAACATGAGTTCATGTTGATATTTCTAACTCTAGTACACTACTACAGGATTATTATAGCCTCCTCCCCACCATTCTGCAAATTCCCCTCCCACATTGCAACACCTGCCTTCTACTATCTACCTACCTATGAATGTTCAACTCCTCTATGCACATATAGTGATCTCCAAATTCATCAACTAGAATACAGCACCATGCAACAAATTTTGTTTTTAATGACTGTTAAAAGTTACTTAGCTCAGCAACTTTTCTCCCAGACTCTTTTGTGAGGTTGTTTCATACATTTGTTACACAGTAGGTTATTCTGTCACAGTCTACATTTTATTCTGATATGCTCTGAATCTCCTAAATGATTTTTTTTTCAAATTTATCAGTTATGTTACTATTCACTTTTTGGTGTATAATACAATGGCATTTGAAAAATGCATAATGCCATGTATCCACAATCCGAGTATTGTCCAGAATATTTTTAAATTAATTTATTTGTGCATCCAGAACTGGGGTACAGGCCAGAGGCAGAGAGAGGGTTCACGAGAAACAGAGTGGGGAGCAGAATAGGCAGATTGAGGAAGTACACTGCTGAGCGGAGCAGCAGGTGGGCCAAGAGAGGTCTGCTGCACAGTATGGATCACCTCTAGGAACATGCACTGAAGTGGCTGTAGCTAGCTTGCAGTGCTGCCTCTTAACCCATTGTGCCACCAGGGAGGGCTCACTTCCAGAATCTTGTCAGCACTCCAAAATGCCCCATCACCTCCTGCACTCTCCCTCCCTACGTCCTTTTCCTTTATGGTAGTCACTGGTCTGTTCATTGTCACTATGGCTCTGTCTTTTCCAGAATGTCACAATGGCTGAGCTATTGCTTGCCTGGTCTCAGGACCTTATCCAAGGTATATATGTAGTTTAGTACTGAAAAGCAGACTCATGGATTTAGAAGCATTTCCAGGGCTCTTTCTCCATCCAGCTCTCTCCTCGCTAGCCAGTCCAGTCTTCCCAAACTATGATCCTGTCTCCTCAGCTCCATGAGGTTGCTATGGCTTTTCTGCCATCTCCTCACTGTTCCATATTCTAGAAGTGCCTCCAGACAGAGAGCCATAGGAGTCACAGTCCACTTCATTTATTTCCCTCCCTTAATGGGCCACAGCTTTGCACTGATCAAAAGTTACTTCTTTGCTTTTTATCTCCTTATCTACACCTAACTTTTCTAATTGTTTCAATGGAGAGCATCTTTGGTCCCAAGTATTCCAACATGACACCAAATGGAATTTCTCCACATGATTTTAAAACCTCTATTTTTTTTACAAACTAAATTCATACTGAGATCTAAATGGTGATTAATGCTGTTTGAAAATTTCTCAGGTTTTTACTTCTCTCGTCTCTATTGTCTTTGTTATTTTGCAAGAAGTTAGTACAAACTCATCTTTAGATTATTCTAACTGCTGGATTGTAAAATCTTTGAATCCAAAGATTAGAGCTTACATTTGTAATCTTAAGAAGGAACGGACTATGTAAATCAAGACTTTTATTTTTAATATATTCTTTTGTAATATATTGCAATACTGAAGTGCCAAACACTGATTGGAAAAGAAGAAACAGGTAGAGGACCAGAAAAACAAAACTTAAAATAAAAATGAGAGTTATCATTTGTTAACCAGCATACTAGGCATGTCCTGTACTTTGTCTCACTTAATTCTCATGACATCGTTGTGACTTAAAATACTGTGAAACTATAGCATCCAGCTTCTCCTAAGCACCATGAGTTTCTTGGATTTCAACTTGACCCCTTCTGGTTTCATTAACCAAGGCACCAGAACAATGAATGATCTATCTGTTGTGATTTTGCAGACAGTGCAGCTTGATAAGTAACACTGTAAGGGACCCCCTAGCTTTGTCATTTACTCTGTATATATTCCTGATACAGGATTGCCTCCACACCCCAGTTTCCAAAGCAATAGTGAGTAATCATGGGAATGTTCAAAATTTTTCAGTGTTTATATGCTCAAGTCCACAACTCATTTCTCACCTGGAAGGAGAAGATCCAATGATAGGAATGGAGAATTATGTCAAGCTCAGGCAAAGTGTCACAAAAATCATTCCAGGAGACCAGCCTAAAGACTTACCCTTTTGGGCATCTGGCTTCTTGCTCTCAGTGCTTTTCCAAAAGAAAATAAAGGAAATTTAGGAAGCTCATCTCTGTGGATAGTTTGTTAGGCAAATCTTCCAATTCAGCCTGCTTGTCATGCATGATGGGAACTGTGCTCTGCAATCCAAAGCCGAATGGGAATGAGGGCCCACACTGTGGATGGAGGCAACAGGAAGCCACCGGCAACTTGTCTAACCACCCTGCAGCTCACTTTAATGCACAGAGATCGGGGATATAATAATTCTGTCTATTCCAGCTTTAAAGGTGAATTTTGCGATTTTTGAAAAGGTCCTTAGAATCACATTGCAGAATGAAAGGGTGTATTATAATTATCAATATCAATAGTAATAAAAGTTTATTAAAGGTCATTAAAATGAAAGGGGATGGCTCTAGATCCCATCAATCTGAATTGACTCCCTCCTCTTGTGTTAATTAGAAAACTCAGATAATGGTTGTATGGGGGAGGACAGGGGAAATTTAATTACGAAAGTTTAATGGGCCACTATCTACTTCCTGCCAGATTAAAAACTGATGATTTACACAATTGTAGATAATACCACAAGCTTTTCTAACAAAGCATGTTAGAGTGGTGTAAAAGTTTACTGAGAACTTTCTTTTCATTTTAAAACAGCACCAATTTGCTTCTTTTACAAACAAAAACCATTGCAGAGGAATATATGTTGTTTACTAATAACATTAACCTACCTAACCCTTGAAAAATGCAGGTCCTACCACAAATAACAGTTAAAAGATAAAATTAGGCCCTCCATGATGGCGCAACGGGTTAGGTTGCAGCACTGCAAGCAAGCCACAGCCGCTTCAATGTGAGTTCGATCCCCCACTCAGGAGGTGATCCACATGGCGCGGCAGACCTCTCCTGACAAGCTTGCTGCTCCCCTCAGCAGTGTGCTTTGTCCATCTGCCTGTCCTGCTCCCTATTCTGTCTCTGGTGAAGTCTCTTACTGCCCCTGCTCCTCTGGCTTGTCCCCCAGTTCTGTATGCATAATAAATAGAAATAGATCTTTAAAAAAAGATAAAATTATATCTGTTATCTTTGGAATTAATGATGGATACATAGTTGCTGAAATCAGATTTTAAGACCCCAAGGAAAATGAATATCATATTGTTTCTGACCCAGGTTTTTGAGGTAGAGTTCTTTCTGTCAAAATCGATGCCTGACTTTGAAGACTTCGTGTTTTAAAGGTTGTAAGAGGTTTCATTAATACTTTCAATATTTATTGCATGTTGATTTGTTCGCTCTATTGAGTTAAGACCTATTATTCAAATTAATTTTAGTTCTTTCTTTTTACTTTTTAAAATGTGCTTAGTTAGTCCCATAGACCCATGTTGATTCTCAGTGATGCATGCCTGACACTTCTATAATGTTGTCATGCTACATTACTTCAATAAAATAAAGGATCAAAGGTGCCCGATAGGAAGTTTAAAATTGACTGTGTGGTGTGATATTTCTATTGGATGATGTTTCTGTAGACACTTGATGATACTCAGAGAAAGTAGTAGATTCGGGAATGGCAATCTATTGCTTAGAGGGTAATTTTAGGATCCACTAAGGATTAACTTTGAAAAAAAGGAGAGTATAGTCCAGCTCTCAAAAGAAGGTAGAGAAGTGTGAAAAAATGAAGTGTTCTCCTTATGTGCCATGAACAGGGTCTTCTGAGAAGGCTTCTGAGAAGAGACATCTCATCACACACACCTGTGACTTATGTTAATGGAGGAAGAGATGCAGAAAGACTTAGACTGTACTGGAAAGTGCATGACTTAAAAACAAGTCCACTCCCCTTGTCTTCCATTTCACTTTTTGACCTAGTGCTCCCGAATGAGAGAGCATAAAAGAAGCAGAGGGGTCTGGTATTTCTTTAGGAGACTCCCACGGTCAGAGTTTCTCTTGTATTACAGGCTATTTTTGACTTGAAAGAACATTAACCTAACTCACTCGCCTGTGCCATACATTCAAAAGCATCCATTGTTTCAACACTTGTGTTTGAACTTATAAAGACTCTAAACAACACATTACATAAGGAATCTCTAAAGGACAATTTTGACTACATATGGGTTTCAACATATATAATGACTTCTCTATATGAAAGAAAAATTTGAAACTAAACCAAGTTGGTTATTTGAAAATAATTATTACCATATTTCCTTATAAAGTCTATATAAATAAAATAGATCCATGTAAAATATAAAATACTAAAAATGAAAGTAAAGAATTTGGTTGAATATTTAACTTAATATCCACCTATCCACCTAAAATACTTTTTCCTTTTTTTTAAAGACTCATTTTATTTATTGATACATACAAGGGCTGGTGTAGGCCAGAGATGCAGAGGGTAGGGATATGTGAGATGATTCACCAGAGACAGAGCGGGGAACAGAACAGGTGGATTGACTGAAATACATTGCTGATGGGAGCCCCTGGCAAGACAGGCAAGGTTTGCTGTACCATGTGGGTCACTTCCATGGTTAGGGATCGAACTTGTGCTGCAGTTGCTGCCAGTTGCATCCTAGTGCTAAGACTTAAAGTCTTGGACCACCAAGGAGGCATCCTAGTGCTGAGACTTAAACCCTTGGACCACCAAGGAGGCCCAAATTACTTGTTTTCTTAATGCACAAAAGCAATCAACAAAATCTCAAAGGAAAGCAAGGGTAAATTTAACCAAATACAAGTTGAAACTTTTGCATACTAGATAAATAGAATTTTTTCAAAAAAAAGGAAAATTAATTGTTGTAATTATAAATGAAAGGGGCTAATATCTTTAAAATTTTATTTTTTTTACAAATATAAAAACCATTAATTCAAGATCTTTCTATGATGCCTTATCTTTGATAAATTATCTATGATAATTTAGCTTTCCCATTTATCCAAATATTTATACACATTAGTAAATAAAATGAAGCATAAAGATTTGAACAGGTAAAAAAGAGGTTATAACCAAAATTTAAAAACTGAAGGGATTGAAACTATCTATAGACGCAAAACTCTCATTATATATTTTTGATTTTGACATTATTTATAATCAGATAAGTGGTATTTTTTAAAAATGGACTGAAAATATATTTTTTTATTGAGGTAACATTGTTTTTACAACCCTCCATGATTCAGAGGTAGAGATTCCTATCTCTTCACACTAGCACACCACACCCAACGCTATGGCCCTCCAGTCTGCTGAAACTCCTGACCCCTCGAATAAATACTAAATAAATAACATGGGAATATGATTATTTTTAATAACAGACAGCTGTAAGTAGATGCTTCTTAAAATGACAATACCTAAGTAAATTATTGTATATTCAATGAATGGGAAGTTATGCGGCAATTTATAAAGTTATATTTTCAAATAATATTTTAGATGAAGAAAAATGCTATAAATGAAAAACAGTATCCTAAATTACATGTACCAGATGATCCAATCATGTAAATATATATTAAAAGTGTTACTGGAATAAGAATTAAATAATAAAAAGCAAAATACTATTCATGAGTACATTATCTTACAGTTTTGTAATTGCAAGCAATTTTTATGTATAGTCTTTTATTTTTCAAATGTCCTAGGGTGAATTTGTGCAACTCTTATAACACAAAAATGATTTAAGAAAAATATACATAAGCTTTTCAATTTAAATAGTGATTAAAGAAATATAAATTATTGCAGTAACATTACCATTTTTTCCCTATTAAATTAGCCATGATAAGAGCAATGAGTATGTAGAAAATAATGTGGTGAGAAAAAGCACTTGGCAGAGGTAAGGATATAGCCAACCATCCAATATCACCACTTTCAGGAGTTCATCTTAAGCAAACAACCTGAAATTTGGGCAAAGATTCATGTACCAATATGTTCATCAGATACAATTATAATACAATGTGAAAACAATGCCTAGTCACAGTGGATGGGCAGTTTGAGAGTCAGCCTTTCGATGACTTATTATGTAGTTATCTAAAAGATACTTGGGAATATTTTTAATGACATGGGAAAATCACTGCTACCAAAAATTAGAATACAAGTCTATATATGATGTATAATCTCATGATATGAAATAACATAGTTTACAGTGAAAAAGGGATGAAATGATTATAAAGCAATGACAGCAACTATTTCTGGTGGAAACATTACAGTAAAATTTTTTTCATTGTTATTAATTTTAACTTATCGTTAATTTTAATTTATCATTTTTGTATATTTTCCAAGTTTAAAAAACTTTGGAAAAATATTTGTAAATAACTCTGACTCCCAAAGAGTTGCTTTTAGTGGTCAATTCTCTAAGATGCTCTCCAGTTGTGCTTAAGCCAGGAACGAGAAAACCATGAGGTGTTCTAAGATAAGAACAACAGGTGAGTAGATTAGGAAGATGTAGTATAGAGTACAAACTATGTATAGAGTAGAAACTAATCAGCTTTGAAAACAGGTATAGGGTCCTCCCTGGTGGCACAACGGGTTAAAGCAGAGCACTATGAAGCTATCAGTGAGTTAGAACCCAGCCAGGGAGATTACCCAGGGCATGGCAAACCTCTCCTGACATGCCCACTGCTCCCCTCAGCAATGTATTTCAGTACATCTGCCTGTTCTGTTCCTCACTGTTTCTGGCGAATCCTCTTACTCCCTGCAATTCTCGTCTGTACCCCAGTTCTGTATGCATAAATAAACCTTTAACAAAATGAAAAAAGATAAATTCTTGATAGTTGTGACAACATAAATGGAACTGGAAGGGATTATGCTAATTAAACTACGTCTGAAGGGAAAAGAAATATGCAATGGCTTACTTATATGTAGAATATGTACAAACAAAACAAAAGGTCAGACAAAATCTAACCAATAACAAACTCCAGATATGTGACTGTAGGATTGCGGTTGTCATAGGGGGAAGGAAAGGGGAGAGAACAATGAAGGGGACCAATGAGCCATGGTGAAGGACTATGGGTGCCTTGGTGGATATACTGTGGTAACACATCCGAAGCGAGTGATACCAAACCTCAAATCATAGTGTTGTAAAGCCATGATACCCTAATCATCAATCAATCAAAATGGAAAGTTTTTTTGTCAATCAATCAATCGATCAGAAAATGATTAGTTCTGGGAGGAGCTGTGATCAGGACCCCCTGTCTGGCGGGAAGCCCTGGTCAAAGAAGTCTCCAGACAAATGTTGGAGGAAGCTATCACTTCTGGGAAATGTCTGCTGTGGGAACAGGCTGAAAAGACAACTGTTACAGTTAGTAGGTTCTCACCATGCACTTACAACTGTAATTGCAGGACACGATTCAAGGCTCAGGTTTCAGCAACAGGAATTATTTACAAAGGAGTGAGAGACAAGTTGGGAAAGAGAAAAGCAGAGATCTGAAGCAAAAGTCTTGATGGTCGAAGGTTGAAGGTCTTGAAGGTCCTGAAGGTCTCTGGGAGGTCCCTCTAGAAGTGGCACCACAGCAATGACAGCAGTCCAAAGGCCAGACTGGGCAAGACTGGATATCAGACAGGCCAGTGGAAAAAGTAAGTGCACCAGGAGGTGGGGCCACACGTGTCAGAAGCAAGGGCCAGTGTTCTAGCTCTTAGAGATGCTGTGCAAAAAGCCAGCAGCAAACAGGCTTCTAGAGACACCTAGCTCAGGGCCCATGGTATCACTTAGCAGGTGATGTCAGGGGTTCAGGTCTGGAATATAAATTGTGGTTAAAGATGCTTCTTTGGTTTTGAAATTTTTCATTAATATTTGTAGTAACATTGGACATAAGAGTAGCATTTCATATTTGTGTTAAATTTATTAAATACGATTTATAGATCTTATAAAATTTAATAAGTGCTTAGATTTTGTACAATGGGAAGGTATTGCTGTTTAAAATTCTTTTAAGTTCTTAATAGGATTGAAGTTCTTAAAGGTGTTGCTTAAGGTCTTTATCTCAGCAAATTTTCAGGAATGCCATGGCTTAGAAAGAGGTATCATACAAAGAAAGAGATCCAAATGGTAGAAGTTCATTCTTGGCTCATCCTATTAAATTATGATACTCATTTTTCAATTCCAATTATGCAAAAGTATTATACTCATTTTTCAAGATCCAATTATGCAAAAGTATTTATTGTTGGCAGGTCTGTCAGGAAGCAGACACTCTGCTACATTGCTGGTGTGAGTATAAACTTGTACAACAAATTTATGAAGTTAATTTGGCATAACATTCAATATTAAAAATGCAAACCTTTCTATGCAGATATTCAATCTTTACAAATTATCTTTTGCAATACTCTCTGTGTTTAAAATGCATACCCAAAAGGCCACCCAATGCACCATCATTTACAATGGCCAAAGACTGAAGGCAAAATAAATAACTTAATACTTTGTGCCAACTAGATCAACTATGGTATATCTATTAAAAATAATATTGTGCAGTCACAAAAAGAACATGAAAACATGAAAATAAAGTATTGCCATGACACAGAAAGTGAGAAAAATTCAAGTTCAGATTGTATATGGGCTGCTTTTATTTCTAATATAGAAGAGAGCGGTGAGAAGGGAAATGTGAAGATGTGCCTGTTTGTTGCATATGCAACAAGTGTCTGGAAGGATCCAGGAAATATGGTACCTCAGGTCATCACCAAAATGAGGGTAAAAGCCTGAAAACCAGTGTGGTAGGATGCCCTGAAGTATTTGGCTATTGTTTACTATGAAAGCATACTGGCTTAAAATCTTCTTTTTTAAAAAGATTTATTTATATATACAAGAACTGGGGTGCAGGCCAGAGGTGAGGGGTGGTGAAAGGGTTCACCAGAGACAGACTGGAGAGCAGAACACACAGCTCAAATGAAGTACACTACTGGGGGGAGCAGCCGACTGGACAGGAGAGATCTGCTGTGCTCTGTGGACACCTCTCTGGCCAGGGATCGAACTCTTGCTGCAGTGGCTACGAACTGTTTAATAGTGCTGCGCTTTAACCCTTGTGCCACAAGGGAGAGCCCTTAAAAATTTCTTGCTACTAAAAGGACTATATATATGTTTTTTATAGAGTTAGCCACATTGATAACATCCTAAGGCTTGTAAATTGCAACATACAGCACATGGCAAATGAAGACAACAGGGGCACAATATCAGTGCTTCCATTTCTTTGGTATTCTACTCTTTTCTCAGGATCCATTGGAGTCTATTAATCATCAGTAATGCTTTTTTCCTTTTTACAATTTAGACAAAAAATGAGCATAAATAAAAATTGTATTGCTATTATCATCATTTTAAGAAATTCTTACACAAGCACTTCTTTATGCAAGGTCCCTGCTTTGGAGATATTCACTGTAGGTCTGTCAGAAGCCCTGTTCCCATTTACAAAGCCACCTACTGTAGCATTAGTTAAGAGATGAAGATTTATAAATATGTCATATATTGTAATAATAACCACTTTTATATATGGCATGAATTCTATGTAACCAAACATCTATACCAAGTCAAGAGAAGACAACAGATAATTCAGAAATCTTTGCATGCTCTGTGCCTGCAGAGCAACACAAAGAAGCTTAAAACAATTTGTTCTGTTGCTTTTTCTTGCCAGTCTCCCACATTCCAAAGGGAAGCATCTTGTGTTGTGAAGCCATGGCTGGTTGTCAGTTCTTATTTAGGTAGATGTGAACAGTTTCCACTGCAGATCTCAGGCCTGGAGCAGTCTTTCTGGCTTCTAGGCACCACCGTGTCAACAGCATGTCCTTGAATATGTCAGGGGTCGCTCCAGTTAGGGTTCAGGCCCAAGACAGGGTGCCAGAGATGGAGACCCCAAGCAAAGGGGCCATCGGAGGATGGCAGGGATTAGAATTCTCTGGCAGCCTCATTTTATAAAGTCAATGAGTAAATGTCCCAAATGGAGCACAGAAGTCATTATACTATGAAAACATAGTAAATATATTGCGAAGAGCTTTTCCTGAAGATGTTTAACACTTTCTAGCAAGAAGAAGGAATGCCAAAGATGGCAAGAGAGTGAAAAGTGGGGTGACATTGTCACAGACAGACACTCTGCCTCCCATATTTTTGTTTGCACAACTATATGCGTATTTCCCTTTCAATAGGAAAATATTTCCTTACAAATCTTAAACTCAAAATCCGGTAGATATTTAGACCATTTGACCAATGCTTAGTCACTGTACAAGAGGCATCTGAATACAACCTCCAGACTTTAAATTTATCAGCTCTCACTGAGACCATGAGGCATCCACAATTCACTGTTCCCTCCTCTGACTCCATAGGACTTTAGGGATAATGCCTCTTTATTCTTGCTCTTTATTGAGGTTTTCTGGCTTGTCCACTTGTCTTGTTCCCCTAGTGAAATGAGCTTCTCAAGCAATGACTAAGCTTTAATTATATTTGATTTACTTTTGATTGTCTAATGCTTAGAGTGCTTAACAATTTGGGATTTTTCTATGATATTGGATTGAACAAACAAATACAAATTGATTTGATTATATTTTCCTGGAGTATTTTCCCCTCAGTATTTTTTCTTATCACTTAAGTTTTCCTAATTAACCTTTAAGCAACATTTCCACATGAGCTTGTGTCCTTTTGTAGCATGACAGCTATAAGCCTCCTTTGTACATCCATAAAGTTGTGGATATATTTTGGCCTGTAGGAAATAAAATTTCTGGCAAGTAATATTCAATGGCAGGAAAAGACTGGGCTCTGATATCACAACATTTTCTCTCGACCACTGAGCAGTCTCATCAAGAAAATTTCCCCCTTCTCCAGGATCCAACCATAAACAGATTTGCAGTACCCAGGGGCAGTAGACAAAAATTCAGTTGGAGGTCATCTTGTATGTTCCCTTTCTTGCTTCTCATCATCCTCCTGCAGATTCTGCCCTTTCAATTTCTTTCTTTCTTTTTTTTGGTAAGTGCTCTTTATTCAAAAGTTTTTCTCTTATCTGGAAATCATTCAAAAAACTCCACAAATCTCCGGATATGATTTCATCAAGATTTAAAGTTTATGAGCATTTTCATTTAAGTAGGATTTATTTTTATTATAAGTTTTAATGAATGGCTTTTGAAGATGGTGTTGTCTTTGAGAATAAAAGAATGTCTTTATGGGATGAGTAAGATGAGGTGGATCACAAGAAAAAGTATTGTGAGTCAGGAGATCTGGATTTATAGCTACTTTATCCTTTATATTATAGAATCTAAGGCACATTTGAACATTTTAAAATATCTTTGAAATCAGATAGCATCTGACAACCTGTTACATATCATAGTTTAGTGGAAAGTGTTATTTCTTTAACATCAGTGTTACTGCTCTGCTTTGCAATATACAAAATAGTGGCATATCTGCAAGATATGGCTTCTTAGAGTCTATAAAACTTAGTAAATGTACATTAGGAAGTACATACATTCGCATATTTGTTCTGTTATTTAGTAAACTGTATGGATTTGGCAATGCAGATGCATTCCTATGTTAAAGTGGATAGTCATTTAAAGAGAGTCTGAGTTCCTGCTTCCACATCACTAAAGCAGGAAAGTTGAAATATATGACTTATAACTTTGGATTTAACATTCTATGATCTTTAACAATTAAATTTTATAAAAAGCTTTTGATATGTGCCATTTTTCTAGGAAGTTTTTTATTGTTTTTGCTTTTGGTATGTCTTAGCATATTAGATGGTGGGGAATGGCACTAAAACATCTTATCCTGTGTAAGATACTATAATAGCTGCTTTGCAATGATTAATTATTTAGTTCTTTACTCTATGGGATAATTGTTATTCCATTTTAAGATTAGGACAGAGATGCCCTGTGACATGAATTTATTCAAGCTCACTAGTTATTAGATTTTAGTGTTACAATTTCAATCTCAGTCTATATCACTCCAAAATTCATTCACTTTGACCCAATTCACCTACAATCAAGGGGTTGCCATGATCTGTTCCTGGTAAAATGTCTTACCATTTTAATATTTAAAGTAAATTTTAAAATAGCTATAAAAGTCTTAGATTCACATAATGGTAAAGTAATTCTTATCATACTTATCCACCTACTAATAAAAATGATAATTGTGATATATATGTATGTGTAGATATAGATTTAGATAGATTAACAGATACACTATATATATATTATATATATATATATATACATATACATATATATGTATAATCTAGAAGGTATTTAGAGAGATCAAATGCGGGCATCAGATACTGGTAGATTTGATCCTTGACAAAAGGAAACATATAGGATAAGATCCACCTTATGACTTTCCTCTTGAGGGCTATTAACAAGCTACATGCAAGGTGCACAGAGTAAAAACTGAAAGCTGTGGCTTTACTGAACTGAGGATAGAATTTCAGGCAGCAAAAACATCTGGAAATTGAAGGAAGAAATCCCACAATGGCTGGAATCATGATGAATGAGCCTCAAAAGGAATATAAATTTCCCTCAAATTTTTGTTTGACCCTTGAACTGTGCATGCAGCAAGATGTTAAGTAGATCAGGGTAAAATAACAGTTGAAAGACTGAACGAACTGAGCAAAGATATGGTAGCAGTTTTGTGGAGGGAAGATGGAGTTTGGAATTTGAATCTAAAGCAAAAGGACTTGGTAAACATCTCAGTCTTTCCATTAAAAAATCAGTATGGCCACACCACAGGAGAAATAACAAAGTCCCAGGCTAATGTATTCACCCTTGGACTAAAGGTTTTACCTAAATAAACTCACCCTACCCAAACCTAAAGCAAGAATCTACAAAATCAAGAGGACTGCCAATCAATGTATTTGCCTTTGAGAACATAACAGAGCATACTGCAAAGTGGATAACATTCCGTAAACTGTAATGTCAACTGTACAATGAAATTTTTTTCAAGATGCCAAGAAACAGGAAAATGTAACAATAATTGAGAGAAAAATAACTCAAGAGAAGTACAAAAGATCTAGACATTGTGTTTAACAGATGAGTTTTAATACAAATATTTTATATATGTACACATACATATTTTATATTTTAAAAATAAAATTTATAAATAAGTTTTAAAACATATATATATGTATACATATATTTTAAAGATTTGTTTATGCATACAAGAACTGGGGCAAAGGTCAGAGGTGCTGGGGGTGAAGGATTCACCAGAGACAGAGTTGGGAGCAGAAAAGACAGATCTACTGAAATACACTGCTAAGGGGAGCAGCAGACCAGAGAGGTCTGTGCGCCATGTGGGTCAGCTCCCTGGCTGGGGATGGAACTTGTGTTGCAATGGCTGGCAATAGCTTGGTAGCACTGAGGCTGAGAATCTAACCCCTATACCACCAGGGAGGTCCCCCAAATTATATTTATAAGCAGATGCATATAATGTATATATGTATGGCAAATAATTTAAAGAAGATGTCTAGAAAAATGGATATAATGCATATATTGATGCATTATATTTTCTACTGTTCAGATTATAGTCTACAATTTTATTATTGTTTCTTCTAACAACTCAAATCTACCATTGAGACCCTGCAGTAAATTTATTTTTTTTTAACTTAGGTTAGTGCACTTTTCAATGTCAAGATTCCCTTTGTTTTTTTCTATCAGTAAACTTTCAATTTCAGAACAGTTTAAGATTTATAGAAAAACTGCAAATACAGTAAGTTTCCACACTTCATTTCCTCTATAGTTAACATCTGATATTAACAAGATAGCACTGTTAAGCTCAATCAACCAAAGTGGATATGGAGCATAGCTTCTTGATTCTTTATCTATCTCACTTTTTTGTTCTTGAAACAGAACATTTTATATACTACATTGAAGCAACTCTGGATACCTCTGGCATTGGTTTCTGTTTAGTGGATGTGCATTTATTTGCTCAGTGCACTGGCTGAACTACCTTCGAGGCCTCTTTTCCTGCAGTGCTCAGTTTATGATAGCCTTGCTCACGTTTTACCTTTAATTCTATCCTTGTTCATGTTCTATCCTTTAATTTTCTAGATTTCCCTTCAGGTCAGCATCTGTTGGTCAAATTGAATGCTTCACTCACCTTAGCCGCTTACATTTTTCACCTTTACCTCTAGCTACAGATGTCTTGGAGACGCAGTCACAGTGCAGAGTTCAGGATTGTACCGTGTGCTCAGAGGTGCTTCCTGGTTACTGCCCACGGAAGCCCAGCCTGGGGCATGCGCACTCTCCCCCAAGGCACCAGGGACGGATGATTGATCATTAAGCCGGCTTAAAAAGATTTGCCCTGAGTCAGTTTTTGTTCAGACAGTGGATGGTTATAGGATGTACTGAAGTTCCTTACGTCTTCTGGCCTTTGCTAATGAATCTGTGTGTGGAATGATTTCAAGTCTGCCCAGGTTCTTCTCTGATGGGTCCTTGCCGGTGCAACCTCTTGTGTACACGAGCACATTGCTGACTGGGATTCCTGGAGGGCTCCTCTGGGCTATCCTCTTCTAAATGTCTAGCTGCATTGTGACTGACTGTGTGTTTCCAGAGCAGCAGTCTCCTCTTAATTGCTCTCCACCAAGATCTGCATTGTCCTTGACAATGCCTCAGGCATGGCAATCTCTACATCCTTTCCAAATAAAACCATCCCCCATGTGGAGCTCAGAGCTTGCCAGCCTTACAGCCTGCCTGTCCTTTCTGTACATGCTGCACCAGGGCTGCTGGTGGGGGCAGTGACCTCTCTCTGGTAGTGACTCCTCTGGTGATACTGGAGAATATGAGCTTCTAGTCTTCTAAGCCTTGGGACCTCTGTCTGTGTGTCACAGAGGTTCTGCCCTAACAGGTAAGGGAGAGAGGCCGGTCCTGTAAGCCGTTTTCTTCCAGCTCTGCAGCACAGAGCTGGGGAGGGAAACACTAGAAACCTCATCCTGTCAGGGTGATACCAAAGTAATAGACACAAAGCTGGGGGTGGAAGAGTAGGCGCAGCTCAAAGCTCAGGATGCTGGGCCCTGTTCTTTCTGAGATGGAGCAGGTTGTCCTGAATAAATTCTGTTTACAGTTTGTCTTTGGGTCAATTTCCAGGTTCTCTAGTCTTTTTCAGATAATTTTCACCAGTTAAATTGCTGTTTCATTTCGGACAACCTCCTTACGGACCCATTCTAGACGTACTCTCTCTAGAGATAGAAATTTTCATACACTATGAATAACATCATGCCATAAATTAATCAACTTCGACGAAATGGATAAATTCCTTGACAACCACAAGGTATGAAAACAATTATAAAAAGAAACAGGAATAACCCATAAGTCTATTTATATCTCTCAAAATGTGGCTATGTCAATGAATATATTTTCTTTAGATAATGTAACTATTATAATATAAATTAAATATCATTTAGGTATTATAATTGATATAAGATGCTGAAACTTCTAATAAATAATAAATATTAGGAGAGTGGGTGGAAAGCAGATAATTTTTCATCTTCTAAATTGGCTATTTCATTTAGTTCTTTGTGAAGCAATTTGCTATAAACTACCCAGTTGAACAGTCATAAACAAATTAGAATGTTATTTATAAAATCATTTAAAGACATTTATTTAGAAATATAACAATATGGTACATTACAAATAAATCTTAGGTGTACTTTATAAGTAGTAACTCATTCAAAAATCAAAGCAACAATTTATGCTTCTCTTATATTGTTACAGAATATAGTACCTGCCCCACCTAATGAAGAGTGGAGCTGAGCAGTGAGTGAAAACTTGCAGAAAATCTAGAAGAGACTTAGAAGAGACACAGGTAGCAGAGAAGCATGTGAAAGAGGGTGCATTGGCTCCTCAGGTTTGGACTCAAACCAGCAACTTGGGGGACATGGATGGAGATACAGGGAACCAAAACACAAGAGCCACTTGGAAGAGACAGGGAGGAGAGACCTGCGAGGATGCTGACAAAGGCAGCTTTTACCTTGTCTTTGCTCCTTGCATGCTAGACTTGCCTGGCCTCTCCTGCCCGCTGAAGGTGCCTTAGACTTATGGTAAGCATTTGAGCCTCAGTGGCCCTGCTTTGGCCACTATTTGGTGAACATTCACCCAAGAGAGGATCGGTAACTTTGGGTGATTCATGGAATGACAATCATATTTCTGTTCTCTCTCTGGCCACACTATTCTACTAAAGTTCCTTCACACTAAGAGTTGGCTTATGTGATGGATGGCAGAACCCATTTAAAGCATGAAAGCTTGGGGGCCCCAGGGTGTCCCTCAGTCTGCACACGAGCAATATTTCAACTTGATTTTTTTTTAAGATTTATTTATTTATGCATGCAGAACTGGGGTACAGGCCAGAGGAGCAGCGGTGGTGAGAGGATTCACCAGAGACAGAGTGGGGAACAGAACAGGCAGATCACCAAAGTTGATGCTGCTGAGGAGCAGTGGGCTAGATAGAAGACTTCTGCTGCTCCAGGTCGGTCACCTCCGGGGTGGGAGTTGAACTTTCTCTGAAGCGGCTGCGGCTAGTTTGCAGTGTTACATCCTAACCCACTGCGCCACCAGGGAGGGCCCTCAAGTGGATTTTAAAGGTGGTTCTATGAACACTGATTTACTTATTTCACATCTGCCCTTGAGAGCACCTGAGCCCGCTGCTCTCAGTCTTGTTACTTCTTTCTTTGTTGTTATACAGTTTGTGGAAAACTCACTGAAGATGACGGGGTGGGTGGGATAGGTGAAAAGGATCATATACTAATGCATATACAGCTTATTCAAAACTGCTTTTTTTTCATAGAGTATTCCAACCCACAAAAAATGAAGTAAAGAATTGCTACAATTTTCAATACAAGATGTGCCCCCTAATTTCTGATAGTCCTGTATAAATGACAAAGTATTAGACTTTGGATACCTGCAAATTGCCCTAGCTTCCTAACACATTTTGAATGAGGAGCCTCCACCTGAGAAGAATTAACTGAGGAGGGTATCTGGTAGGTACCTAACAGCTGCTCTTTTCAAGACTGGGGAACTACATCATTAAGGATGATAAATGACAAAGTTGAAGGACAAGAGGTGAAATTGGCAGGTTATCCTGGAATACAGTAATGAAATGTTGTGATAGCACTTGGACTGACTTCAGTAATTCTGTGTGCAGAAATTTCTGACGCATCTGGTATCAAATGTTTGAGTTCCATCTCCAAGAAGAGTGATATTGAAAATTACTGTAGGCAGTGATGGGGACTTAAGAGTCAATAAATAAACTTAGGAAACTTTTCCTAATGTTGAGCAACTCCATTATTTGGAATCTATGGTAAACTTTAATAAAAGTTCCTTTTATAACCAACAAACTTCTGTCACAGACTACCTGTACCAGAGTAATTGAATTTTTTATCCATCATTCCAGTCTACTGAGTTGTGTTGAAAGGCTTGCTTTTATGATCCAACAGATAAGTCTTCATTTTAGATCTCACAATATGATCAGCATGTAAACTGGCACGATGTGCCCCAGTCTCCTAGTCTATAAAATGGGGGTAATCATAATAGCTAGTCCAAAGGATTGTTGTATTTCTGTGATTCAATTATTGACTAGCAATTCATGTTTATAGTGTATAATGAACTCTCAATATTTAAAATATTATTGCTATTTTTTATCAATCAACAGACATAAGAAAACAGCAAAGCCAAAATCAAAATCAAGCTCATATGCCTTCTATGTGCTACTCCAAATATTTTTGACAAAATAAAAGTCAAATAATTAAAATCACTTGCGTTTCTTTGCTTGTACAGCACTCAGTCCATATTTCTCCTGCTCACAATAATAAAGTGATAAAAGTTCTTGTCTCATATGCTGCTCAAGTCAAGGTGCCCCTTGTATCTCCTGATATGAGTAATAACTCCAGTCCAAACAGGAAGCTAGTCTGCTTTGCACTTGACTCTCCCTCTGTGAATGTCGGACATACCAGCGGACAAGATTCACTCTTCAGTGTTTTCCTTTTCCTACTAGTCATGATTTCACTCTCCTTTGTTTTAATGAGAATGCTTTCTGAACTAGAGAGTGGCCTCTATATCAGAGATAAAGAAATAGATGTAGATTACTATTTTGATTTTATAATATGTTATTATGGCAGAGACCATGATGGTCTAGAGCTGGATTTCATGAAATTTCCCAATAGACAAGATGCTTGAGCTGAGTCTTACAGACAAGTAAGGGAGTGAAGGGAAAGGAAGGGTCTTCTCAGAGATTAAGGATGTGTGTGAAGGGAAGAGGGGGTGAAATAGGCAAGTGTTGAGACAAGGGAAATAGTGTGAACTGCAGGATTGTAAAGAAATGATAGAAAGTGAAGCTAGTGGGGGTGGTAAGGTATTAAATTAGAGGACAATACCATGTAATATATCACTTAGGGTTATCTTACTTTTAAAGATGTCAAAGGTAAGAGCTGTTAGGGGATGAGGGAAGTGTCATCTAAAAGGTTGCCAGGCTATGCCTGTATGCCAAGAGTTGTGACTCGAACACTCAAAAATACACCTCCTTGCTGGAAAAAGATCATGAGGAAATTGCCATTCTCCAGCAGCAGTGCAGGCCCATTACAGTTATAGGGACCCAACACTCTATGAGTAGTGAGACACAAACGTTTCCTACCTCTTGGGATAGACCATAGTGAAGGCAGCTCACTATTCTCCTATAAAGGCCAAGACTAGATGTTGGTTCCATTTAAACTGGTGATTTTCTTGAGAGCATGAGTTCTTTTGTTCCATACTCAATAAGAAAAGAGAAAACTTACCAGAAGAATAGCTGACTTGTTAACCAGTTTCAACCCAACCTTAGTCATGCCTCACTTCTGGTTTACATTTTCTGGAACTTGTTGTCCTTTTAAAAAAAAAAACTATCAGAGTTATGAAATGATGAAAACAATATAAATATGCTGGCCACAGGAATTTGAATTCAACAAATTTCCTAGGACTTAGCCACAACAGCATGTGAAATTTTTCTTGGGTTGAAGCTTAAGACCTCAGTGGTGATAATATACACAGGGTCAAATAGTGTCAATAACCTCTCTGACTAATTTTTGCTGACTTAATCCCAAAATGATGAGTTTAAAGAACACTGGAAGTATCTTACTTCTTAAAATTGTTGTTGTCACGGAATCTTAATGGTCCTTTCAAATGAAAATGTACCTCGCAGGCCTAGTAACTGACCTATTTGATTCCAACATTGATCATAATAATTTGACAGTGTCACTTATTTTAGAGTCTGATTGCCTTCTTTGCCTCCGGGTACAAGAGAAAAAGAGATTTGTGACTGAAAGGGTTAAGTGGATTTTATTATAATGTGCTCCTACTTCATTTCCCTCCCTTCAGCTCCTTCACAAAATGTTAATCTAATTGTGATACTATCACTTTGATGACAATATGACAAGACAGACAAATTTGATTTTATTCTCCACAGAGCAAAGCATATGCTGCTTGGGAGGCTTTGACAGAGAGAAGGACATAAAACAAATGGAGTTCATGAATATACAATTTTTATTGTACACAGTAGTGACATCCAAACTTCAGACTAGGTGGGTGAGACTGAGGCTTTACTATTGAGATTAATGGGTACGTTAAAAGGAGCCAACAGAGAGTACTACAGTTTATGTTAAAAATGTCGATGTGGATAAGAATAATTTTCTTCTCAAGATGAATGATACATTTAATGGCTGTGAGACATTTGTGCCCAGCAGCACTTCTTTCAAAGTAATTTTTTGTTGTTATTGTAAATTATATAATCTTAACTGCAATTATAGTCCTGTTTAGGTAAAGGTCAAGTTGGTGCTGTGGCTGGTTATAAAACGAAAAGGAAATTGGTATATGGATTCCCTTGTTGATAGCTTATGAATGATTTCAAGTGAGATGATTTTTTGGTAACTCTATTTCTCGTTTAATGTAATATAGCAAGTAAAGACAGCATACATTAACAAAACACAAATTAGATTTCTCTAAGTAAACATGTATCTTCTCAAGGAGTAGGGCTGTTGGAAAAAGGACAGTTTGAAGGTTAAAGACACGTTGAAAATAGGGGAAGCTCATTTTTAAGACAATCAGAAGGTTGAGAAGTATTGAGAAAATCTCTGTTTTTCTGTTTGATATATTGAAATGTGAAGGCTAACGTATTCCTTGGTCTTTACTCTTAGAAGCTTACTATGTTATTAAGTAAGATTCAATTTGCCTCAATTTAACCTAGGATGAAACAATTCTTTGAATATCTCGGTTGCTAAGATAGCTTTGATGTCTATATGACAATGGGCCCGAAGTGGTTCCTTATAGGCCCAAATCTCAAATTTTATTCTTTATTTTACAAAAAAGAATAAATGAGATCATATTACAAAATGAAGAAAGGAGGGATCCAAAAAATGGATTTCTGGTTTAGGCAATCTCTATCCATGACTCCTGGAATCTCCTACTGGAACTCCAAGGAGAGAAGTATTCTCTTTTCTTCTTTAGACATCAGTCTGAATGTAACTAGTGAAGTTCTTTACCATCATGCAAAAATCCTGCCTGAGAGTGATTGCAACCCAGGAAAGGGCAAATCTAAGAAGAATGTGTGTGGGGACTTGTGTCTTGGGTCCAGACAGCTACATGGCCCCAAATATCCCAATGACATAAGCCATGACTTTATTTTCTTGGATAAGTAAGAAGGTTCTCTGTTTTCTGTCTTTTGTAAGTGAAGCTATCTTAAGAAATTGTTTAAGGACCATTTGTGCTATAATAGTGCTGGTCTCCAAAAATATATATATAAACAGGTAGGTTAGAAATGAGCAGAGCATGATTTATGAACAGCTTTATCTTTAACATGATTAGTAGAAAAATTATCATTGTTATCTAATCCTTTTCACAAAGTCTTTTTCATTTTTTCTGTGCACCTAGTACCACGTTAAGACCAAGTCTACTGAACCAGCCAGTAATAACTCAGTTATTTTCCTATTTTCAAATAATTGAATAGGCGTGCATTTACAATCAGTGTTTAGATTAGCAGAAATACCAGTTTTGTATTCTAAATTTTAATTTCTATCCAAAAAAAAATTTGATGTCTTAATTGGGTTGTGCTGACTCAAAATATGCCAGGTGTTTAGACCACGTTCCATTAGAGTTTTAAAAGGACTGAAAATATCTCATGGACCCCTTTTATTGTTTTCAGTTATACTTTGGGAAAGATAGCCTAGAATTATCACAGAGGTCACTTCTGGACTGGGTATAGCCTCAGAATCTTCTTTTGGTTAGAACATAATGTTCAGGAGGATTGTTTGATTTTCCTGGGTACACCCCATATATAGAAATGTAATTATAAATGTAGTTTTGTTCCTATCTAAATTTGACACAAGACAGTTTCAATAATAACATGTTTTTAGTGTAATATAAAAATACCCTTGGAGTTATTCTGGGCTACTTAGAGGTATGGTTGTCTAGAATCTATGGTAGAGTCTTGAGACAGGTTAAGTTTGAATCTCAGCTCTTGCCAGTTACAAGATGCGTGAATTTGGATGAGATATTTGATATGTGTGTTCTTAGTCTTCTTGTCTAAATTGGAGAGTAATGTTACTGTGGAAATTAAATATATGAAAATACTTAGGAAATTATTCAATGCATACTATGTGTATTGCACTTAACTTTTGCTGTTACAGCTACTTTTGCCAACAGTATTTTTTTGTCTTCCCCCAAAATATCAATAACTGCCAAATCAGTAACTTCTTTCTCTGCATGGTCTCCTGGGTCCCATTTTAGACTTTAAATTAAATGATAAAGAAAACATGCTTATACATGCAAAAAAATTAAAAAAGATACCTTGCAAATGAAAAGGAAAATTTCCCCAGTGTATCAGATTTCTCCTTGCACTAAGTTAACCAAAAATCCTTGAAACATATTTCCTAGTATTTTGATAGGAGACATCAACCAAAAACTCTATATCATGTCCAGTTTTCATTTATAAATAAAAGCAAAAGATTATTTTATATCAAAGGATTAAATAAAATTATACCATTATCAAACTACAGGAAAAAAGATCTCTCACAGGAAAACTGTAAGAGTCTGAGAAATGAATCATAAGAATTTTAAGAATGGAGACCTAGCTTTACAAAAAATGTTGAATAATAAGACCATATACAATGTGCAATTAACCTAGCACTGATCCACTGCATATCTGCATGGGGCTCCATTGATATTGTTTGAACAGCAATGAAATGATGGAAATAATAAAGGTAATTGCCAAAGGACATACAGGCTACATAATTAATAAAATCCACATCTTTCTTAACTCAACAAAAACTTGGAGAACTAAAGACACTTTAAAGGGCATTGTTTATAATAGAGACATGTAACTACAGAGATGCAAATGTGTGTATATATATATGCAAACGTGTGTGCATGAATATGCACATACATATACATATGTAAACATGTGTGTATATGTGTACATATACACAAACACATCTTAATTTTTGCATCTGGTCTTCTGTTCTAACACAACTGTGTAAAAGGAACAATGTTTTGGGATATTAATATAAGTTTTTTGACTTCACTTATATTAAGTTAATAAATTTTAATGCATGTTTCTATACATAAAAATGGCTAATACATGAATACCATCTCAGGACTCTATGAATATTGATGGAAAGTAGACATATTATCACTGAGCTACATGCCTTTATTTTTAGAAAACTGCAAGCTATCATGAATGCATATTTGTTGAAGTGATTTTACCTCATCAATAGATTTTTATGGAATAAAGTTATTAATTTTTTTGCATTTCCCAATGAGCTGGTGGTGCTTTCAGTGGGTCCTTATATCTCACACCCAGAGAGTCATTGGCAGAGGACTGTGTAGCCCATCATAATTTCCAAAGCCCAGCAGGGATGACATGGCTTTCTTCTGAATGAATGTCAAGGCTGACCTCTCTCCTTTTCCCCTCCCTCTGGGACTCCAGTCATTCTCATTAACCAAAACTTTGTGAAAAATGATCTCTCCTGCTATTTGCATGTTATAGAGCATTCATCAATATCCTGTGTGGTGACGGCTTTATAATGCAGTTGTGACAGAGTTTGAAAAATGCTAGTTCTATCCATCAATAAGTTAGTAGAATTATAAAGCATTACCTTCCCATGCTATTTCCATCCTTTTGTTTTCTTAGCAATAATCATTTTTTCCATGTGTGTATATTTATTTACCTAAGAAACCCCTTCCAGAATTTGCAGTTGAGAATGAGGGTAATCCATGTGGTTGGACTTCAGTAAACTTCCAGGATAATGTACTTAGCAGCACAGGATATCATGACCTACTCCATTTTTTGGTAGGTTGTTGCATATTTTAATTATAGGATGAATGAATTATAATTGCCTACATCGGAACTATATATGTTTCTGACTCATTTAGTGATTTGAGACCACACTGACTCGATTCTATATCCTTTCCATGGTCTACAAATGCCAGCTAGAGAGAACAGTTTTAGGAGAGGAAAAAGAAATTTACTTTCTTTCCTGAGCATCGCTATTCCTGAGCATGTCATTTAATTCTACCATATGTAATTGGCCACCAAACCTTGATCATTTTTCTTCTCTATATATTAAAAACAAAACAAAACAAAACTGAAGTCAAATATACATAAAAGGAAATGCACATATCTTAACGGTATTATTTAATGAATCTTCTGTTCTCTATCATCTGTCTATCTAGAGAGTTCTCTCATGTACTTTACTGACCAATCTGATTTTTCTACTTTCAATTTTGGTTTGCTTTTTCTAGAACTTTTTCTAGGATACTTATTTTTATCTGGTTTCTTTTATTTTTTATTTCATTGCATCTGCTATTATTATTTTAATATTTTTACATTGAGTTAACAGAGTCTTCTTTATCTAGTTTGTTAAAATATACACTTGATCATTTGATGTCTTTAGTTTTCAACAGTTTGATTTTAATGAGTTTATATGATTGTCTCATATGATGTTGCAGAAATTGTCTTCTTTTCAAAGTTTATTTCATTGTCATATTTCTCTTTTACTCATATCTGCTTTTGCTTGTTATTAAATCCCAGTGCATGGTCAAATATTTGCTGGGTGAAAGAACCTAGCCTAATCCTAACTGCAGTGGTTAGGTTCCTGGGCTCTCAAAAATGTATTTATGTGTAGTCATACAATTTGTGCACCTTTAGAAGATTAGAATAAACCAAAATAAATTCAACTGAAGGGATTTAGTATACACTATATAATATTTTGGGCATAAAGGAAAAACTCTGACTAGGTCAAGGCAAAGTCATATTACATGATCAAAATATAAACATTTAGGGCCCTCCCTGGTGGCGCAGCAGGTTAAAGCACTGCACTGAGAAGCTAAAGCCACTTCCGCATGAGTTCGATTCCCGCCTGCCCCGGAGGTGAC